>NC_092334.1:135322500-135695000 GCF_046630445.1 Rutidosis leptorrhynchoides | reverse complement strand
AGAAAGAAAGGAAGAAAAGAAGTTTAAACTTACAACTAGAGAGAATTGTTTAGTGTGAGAAAGTAGTGAGGGAATGATATGTGTGAAAATGAGATAGGTTCAAGGTTTATATATAGCAAAAGAAAGGAAAAAAAATAAACAAATTTGAAAAAAAAAGCCACTATGGCCGACGGTCATGGTGGTGGTGGTGGTGGTGGTGTGGTCCATGGTGGTGGTACAATGTTGATGTAGGCATGTTGGCTAGCATGCTTGAATGAGGTTAAAACATGTAAAGAAGGTACTTAAGCATGCAAGCATTTTTGTCTTAATTCTTAAATGGGTTTTGTCTTATGTTAAGTGGGCTAACCAACCCATTAACTAGCCCACTAAAACTAGTCCATTAACTTGAGTAGGGTGGGCCATGGAAGTCCTAGTCCAATAAGGTTTTAAACCCATGTGTTTAACTAGTGTGCATTAGTAAAACACTAAGCGTAATTAAGCAACCGTCAAGCTAAGTAATTGTCATTTAGAAGTAACAATTAGGATTAAGTAGTCATAACACTCCAATTATGACCAAAGTTTAACGTGTACCAAGTACGTATCTCGTTCTAAACGACTAGTGACACTAATGATCGTAAAAGCATTCGAGGATCAAGTTAAGTAATTAAGCACTTAATAACACATTTTAAGGTATTAACGAAAGTAATTAACATGAATAATGATTCCAGAATGCTATCTAGCTCAGTACGCATAAATACGTAGATTTGTGAAAGTATAAAGCATAAATATAAGTCGAAAAAGTCGGGTCGTCACACATAAGACATGTCACTGGGTAATGCGTTAGGCTTGAAAATTCTGAATAGACAGCAACGTCGCTTACCTCCGACGCCCATGCAGTCTGACTACAGGCATACACGTTCAGATGGCTCATCCAATTGAGCGACTCGGTTGGGTGACGTATTAACATTCCACAAAGGTCTAAACTTTCTTAAGCATAATAGAATACAGAGTTTTCCATATTCGAGAGGCGTGATGTATCTCGATGTTTTCGTTAATGATTGGGTTTAAAAGATAGTTAAGCTCTTAAAGGAGTTCAACCATAAAGAACTCCATGGCCAAGTCAGGTTTGACTTTCAAGAACACGTTCGGTTATCCTAATGGTCCAATCCTTTATGTGTTTAAACAAATAGTTCCTTAATTAACTAAGAATTCCTCAAATGGGGTGCAATGTTTGAGACCGCGTTTTGGTGAAGTTTACTAATCAGCACTGACCGGGTTCCATGGCCTTACTTAGCAGAGGTACATCTTACAACAACTGTTGTGCTTCAGTGTGTACGCACGAAGTTTATATGCTTGGTGACTACACTAGCATGGTCTAGGACCGACAATGTACTAGGGGTCTAGTTAGATGTTTCACTACGAAAGAGCCCTCAGTCAGAATCCAAAGGCTCGGTGAACTTACTATAATCGGTGTGCCTCAGTCAAACTTACGTTGTATCCGATAGACTTCTCTTACCAAGGGGTGACACAGATAGTGTACTCTGAATCGGGGTTCGCGACTTCCCAATAACGGAGCCGATAACTACGTTATATTAGTTGGAAAAGCGATTGAGTTTAAAGCATAATCGAAAAAGCATCTTGACAACATACACAAACCATAATATTATTTCGGCATTATAACTGACTACATCATAGCATACACTAAAGATAACTACTCGCTAATCATGGCAACAATATCACAAAGCATAATAATGGAAGACATTGTATAAAGACAAAGGATAGAAGTACCAGTAAATTAAACAAGTTCTAAATACAAAAGTGACAACTTCAAACTCTAGACCGCTCCTAATACAATCTTCGGTGTTCTTCTCCGGGTACTAGGTTTCCCGCTGAAAGTATGACTAATATTGTAGAAAGAGAGAGAAAGAATTGGATTGAAGTGTGTGTAAAAATGGATGACAAAGACCCTTTAAATAGACTTGAGTTTAGCCTGCATACGGCTGGCAAGCTGTATGGCAGGCCATTTTTTATGCCCGTTTGCACTGGTCAGCCATGTTGCCTAGTCGTATGGCAGGCCGTTTTCCCTATAGGCAGGCCGTATGGCAAGCCGTTAGGCAAGCCGTATGGTCTGCTTTGGTTTGCTGATTTCACTGGTTCGTAACTTGATTTCGTTGATTGTAGCTTGCTTGTCTTTCACCGTTTTCACTCTAGAACCTTCGTTTTAGCTCCGATTCTCTAGATTCTTTTTGTACCGTCTTCGTAATCACTTGATCTTCAATTTTAACTGACAAAACGGGCATTTTGGCGATAAAACCAGGAACTTTATTGTTTTTGGGCCTTAATACCGGAGTGAAAAACGTGACTTTTAGTCGATATCAAATATCTCTCACTTAGACTTTTCTTGACCTCAAGCAAACTTATCATTTTTACCTTAAGAAATATTTTCGGAGTTTCTTTTCTATTAGCCTAAGTGGTTTGCTTTTTATTATAAGGGCGAAAAATAAGGTGAGTATTTTATGTTAGGGTTGAAACTATCTCTGCAACCATGCGAGGAGGTTGCATGACTTAGGCTAACTTTTACGGATCACTCAAATCACATAAGTGTTTAGGGTTCCCTATAGATCTAAGAAATGAATTCACTCACAGCCAGTCATGTTGCACCCATCGTCATAGGCTTGATAAAGACTCAAATCCTTGCTACTATTGTGAAAGTGATAGTAACCATAGCTTCTAGGTCATTTGTCAATTTGGAATGATAGAAAGGAATTTTTGAGTGGTGGTGAAGTTGTTTTAAAGGGGGTAAAAAAAGGTAATGTAGTCTTTTTAAAGACTTTTATTCGGAATTTCGAAAGACATAAGATAGATAGGAGTGCTGATATTTTTTAAGAAGCACTTTTAAACTTTTCTCCTTTTGAGTGATAAGCATTTGTGGCCAAGTTCTTCTTCGGCGTTTCTCTTTATAAGTTCTGTTGCTTTTCTCAAAACTTTGAAAACACATTTTTTTGGAGATTTTATCTCAAGAAACTTTCTGCCGGTAAACTTTTTCAAGACCTTTGCCATGATACTTGAGAGGCTTATAACATCGGATTTTCAGAAGGAATCTCATTTTCATGTTTTTTCGAGTGATAGTAAAGATGATGGAAATGATGGGTTGGTAGAAGTAGTGAAGGTGTGGAAGGCTTATTTTGACAAATGTCTAGCTCTTCTGATTATACACGAATCACATTTCATTACTTGGAAATGCAGATCTAAAGCAAGTTCTGATTCTGAGTACAGACATCAGCACTCTCAACGAAAATAGTGAAGCATTAAAGATGAATGCTCATATGGTCTTATTTGGGTGCCTCACCATAATCAATTTAGGTCGATAATGCCTAGTCATGCAATGCTCTATTAGAGATTCGATTCGTCCCAACATGATTTCTACCTTACTTAAGCCTTAATTTTATTTACAAACATTTCAGGTTTAAGAAAGTATTTTTTCGAAAAGGCTTTCTCTTGTTAAAAATTTTGAAATTTGGCTTAAGAACTTGGAATCTTTGTAATGGGTTATTTTAATATAGCATAAAAAGATTATACCAATATCTCACACTTAGACAAACATTGTCCTCAATGTTCCTAGTGTATCCAACACTTAGGAGTTTTAATTAAAGTTTTGGGAATATTTGTCTAGTGTTTATTTGGGTTGGAATCCCACACTTAGTGATAAGCTAGGATGTGGCATAATTATAATTTGAGCTAATAATGAGGAGAAAGGAGTACCCCCAATAGATGGTCTTGTGAAGAAACTGACTGGCTTGTGAAGACAAGTTGTTTCACCAATCTTGGAAGTTACGTCCTTTATTGATCAGCTCATTTGTCATCCTTTATTCTTCTACTCTACTTTATTGCATTGGTTGTCTCCCGAGAAGCGCTTTTGTTTAAGGTCGATGGGTCGACCATAATGATACCTAAAAAGCAGACATTCCACTCTAGTAGTTGTGATCTTGGTCTTCTCGAGGGAATGTGAGTCTTGGGGGATAAATCCTGAGAAAGTGTCGGACCAAAAGTGGTAGAAGGTCTGGTATTTCTCTTGAAGATCTTCTGAAGGAGAGATAATGTGCACTTTCAGCTCATGACAAGTCTTGAAGTCTGATGGGAATATGATCCACAGCTCTGCTGATTGACCCATGAATGTCAATCATTGAGGCAGTGCTGGTGGTGATTATCTCTCTGATAAGATGTTCATTTCGGAGGTCTTCAAATAGCGTCAGAAATTGTATCTTTAGTATTTCAAAATCTTCTGAACGGTGATCTCCATAGTAAGAGTCCATAGCTTTGCACAGATTGGTCAAGCAACAAAGCTGAAAAGAAGTGAAAAGCAGTCCTGACCCAAGCATTAATGTCACCGTCTTTGAGTATATCTCCAGACATCCAGCTTTGAATATGAAACTAGGATATTTGAATTCGTGGAAGATACGTGATATTTGCTTCGTAACATTGGTGGCAATGTTGACTCGGTCTGATTCAAGATGTGAAACGAATTGTTGCGTCTTACTTCTTCCGCATGGTTCAAGTAGTAATTTAGTGTTAAGACCTAGGTTTGGCCTAATTGGTGTAAAGTATGATTTGGGCTAAATTGTACTTTATTGTGTTGGTTTGAATTACCACCCGAAGTGGTAATTGGTTTGTGTCCATTAGGTGTTAAATGGGCGGGTTTTGGCAAGCAAGGTGTGATCCCTCGGCTAAGGGATGTTTGGGTCGGGTTCTCTTTTAGAGAATTTTTATTTATGTGCATATTGTACCTATGGGTGATATAGGTTGTTACTTGCTCGGATTGGAGGACGGAGATCATGTTATACATGACGTATGCGGGCATTCCAAGGTGAGTGGAATAATTATGCGTGTACGTATATAACGCATTTATTTGTGTAGCGTGAGGTGTGAAGTGTCGACGTGTTAAGACACCACATTTTCACGTGACGAGTGAAGTGTCGACGTGTTAAGACACACCACTCGGGGGTGAAGTGTCGACGCGTTAAGATGTGACAACCCGGAAATTTCTGACCAAATTTAAACTTGATCTTTATATGTTTCCGACACGATAAGCAAAGTCTGTAATGTTGAAATCTCAAAAACTTTGAACTGTGTTCATGTATTCATTTACCCATCGACTGCTCTTGACGATTCACGAACAATTATGTGTAAAATGACCGGATTTTTCCGTTAATATATATGAGATTAATATTTACACAATTAAATGTTTCCAACATGTTAAGCAATCAAACTTGTTAAGACTTGATTAATTGAAACGGAATTTATGTAAACGTTTGACCACCCTTTTATTCTTACGATTCACGAACGTCATAACTTGTATTAATTATATATGTGTGTGTGTGTGTGTGTGTGTGTGTATATATATATATATATATATATATAGATTTAGCTTGAAAATATGATAATTGAATATCTCATTAAGTATATTAACAAAGTATTATATATATATATATATATATATATATATATATATATATATATATATATATATATATATATATATATATATATATATATATATATATATATATATATATATATATATATATATATATATTTTCATACTACTAATTTAAAGAGTTTTTGAACAATATATATGTTACTATTTAAACGACGTAATTAACTTATGTTAAAATGTATTTACATATAAAGTATTACGAGTGTAAATACATCCTTATAAGTATTAAATACACTTTATAATATACCAATACATATAAAGGATAGCTATACTCGTATTTTCGTTCAATTTCCTCAAGAATTCTACTCGCATTCATACGGTATTTTTACCCGTATTATACACATCTTCTAGAAGTATTTACTATTGGTATATACCAATAGAAATCTGCAATTATTTGTGTAATATGTCATCCATGACCTAATCAATTTAATATGTCATCCATGACTTAATAAATTTTAACTTATCTTAGATATTTTCACTAAAAACCAAATTTTCAAGCCTATAAATAAGCACCATTTCTAACTCATTTTTACATTCATTTTCCAAATTTTACTTCCAATTTTCACACACACTTGCAAGAACCCTCTCAAGTTTTGTTCTACTACTTTTTTCCAGCAACTTTACATTCTAAACTTGAGGTAAAAACTCTACTTCAACTCTTGTTCAATTCATATGTTTATAGCTATCTATATAAGAGTTTATAAACTAGAACATAGTTTAGTTGATTCTAAACTTGCTTGAAGAACTAATCTAATCTTTCTAACTTAACTCTAATAACACTTATTTATATGTATTATGATGTTATATCAAGTTAATATAAGAACTTATAACTTGTACATATGAAGACCACCTTGAAACTTAACATATATCGTTTAATCTCCATTCGGTAAAAAGCGGCTGTTTTGGGTTAGGAATTAAAAACCTATCTTAGACTTTGAGTTCAAGGCTAAGACTTTGGAAATATGTTAATATATGTAAATAAGATTTCCAGTATATTTTTCATGATTTTAGACAAAGTGGAAGTATTTTATTAAAAATCATATATTGGGTGGGTGTCGGGATTCTTCCAAATCTGTCTACCGGCACAAAAAAAGGGTAAAACTCTGAATATTAATACATGGGCTGAACTTTTCGAATTGTTTTTGAAAAATTAACTTCTTAAGGAATCCATAGCAATTTGATTCACTTTAAACGGAGTTGTAATGAATATTTGGCGAGCAAAACAAAATATGCTAAAATTAACGTTGTATGGACGAAATTTATATTGTAAAAACTATATTAACCATATCCTTGCTAACTTTTCCTATATATATATATATATATATATATATATATATATATATATATATATATATATATATATATATATATGTGGACATGTTATCATTAGTATAACAAAATATTATAATCTTAGTTAATTCCGAGATTGTATATATATATAATAATCTTGGTACATTCCATGACAATAAGTATACAATACGTTTTGATAAATCCTAAGACAATAAGTATACAATACGTTTTGATAAATTCTAAGACAATACGTATACAATACGTCTCTGGGTTGATGCAAAGACAATACGTATATAATACGTCGTGGGGTAATTCTAAGATTATATATATATATACCGATTATTGGACTGTTGGACATTTCAAACTATTTTGGACTACTAACAAAGGACTACTAACATAAAAATGTTAAAAATTAATATATAAGTATTCTATGAACTTGTTTTATTTTATTCACATGTATTATTATCTGAATCGTTATTATTTTTATAGGTTCGTGAATCCAAGGACGTCGGCTATATTTTAATAAGTTGAAAACTTGTTGAAACTATACTTTTTTGACAGTGAGTATATAGCCCCATTTTAAACTCTAAAAATATTTTGGGATGAGAATACATGCATTTTATGTTTTACGCCATAGACACAAGTACTTAAAATATATTCTACATTGAGTTGTACCACTTTGCATATCTTCCCTAATAGCTTGGTAACTAATATTTACATGTTGTAAGAACATGTAAGTGCGAATCCTATTGATAGATCTATCGGGTTTGACAACCCCAACCGGGCTAGTCACTCTAGTATCGTAAACGGTTACATAGTACTTCGTTTTTACTACACTTGGTACAGTGTAGAGAGATTTCATAATAAAGGGAATATGCTACATTAATGGTTAAGTATGGTTACCGAAGCGCTCAACAACTTATAGAATACTTTTATACACTTGCGAGTGTACATATATTTATAACTACGAAATCTTGTGGTCTATATTTATATCGATGCTAAACCTATATATCTCACCAACCTTTGTGTTGACTGTTTAAGCATGTTTATTCTCAGGTCCTTAAAAAAGTCTTCCGCTGTTGCATTATCTGAGCAAGCTGTGCATGGAGTCTCATGCTTTTGTTTAAATGAAATGTTGCATTCAATAAAACCTTTGTCATGTATTATATTTGACTGTTATGTCAAGTGTGTAGTATTTGAAAACCGATGTATTATGGGGATTATTCCTTAAATAATCGCCCAATTGTTTAAAATATGCATTATGTATAATAATGGTGTGCTTTTTATGAAACGAATGCAATATTTTTCTAAAACGTATCATATAGAGGTAAAATAAATCGCTATGGGACCAATGAATAACGTACTGCGTTTATAGTAATATGGACAGGTCATTTCAGTTGGTATCAGAGCGGTGGTCTTAGCGAACCAGGTCTGCATTAGTGTATCTAACTGATACTCGTTAGGATGCATTAGTGAGTCTGGACTTCGACCGTGTCTGCATGTTAAAAGTTTTGCTCATCATTTTTGTCAGAAATTACCTGCTTATCATTCTTAGTCTAGACACATCTTATTGCATTGATTGCATGAATAGTGTATAGACAAAATTCATATCTTAGCGTATCTGCTAATTTATATTTTAGCGTATCTGTTACTGTAAACTTTGCCGGACATAATCCGTAAATTCCTCTGTAATCTATGAAACCTTTTGCTCTATATATATAGATACTCTATATAATTAGAATACCATCCAATAGTCGGAAATCATTTCAAATCAAACAAATCCTTTATTCAATCGTACGAAATGGAACTCGCCACTAGTTCAAGTCCCTCGGATTTCGATATGGAGTTTCACTCGAGCTCTGAAACCAGTGTGACTGGAATGGATCAACCAATTAGCCATCATCTATTCTGGATGAATTGGGGATGGGTTCGCAGTCTACTTAATCATTGGAGACAAGAAGAAGGAAATCCCTTCCATCCACCACATTTCCCTCTTGGAGAAGAACTAGAAGCACTTACCGGCGAACCTGTCCAAAACACCATTTTCTCTCTCATTTCCAGAGTATCTCGTCACGATTATATACTATCTCAAATTCTAGATCTTATTCATCCACTCGTCCGAACTGACAATCATCCCGGTGTAATAGAAGAAGTCAACGAGCTTCGCACTCGAGTAGTGGCTTTGGAAAATATGGTGCAAAGGTTACAAGCACCAGCAGCATCACCGGCATCAACAGTACCACCATCAGCAACATCAACAGTACCATTACCACCATCAACAACAACATTCACATCCCACACCTCAACGTCACAATCTATACCTCGAGCATCAACGTCATACGTACCGTAGATACCAAGGAGTACCAACAACAATAACCGATGAAGTATTGATTCATAACTTCATTGGAGAAAAATTCTGCGGCCGATTATGTAATCTCTAAATTCTTAGAGATTATCTATTCCAACCTTAACCATAAATCAGATGAGTGGACCGAAATGATAGAAGGAAGAGTAGAAACCCTGACAAGAATGGTGCATAGTTTACAAGCTAGACTTGTTATACAAGCACCACCGGTAGTACCACCAGCATCACCATCAGTATCATCAACACCGGAAAAACCTGTAGCACTACAAGCTCCGCCAATTCCATAATCATCAACATCATCACAAATCGACAACGCGTATATTCTATCAACGAGTTATGAAGTATTAACTCATTCCCCCTGAAGAAATTATATGTATATTTTATATATATATATATATATATATATATGAATTTTGAGATCAAAATAAATCTTTTCGTACTAAGCTATTATGTATGAATTGAAAAAGGGTAGATACTACTCCGTTAAATTCATATTAATATGCTGTGATGTACATCCATCGTTAACAACTTAACCATCGTTAACTACAATCTCTGTTTCAATTCAATGAATTCCATTTCATAATAAACCAAGTGTATTATTCAATTACATGTTTGATTTTACACTTTCATCTTCGATGTACTCGAAACTTTCTGGAAAACATCATTCGTGCTTTATAAAATTCACAAGAACTCCACAAACATCAACATCATTCACCGAAGAAATGTCAATAAGAATAAATAATGAAGTATTGACTACATTAGTGAAATACTCCGCGAAGATTATGAAATCTCTAATGTTTTAGAGATTATTCATTCCTAGTTCCAGCCGAAAATCAAATGAGTTTAATATTATATTAACTCATTAAATCTATGTTACATTTGCAGAAAATATACATATATATATTTTCATAAAGGCTGTAATAAAAATTCTCTTGTACAAAATATTACTTGTGAATTTTTTTAACGGGTAGGTAATACCCGAGAGATATATAAATTCACAATTAATATGTCACATTCTTCTATTCTGATTCAACAATCATCAACTATACTCACTACCTTCACAACGATGCACATTCTTTCATAGAAATCAAAACAACCATACTCATTCAAATCTAATTACATATTCTGATTTTGAAATCTCAGAATTCAATTCGAGATATAATCGAAATCATCACTCTTAGATTCCTACATCTTTCAAAACTATACTTTGACTTCAAAACTGTACTAGAACATCATTTCTATTCATGGAACCCAGAAAAATATTTGTATCATTCAAAATCCTAGAACATCAAATGTATATTAACAATTACAACCTGTGTTCAAACCCTTCGAAATTCCTGAAGACACTCAAGATGATGATCCAACCACATGTTACCCGCAGTCTTGTACCTGAAAAACCCTCGAAACCAAAGTCATAGTTTAACACGTATCCATGTCAGACCCTTTGGCATTTATTAGCTAAAATAACTTTTCAATCTCTTTTCAAAATAGACAGTTTTGTCACAGCTCCAGCAAATCACCTTCAATTGTTCATCGAATAAGCCTTATTATAACGATTACCCCTTCATCATTGTTACCGAGGAACCTTTCATATCTCGCCACATTAGCAGTAAACTTATCAACAACTTCATTGATCTTTAAGCCTCTCCGAAAAATTACGATACTTATTCATTGAAACTTTATCAAGTACTCATCTACAACTTGTAACAATAATTGTCATACCAACTACTGGGAATTAGCAATCAGTATTTTGAATTTTGCAGCAATTTTACGCCAACAGTTATATATATACATATAACGTCTACCTCCAAGACTTACAGACTTCGAATGTGAAGTTTCTGAAAAACACCCTATACTGCGAACTAGTTCTCCGAATTTTGGAAAAATGCTGATGAAGCAGCAAAAACTGTAAACGACCTTAACAGTCAAAAGTTTGAAGATAAAGAATAGTATGTTGGCAAAGCTCAGAAAAAGAGAAGGTTTGGAACTGGAAAACGGATTGAGCAAACTATGAAGGAGGCTGAGGATAAATCACAAAGACGAAATCTACCTTCAAAGAATCCAAATAATTCAGTGTCTGCTAAAATCCTTAGCAAATACCTTGCTCCTTACTCTAAAACCCTTTGCGGACAATATTATTCATCATCCTCTTATCTTAAATAATCTAAGAAATCATCGTATCTTCCATTATAAATATCTTCCATATTTCTGAAGATATTTTCATAACCATTCTTATCTGAAATCATTTATCCCCTCGCATTATCTGTAGCACATCATAAAGGAAACTGTTTTAGTTTCTAAACATCTGAAACCTCTAAGTGTAAAGTATGAATGTTTTTGAAGTAATGTTGGGAACTGAAGCATGAGTTAGTATAATTTAATGACACTTGATCAACGTGATTATATTACAGTAAGTCATGCTGAGTTTCTAAATGGAATGTGATGATTCACAGATCATAACGTCATCATGTGCCATGTTACACGACTCTTTCATTCTATTTAATCTCTAGAATTATCAAGAAAATATTTTTCTTGATGATTCGGTCTTTTCCGTAATTTTCTGGCAATTTAACAAGTCAGATCTTTCTATTACCATTTCTTTCTTAGAACATTAGTATTGTTCATCCGAAGCTTCATACCTACAAATTCCGGACCATTACTCGCTTGTCTTGAAGTCGGGAAGAGGAGACAAAAGCATGGAACTCTTAAATATAAAAGAAAATATAAAGCCCGGAAACAATACATAAATTACAAACTGTGCATATCAATACGTATTGCAACGAAAAGACACGGGAGAAATAAAAACACTATAAAACCAAGAGTATAGTAGAAGTGAATAGATTCTTCTGACGGCAGATGAAAAAGAAGAATGACGGATATAAAAGTTAGGAGTATATCAAGGATTTGAACCGGATGGAGCATATTGATGAATACTTTAAAGTATGAGTTGAGAGAGAAAGAATAGAAGGTGTGAGTTGTAAGGAAACGAAAGGGGTGGATTTATAGTAAAATATCTGACGGAGCAATCAAAACAGATGATCGCATTTAAAGCGGATCCTAATTCCCTTGATTACCGAAAAATCAAATCTTATTACAAAGATTTTCTCCAAATCTCTTGAACTTGAAAATCAATCCTATCTACGTCAAGAGATATGACGAATCTACACCTACTCATTTCACTCTTTTGTGGTAGCTTCATTCGTACTCTTCACATAAACACATTGTCTTATCCATATTACTTAATGACAATAAAACTCTAATTTCCAACTCATAAGAGTCATGAAAACATACTTATTGTCAGCCATGACCATCCCAATCAAATTTCGGGACGAAATTTCTTTAACGGGTAGATACTGTGACAACCCAAAAATTTCCGACAAATTTAAACTTAATCTTTATATGTTTCCGACACGATAAGCAAAGTCTGTAATGTTGAAATCTCAAAAACTTTGAACTGTGTTCATGTATTCATTTACCCATCGACTGCTCTTGATGATTCACGAACAATTATGTGTAAAATGACCCGGATTTTTCCGTTAATATATATGAGATTAATATTTACACAATTAAATGATTCCAACATGTTAAGCAATCAAACTTGTTAAGACTTGATTAATTGAAATGGAATTTATGTAAATGTTTGACCACCCTTTTATTCTTACGATTCACGAACGTCATAACTTGTATTAATTATATATATATGTGTGTATATATATATATATATATATATATATATAGATTTAGCTTGAAAATATGATAATTAAATATCTCATTAAGTATATTAACAAAGTATTATATATATATTTTCATACTACTAATTTAAAGAGTTTTTGAACAATATATATGTTACTATTTAAACGAAGTAATTAACTTATGTTAAAATGTATTTACATATAAAGTATTACGAGTGTAAATACATCCTTATAAGTATTAAATACACTTTATAATATACCAATACATATAAAGGATAGCTATACTCGTATTTTTGTTCAATTTCCTCAAGAATTCTACTCGCATTCATACGGTATTTTTACCTGTATTATACACAGCTTCTAGAAGTATTTACTATTGGTATATACCAATAGAAATCTGCAATTATTTGTATAATATGTCATCCATGAACTAATCAATTTAATATGTCATCCATGACTTAATACATTTTAACTTATCTTAGATGTCTTTACTAAAAACCAAATTTTCAAGCCTATAAATAAGCACCATTTCTAACTCATTTTTACACATTCATTTTCCAAATTTTACTTCCAATTTTCACACACACTTGAAAGAACTCTCTCAAGTTTTGTTCTACTACTTCTTTCCAGCAACTTTACATTCTAAACTTGAGGTAAAAACTCTACCTTAACTCTTGTTCAATTCATATGTTTATAGCTATCTATATAAGAGTTTATAAACTAGAACATAGTTTAGTTGATTCTAAACTTGTTTGAAGAACTAATCTAATCTTTCTAACTTAACTCTAATAACACTTATTTATATGTATTATGATGTTATATTAAGTTAATATAAGAACTTATAACTTGTACATATGAAGAACACCTTGAAACTTAACATATATCGTTTAATCTCCATTCGGTAAAAAGCGGGCTGTTTTGGGTTGGGAATTAAAAACCTATCTTAGACTTTGAGTTCGAGGATAAGACTTTGGAAATATGTTAATATATGTAAATAAGACTTCCAGTATTTTGTTTCATAATTTTAGACAAAGTGGAAGTATTTTATCAAAAATCATATATTGGGTGGGTGCCAGAATTCTTCCAAATCTGTCCACCGGCACAAAAAGAGGGTAAAACTCTGAATCTTAATACATGGACTGAACTTTTTGAATTGTTTTTGAAAAATTAACTTCTTAAGGAATCCATAGCAATTTGATTCACTTTAAACGGAGTTGTGATGAATATTTGGCGACCAAAACAAAATCTGCTAAAATTAACGTTGTATGGACGAAATTTATATTGTAAAAACTATATTAACCATATCCTTACTAACTTTTACTATATCATATATATATATTTGGACATGTTATCATTAATATAACAAAATATTATAATCTTAGTTAATTCCGAGATTGTATATATATATATATATATATATATATATATATATATATATATATATAATAATCTTGGTACATTCCATGATAATAAGTATGCAATACGTTTTGATAAATCCTAAGACAATAAGTATACAATATGTTTTGATAAATTCTAAGACAATATGTATACAATACGTCTCTGGGTTGATGCAAAGACAATACGTATACAGTACGTCGTGGGGTAATTCTAAGATTATATATATACCGATTATTGGACTGTTGAACATTTCGAACTATTTTGGACTACTAACAAAGGACTACTAACATAAAAATGTTAAAAATTAAGATATAAGTATTCTATGAACTTGTTTTATTTTATTCACATGTATTATTATCTGAATCGTTATTATTGTTATAGGTTCGTGAATCCAAGGACGTCGGCTATATTTTAATAAGTTGAAAACTTGTTGAAACTATACTTTTACGACAGTGAGTATATAGTCCCATTTTAAACTCTAAAAATATTTTGGGGTGAGAATACATGCATTTTATGTTTTATGCCATAGACACAAGTACTTAAAATATATTCTACATTGAGTTGTACCACTTTGCATATCTTCCCTAATAGCTTGGTAACTAATATTTACATGTTGTAAGAACATGTAAGCGCGAATCCTATTGATAGATCTATCGGGTTTGACAACCCCAACCGGGCTAGTCGCTCTAGTATCGTAAACAGTTGCATAGTACTTCGTTTTTAATACACTTGGTACAGTGTAGAGAGATTTCATAATAAAGGGAATATGCTACATTAATGGTTAAGTATGGTTACCGAAGCGCTCAACAGCTTATAGAATACTTTTATACACTTGGGAGTGTACATATATTTATAACTACGAAATCTTGTGGTCTATATTTATATCGATGCTAAACCTATATATCTCACCAACCTTTGTGTTGACTGTTTAAGCATGTTTATTCTCAGGTCCTTAAGAAAGTCTTCCGCTATTGCATTATCTGAGCAAGCTATGCATGGAGTCTCATGCTTTTGTTTAAATGAAATGTTGCATTCAATAAAACCTTTGTCATGTATTATATTTGACTGTTATGTCAAGTGTGTAGTATTTGAAAATCGATGTATTATGGGGATTATTCCTTAAATAATCGCCCAATTATTTAAAACATGCATTATGTATAATAATGGTGTGCTTTTTATGAAACGAATGCAATATTTTTCTAAAACGTATCATATAGAGGTCAAATACCTCGCTATGGGACCAATGAATAATGTAATGTGTTTATAGTAATATGGACTGGTCGTTTCATAAGACACTACTCCGGGAAGTATGACGGGTGAAGTGTCGACGTGTTAAGACACCACTCGGGGGTGAAGTGTCGACGTGTTAAGACACCACTCCGGGAAGTATGACGGGTGAAGTGTCGACATATTAAGACACCACTCGAGAGTGAAGTATCAACGTGTTAAGATGCCACTCCAAGAACTATCACGGGTGAAGTGTCGACGTGTTAAGACGTCACCCGGGGAGAAGTATCGACGTGTTAAGATGCCACCCGTGGGGTTAGTATACGACGTGCTAAGTACTCTAACGGTTGTTATGAACACTGATGGGAAATGCGAGTACCATTCCTTTGTATGATTGGTTAACCATGGTTGTGTGTTGTAGTGTAGCATATTATATAATTCGTGTTATATATGCTATTGTTTGTACTAGCTTGTGGTAATGGAGATTTAGCATTATACTTTGCGACTGTATGCTAATTATATTGCTAGCATGTATGCGATAAATATGTAAGTGATTGCAAGTAAGTAGATTATATATGTATATGTATAATTATTGCATTCACTAAGCTTTATGCTTACTCCTCTCGTTGTTTACCTTTTTACATGTATTGTGATGCTAGCTAGTTGGTAGACTAGATGCGTAGGAGCGCTTGGGCTCGATGGGGTAGCTTTTGAATATTTGGAGGCGGATTGGGGATTTTGTGACGATCCGGAAATTTCCGATCAAATTTAAACTTTATCTTTATATTATTCCGACACGATAAGCAAAGTTTGTTAAGTTAAATCTCAAGAATTTTAAATTGTGTTCATACATTCATTATAACTTCGACCAAATTCCGACGATTCACGAACCGTTATATATAAATAAATATGTATATATATGTATATATATATATATTATAACTTAAAAATATTAATAAAGTATTAACGTATAATACTTTACATGAACGTATTTGTTTCAATATGTTTATCGATGGAATTAGAAGATAATATCAAATGATTGATTTATCAGATACATTGTGATATGATTACGGGTCTATGTTATAAGGTCCACTGTGATTTAAGAAATCTATTCTTTTTGACGACATTCGGAAAATGGTAAAGTGATTTATAAGTAAGAACGTGGAGTGTAAATAACTTAGATGTTGGATATCGACAAGTTAAGTAACTCGACATTTTTCATTAAGATTATTTCATACGTTTATTTAACCTTTGAACTTTATCGCATGCTTCACCAACACACTGTAATTTAAAAACTTGAAACCTATTATGAAAATATATGATTTTACTTTTCTAAAACGCTTTATGATATAACGATTTCCATTATTTTAACCTTTAAACAAAATGCTTCTTAAATATATTTAGTTTTGGAAAACAAAATTATCATATTTATTTGATTTAGTTTCAAACGTACAAAAACGTTTTCAGTTTAAAAAGAACTTTATTATTAAAACGTATATAACTTTTATAAATATCTAGAATCACTTTTAATAACTCATTACTTAACCAGTATGATAAAGATAACGATATTTATATTTTATTTTATTAAATATATATAACAATTTAAATTAATATTATATATATTTATACGCGTATTATACGTACATAGTTTTATACTTTTACTATACTTAAACTTTACCTTTACTTTATTTTTACTTTACCTTAACTTTAATAATTCATACTTTAATAATTCATACTTTAATAATTCACTTTAATAATTCATACTTTAATAATTCACTTTAATAATTCATACTTTAATAATTCACTTTAATAATTCATACTTTAATAATTCACTTTAATAATTCATACTTTAATAATTCACTTTAATAATTCATACTTTAATAATTCACTTTAATAATTCATACTTTAATAATTCACTTTAATAATTCAAAAATCTGTTATAAATAGAATTCAATAGGTTTCATTATTTGATAGAAACTTGAAAATATTTTCTCTAAACTCCCTCAATCAATTTAAATATATATATTTACTCCGTATTATTTCAAGATATTATCAGTATACATAAAATATTACGACGGAGTGCTGTCCGAGTGATTTCGAAATTGTTTTTCGAGCGGGATAGAGCTAAGGAAATTATGGGTTAAAGCTATGGAGGTTATGGGTATGGTTCGGGAGTATTGCTCGTGAGTCAAATTAGTGTTTATCATCTCCGTTGCGTCTACATACTTTTTCTGCAATATTGAGTCTCAACATTGATACGTTCGTGAATCCAAGGCCAACATTGCACTTGTTCAATGACGTCATATGTATTTTTACTACAAAATACAGTATTGTGAGTTTCATTTGCTCCCTTTTATATATATTTTTGGGACTGAGAATACATGCGCTGTTTTTATAAATGTTTTACGAAATAGGCACAAGTACTAAAACTAATTCTACGTGGGTTTAAACCAGAAATATACCCTTAGCTTGGTAACATTAAACTACTTGTCTATGTACGGTAGGCGCGAATCCTAAAGATAGATCTATTGGGCCTGACAAACCCCATCCTGACTATGGGATGCTTTAGTACTTCGAGGTTATTTTAAACACACCTGATCTGGTGTACTTCAGAGGGTAAAACATGAACGTTAAGGCTTGTTACCGGGTGCCTACAGCTTATAGAATACTTTTATACACTTGCGAGTGTACATATATTTATAAACGGAAATCTTGTGGTCTATTAATATATTGAAATGATTGTTATGATAAACCTATGAACTCACCAACCTTTTGGTTGACACTTTAAAGCATGTTTATTCTCAGGTATTAAAGAAATCTTCCGCTGTGCATTAGCTCATTTTAAGGATATTACTTGGAGTCATTCATGACATATTTTGAAAGACGTTGCATTCAAGTCATTGAGTTCATCAAGATTATTATTAAGTCAATTATAGTTGGATGTATTATGAAATGGTATGCATACCGTCAATTTTCGTTGTAAAGAAAGTTTGTCTTTTAAAAACGAATGCAATGTTTGTAAAATGTATCATATAGAGGTCAAATACCTCGCGATGTAATCAACTATTGTGAATCGTTTATAATGTATATGAATGGGTCCTTTCAGATTTGTTAGAACCCGGGATTATGCTCTTGGTATCGGGTTGGGTTATAGAGTCCTAACTCGTCTAAATGTATTTTTGGGTCGAAATTACACCGTGTAGTTGTATGGGTTGTTGAAACCTTTTTGTAAACTCAAATAGATCAAAAGTTCACCGGAAAGTTCTCCTGAAAGTTTAGTGTCACCTGGAAGTTTAGCGTCACCTGAAAGTTCACCTGGAAGTTTACCTGAACGTTATTTAAAAAAATGCTTTGATTTTTGGTAAACGGTTTTGGGGTCATTACAAGTGGTATCAGAGCATAGTCTAAGGGAATTAGGTGACCTTGGAGTAGGCGCCTAGTCTTAGACTTATTGACAGTGGTGCGTTATTTGCAGGACTTGTAGGAATAGGGGTCGGATTGAGATTTGTTAGTGCCTTAGAGTAGGTGACTAACTAGGACTTGTGCTTGTCCAATGTGGGATTATGTGGGGTCTTATTTCGTGAGTAAATTAGTGCCTTAAATTGCTAGTGCCTAATGTAAGTAGGCGAACTTGGACGTTGTTTTAGTGATAGTCACCTAGGTTGTAGGTTGACTTGTAGTTGCAGTGTACAGGTGTATATCTATTATTATGTTGTATATATGTGTACATACAGGTATCTATTGGTACGGTGTCCTAGAGACGAATCTATTGGAGAGATTCGCATGTTTGGCGGTTTGAGTGATCAAGTTCACGGTAAGGACATTGGTTATTCGGGTACTAGGAGTTATCGCATGTTATTTTGTGTGAATGTTGCGTCAGTCCGGGTAAAGTACTTTGCGTGACCATGTAGAAATGGTAAGGTACGCAATTGTAATAGTGACTGATCACCATTATTATGAAAGTGTATCTTGACACCAAGCATGACATGACGAGTACTGAACGGAGGAAATGTGGCATAGTTGGGGTAGAATCGGGACGAATTAGGAATCTTTTATTGGTTCCTAGGATATAGTGGTCTCGAGTGATGTGCTTGTTGTCACATCGGGTTCTTTGTGAGTCGGGAAGTGTTACGGTGGATTCGGTTAGTTAAGGTGAGTGAGCGAACTCACGAGTTTGATGTGTGCTTAGTCACCCTAAGTAGTGGGTGCACTATTGAGATTGTCATTGGTTGTAGTTACTCATCGTAACTAGGATGACTGATTTATGTGTGCGTGTGCGTACGACGAAGACTTGAATCTCGTAAAGGGATGTAGCAAGTCTAATGATTGAAGAATTAGGTTACACTCGGTTGTAACAACCCAACCCGTTAACCAACCAAAACGCGGAAATAAAAAAAATTTAAAACTGGGCTGACCAGATGGGGTGCGCGGCGCGCACACTCACCTGTGCGCGGCGCGCACAGGGCCTGGCAGCCTGCTGTCCAAAAATTTCGTTTTACGCAAAAAGATCTTCGACTTCCCGACACATTTAGACCAAATGCTTTTCACAATACATTAATATAGTTAAAACTAACACGTTCCATTAATAAAAAGGGTTTTACAACACCGGGCCCACATATGCCCAAAATACCCCTTAAGTACAAAGTACAAACTTCGACCACATGACTTTTAATACAAAATAAAGCCAAGCATGGCGATTGGGGATATGCTAACCAATCCTAATCGAATCCAAAAGCAAGCCTTCTAAAGCAACTATGTGAGTCCACTAGTCCCACGCTTACCCGAGCCACCGCATCCATGCAAATCTATAAAAATATAGACAACGAGAGGGTAAGCTAATTCTTAGTGAGTGAAAATATACTACATATATATATATGCATAAAATGGACACGCCACACAAATAATCAAATACCGCATACCGAAACATCCAAGCATAAAGGCAAGCTAGTCTAAGCATACCGTATGATCACTAAACAACGAGCTAAAGATACAACAGCAAACATAAGTTCACCAACGACGATGTGAACAACGCCAAATAACTACACCCAAAGGGTTACCTACATCACAACAATACATCAATATATATATATATATGTATATATGTATATATATATATATATATATATATATATATAACAATATATAAACGTCCAAGGTTAACCCCTTAACCCAATACCGAGAACCAAATACCACAATGAAGATTGGCCGAACAACCCGAGCCTTAGTAAATTCGCACAACCCGATATTCACTTCTTCACCAATTCAACAACCGAGGTTGGCCGAACTACCCGAGCCTTAGTGAATTCGCACAACCCGAGATTCACTACCTCATCACAAGATGACCGAACAACCCGAGTCATCATGAATCCGCACTACCCGAGATTCACTACCCAAAATATTATGAATACGAGCAAACCGATATTCATTTCCCACTCCATAACCCACGCCGTCAGGGTTATGACTCCAAATCACAATCCATGTGATATCGTACACACAAGTGTGCAACTCGCCAATGGTGGTCAACCAAAATGCACAACCGTGCCAATTTGGACCTATTACAAGTCCATAAAAATCCACCTATATGTGAAGTGAGCTCTATAACTGAGAACCACTTCACCCGACCCACACCCATCCTACACATACATATGCACATAGGATATTAACACTCACCTTGTTGTCTTGATGAATGCTTCCAAGTAATCCATAACACGTCAATGGAAAGTACCTAATCAATTCATCACAAATACAACAACACATTTAGAGTGGATTTACAACCAACTCAATTCGACACTTAGTGCAAATTCGACCAATTACACTAACAAACACAAAATGCGTCCAAACTAACCAATAATCACTAACACTAGTGACAGTGGTCCTAATATGCCAAATTAACCCAATCATAAGTGTAAAACACTTAAAATTCTCAAAATCACCCATAAACCCTAATTTTGACTCAATTCAAAATTAGTCTTTCAAACACACCAAATGGGTTCCAATACTTCCATAATCACTAACCTAGTGATTAATCTCAATTACAAGTTCTAATCATAACCAATTTGTTCACCAACCCAAAATCCACCAACAATAACAATAAACCCGATTACTAGCATCAACAAACTCACTTCAAGAGTTTAAATGGGTTTCTCTACAAATCAAGTTCAAACCCTAACTTTGAATATCAAAAACAACAATGAAATTTGGAGTTAGAACTTACCACAACAACCAAAACGTAGCTAGGAATGAGGTGAACAACTTAAACACTTGAGCTTTTGATCAAACCAAGCTTCTTCTTCTCCAAAACCCCAAATCTCTCTCTAGAATTCTACCTCTCTCTAGAATAGTTGAGAGTGATGAATGGATGTGAAAATGATCCAAAAGTGGATCCAAACCAGCTGATAAGGCCTGAGATCCGGCCTCAAGTGAAAAGACCAAAAAGCCCTTCATTAAACTTAAAATAGAAAAAGGCAGAATTCTGTCGCTGGGCATGTGCGCGGCGCGTACACCTTATGGTGCGCGGCGCGCACCCATGTCTAGGTAGATTCTGACCTTTTAACTTTTACACTAAGCTTCATCCACTATACGTACATCATTTAAAAACTCTGTGTGCCATAAATATTGGGGTCTTACATCGGTAGAGTGTGTGGTTAGAGATCCGTGTAAGGATTCTAGTTGTGAGTCGCCTTGGAATTGGCGAATCGAGGAGTCTTCGGGTCATTAAACTCATGGGAGTGGGACCCATATGACAACGGTTGCGTTAGTATGTTAGCGTGTTGCGGATGATAGGGTAACATTCCTAACGGGATATCCCTTGTGGTTGCGGTTGTACCGATATGTGGAAGGGTGTAAGACTTGGTGTTTCCATGTACCTTTTAGTGTTAGATGAAAGGGTTCGTTAGGTTATATCATTTGGCCTTGTGGAAATTACAGGTAGCGTGTGATCGGTACGAACTTTCGATAAGACAAATAAACCGTAAGGTTTGTCGGGTAGGTATGACTTCGGGTCATTATTGTGGAAAGATGGGTGACATCGGGTATATGGAACCCAAGGATCGAGTTTCTGAAAATCAGTAAACTGCGGTGGGAGTTTGCATGACACTGCGTCAGGTGCCCCCTTATACCTGCTAGTGTGATGTTCAACTCCGGTGATAGTGTGATCACTTTGTACTTAGGGTGACCGTGAGATACCCTTGGAAGCATCTGAGATTATAATAGTGATCGACGGGTGATGGTAATTCGACGGTTGTGAAATTCGAAGTTTAAAAAGTATTGAGGTAAATACTTCTTATGAAGTGACGGATGAGAAAATCTTGCTGCTCTTAAGGGTTAGATGAGTAAAGATGACCGGTGAGCCGGTGATGGAGTTAATGGACGTTTAGGCTATAGGATATGATGAAGTGTTGATATTTATCGGTCGACTCAATTATTGTGTGTGTCGGATTGATCATTTTTCTCCATGAGAGTGAACAATTGTTGATAAAGGTTCGTTGAGCGGAGGGTCTGGTGATCTCGACTGAGATGCACGACTGATTAAGCAGAATGGCATATGCCTAGGCTTAGAGGCGTATGTAGGACTTTGGTGGAGTTCGCCTTGCGAACGATAAAGGGCTTTTAATTGTGATTTATGGAATGAATGTGTGATGTTGTCGCATGTACGACATCTCGGGTGATTGTGTATGACGGCTCTTAGAGCCTGAAGTGAATTAGCGATGTTTTGGTGTATGTGACCAACGATGAAAATGGTTATGTATTTCGTGGAATAACAATCCCGCAGGAGGTTATCATCTTGGCGGTGAGAAGGTGGAGTTGAATCCTAAGTGGGGGAGTTTTTACTGCCGTCCAAGGAAGCTCCGGTTGTGTTATGTATAGTGAAGTGGGAGAGTGTACCGTGCTAAGTCTCAATAGGTATTCGAAATTCCTAATGAGGGAGAGTGAAGGGTTGTTGATCTCGACTTGAGATCGTGCATTACGATTGTGAGTTACAATTCCAGAATGTTATGCGTGAAGATTCTGATGATGGGATCGAAGGAAGTGTAAGTCACCGTATGTAAGGTGATAGTGTAGTACCAATGTGCGGGATGAGACCAAATGTGAAGCTTGAGGTCTCGGAGTGAGAAAATGAAGCTGTCATTGTGGGTGCTCTCGTAGTGAAAATCTGGGTTGTCGTGAAACTCGGACAGGATTATTGAATGGGAAGGAGTTCGATATCGTGGTGAATACTGCATTTTTCCTGTCGGGAAATGTGATCGTGGAGATCGTAAGTGGATTATTCCACTTTATAGGCGATTGTGAGGCGGAGGGTGCCGATTCTGATTGTCTCACATAGAGACATGTGGATGTTGTTCGTTTGTGAGGGTGTGTTCCTTAGTGATGTGACCTGTTGGTTGCATTGAAATGTCGAGGCCATCCTTAACGGATGGTTGGGGCAAGAGGATTCACCAGGCGTTAGTGGATATTTCTATGGGTCGCGTGATGAATTGCGAATTGTTGGGGTGATAATTTATTGTTGACGGGATTCTAGTACACGAATAGTTTCCATGCTAGTACTAGGAAGCCGTAATTGTAAGGATGTGTTGAAGGGTTAACCCTGTATCGAGTGTTGGTGTTTCGTCTAACTCGTGGTGTATTATTGTCGTCCTGAATTAATCCAGAGACTGGTAGTCTTATGCGGATCGATTGATGGGAAAGTTGTGTTCCCAGTGTGAATATTTGGGGATTCCAAAATTTCTTCGTTGAAGGAATAACCTGGTTGTGGTGACTGTAAGAAGTGCTCATCGGAGGAGTGTGTCGATTGCCCCCGTTGGCATCGACTTGTAAAAGTGAGAATCACGGGTGTTATGGGGTGGAAAATAAATGTTTGCGCATAAGCGGAAGTGTGACTGTTGAGTGGTATGTTTATGGACCGTTGAAGTGCGGAGTTTAACGCGGCATAAATCCTTCTCGATTTGGATTAATGGAAGACTTGGTTCACGGCGCAGTGAATTTAGTAGATCGCGTTGGGTGATATAGTTATGGATGTAGATTGTTGCGAGTGTAGCCGAGAGAACTTGAAGGAATATATGGTGTTTTTCGTATTACTTAAATGGGCATTTTGGACGTTGAGCGTATGAGATACCGCTGGTTGCGGTAATGCACGCTAGTGATTATTAGCGTGTGGTGAAATATTCGGGTTAATGGAAACTTTATGGATATCGAGATTGGATGTGTGTCGGAGGACCATAGAGTGTGAGTCCGGTTGGCTAATTAACGGAGATCACGGGGACGTGATCCAGTTAAGTGGGGGAGAGTTGTAAGACCCGTTCGTGATTTTAATATTTTAAAATGGGCATTTTGGGTATTTCGTGTTGGGACCGGTTTTGTGGCTATAAATATGGCCAAAACCTTATCTTATCCTCATTTTCACATCCACACAATCCTCCCATCTTTCTAGAGTGAGAAAGCTCCATTTTTTAGAGAGATAAAGCTTGGATTGGAGAAGAAGGAGTTGGAATCTCTTCAAGGTGCAAGAGTTAATGTTGTTCATCTCCCTTCTAGCTACGTTTAGATGGTGATGGTAAGTTCTAGCTCCGATTTTAATTGTTTGATTCTTGTTTGGGTTAGGGTTTGAGTTGTTGATGAGTTATAGAACCTATTTCTTATGAAATTTGGGGGTTTTGGTGTAAGCTTGTGGTTATTAACCCTAATATGGTGGGATTAGGGTTTAATGATGAATTTGGGTGTATTTATCTTTGATTTAAGTGATAGTCACTAGATTGAAGGAGTAATGGTGATTTTGGTGTTCATAAGAACAAGTTTGAAGTCATGCACACAAAGTGTTTGATGAAATGCCTCAAATAGGTGAAGTTGTTGTGGATGTCTAGGTTTATGATCTAAAGTCAATCTTTGATAGTGTTGTTAATCAATTGGTGGTATGGTGGTGATTTGGGTGTGTTAAAGAGTTTGATTTTGGTCAAATTGGATGTTGACTTGGTTTGGTGTCAAAATGAGTTTTGGTGAATCAAGTATGTAAATACTTGATTTAGGTGTTAATTGGTGTTTTGGAAATATAATCACTAGTCGTTAGTGATTTTGGGCGTTTTTGTGACTTTTGTCAAAATGGGTAAATTGACTTGGGTCGAATTTGGTAATGACACTAAGTTTGGTTTAAATTGGTGTTCAACACTTTTGTTAAGTGTTAAATGGTGTTTTTGAACGAAAGTAATCGTGGGAGGTGATTTTGGTTTAAAATGGTATTTTAACAATAAGTCAAACATGGTCAAATGCAATATGGGTCAATATTGCTCGTGTTGGGGTTTTTGGTGTAATTGGCGTTTGAAATGATTACTACCTAAGTAGTAATTTAGTGTTAAGACCTAGGTTTGGCCTAATTGGTGTAAAGTATGATTTGGGCTAAATTGTACTTTGTTGTGTTGGTTTGAATTACCACCCGTAGTGGTAATTGGTTTGTGTCCATTAGGTGTTAAATGGGCGGGTTTTGGCGAGCAAGGTGTGATCCCTCGGCTAAGGGATGTTTGTGACGGGTTCTCTTTTAGAGAATTGTTATTTATGTGCATATTGTACCTATGTGTGATATAGGTGGTTACTTGCTCGGATTGGAGGACGGAGATCATGTTATACATGACGTATGCGGGCATTCTAAGGTGAGTGGAATAATTATGCGTATACATATATAATGTATTTATTTGTGTAGCGTGAGGTGTGAAGTGTCGACGTGTTAAGACACCACATTTTCACGTGACGAGTGAAGTGTCGACGTGTTAAGACACCACTCAGGGGTGAAGTGTCAACGTGTTAAGACACCACTCCTGGAAGTATGACGGGTGAAGTGTCCACGTATTAAGACACCACTCGGGGGTGAAGTGTCGACGTGTTAAGACATCACTCCGGGAAGTATGACGGGTGAAGTGTCGACGTGTTAAGACACCACTCGGGAGTGAAGTATCGACGTGTTAAGATGCCACTCCAAGAACTATCACGGGTGAAGTGTCGACGTGTTAAGACGTCACCCGGGGTGAAGTATCGACGTGTTAAGATGCCACCCGTGGGGTTAGTGTACGACGTGCTAAGTACTCTAACGGTTGTTATGAACACCGATGGGAAATGCGAGTACCATTCCTTTGTACGATTGGTTAACCATGGTTGTGTGTTGTAATGTAGCATATTATATTGTCCGCGTTATATATGCTATTGTTTGTACTAGCTTGTGGTAATGGAGATTTAGCATTATACTTTGTGACGATATGCAAATTATATTGCTAGCATGTATGCGATAAATGTGTAAGTGATTGCAAGTAAGTAGATTATATATGTATATGTATAATTATTGCATTCACTAAGCTTTATGCTTACCCCTCTCGTTGTTTACCTTTTTACATGTATTGTGATGCTAGCTAGTTGGTAGACTAGATGCGTAGAAGCGCTTGGGCTCGATGGGGTAGCTTTCGAATATTTGGAGGCGGATTGGGGATTTGTTAGTCCCCGGGATTATGCTCTTGGTATCGGGTTGGGTTATAGAGTCCTAACTCGTCAAAATGTATTTTTGGGTCGAAATTACACCGTGTAGTTGTATGGGTTGTTGAAACCTTTTCATAAACTCAAATAGATCAAAAGTTCACCTGAAAGTTTAGTTCACCTGAAAGTTCACCTGAAAGTTTAGTGTCACCTGGAAGTTTAGCATCACCTGAAAGTTCACCTGAAAGTTCACCTGGAAGTTTTCCTGAACGTTATTTAAAAAAATGCTTTGTTTTGGTAAACGGTTTTGGGGTCGTTACATTAAACGAGTTCTGAATACAAAAGTGACAACTTCAAACTCCAGACCGCTCCTAATACAATCTTCGGCGTTCTTCTCCGGGTACTAGGTTTCCCGCACGAAGTCGAAGACCTTAAAAGTATGACTAATATTGTAGAAAGAGATAGAAAGAAGTGAATTGAAGTGTGTGTAAAAATGGATGACAAAGACCCTTTAAATAGACTTGAGTTTGGCCTGCATACGGTTGGCAAGCCGTATGGCAGGCCGATGCCCGTTTGCACTGGTTAGCCGTTTTTCCTGGCCGTTTTCCTGGGTCATATGGCAGGCCGTTTTCCCTATAGGCAGGCCGTATGGCAAGTCGTTTGGCAAGCCATATGGTCTGCTTTGGTTTGTTGATTTCACTGGTTCGTAACTTGATTCCTTGATCATAGCATGGTTTCTTGTCTTTCACCGTTTTCGCTCTAGAACCTTCGTTTTAGCTCCGATTCTCTTGATTCTTTTTGCACCGTCTTCGTAATCACTTGATTTTCAATTTTAACCGACAAAACGGGCATTTTGGCGATAAAGCTCGAAACTTTATTGTTTTTGGGCCTTACCGGGGTGAAAACGTGACTTTTTAGACTATATCAGCTTCCCAAAAACGGACTTCTCTAAAGTCAATTTACCACAAATTGAGAAAAGATTGACCTTCCATGAAGTAAGTTTATCACAAAACTTATTAATAAGAGATTGCCAATAATAAACCAATTTCATATTAATACCAATCTGAATCCCAAGATATGTAGTATAACAGACTCAACTCGACAACCCGTGGACGAAGCTAAATTCCCCACTTATTCATTCAAGACACTGATTCCAGGCATGTTAAGCATCGCCACATTGATCTTTAAACCCGTAGCTAAATAGAAAAACTTCAAGAATCCACAAGGGATATTCTCCAAGTCCTCTTTGTACTATTTGGACATAATAATAACATCTTTTGCATTAATAAGGTGAGTTTGAAAAGATTAGAATAACCTATTAAAAACAGTAAATAAAGTTAGAAGCAACCGTCTTATTAAAAGTCAAATGAACCTTCATTATTATAATAAAAAAAGGGCTAAGAAGATCTCCTTGTCTCAAACATCTTTAGACCGGGAATTTCTTAGCAGGACTTCCATTAATAAGAATAGAGGTCCTCGTATAATTTAAACATGTTATAATATAGAATATATATTATATAAATGGATAGTCAATTATTAGTACACAAAAGTAATATTATTGTATTACCTAAACTTGTGATATTTTTGCTATAAATAGCCATGAATGCAAGCATTAAACTTGCACCATTTCTCACACTTACAAAGTGTTTCTTTCTTTCTCTCCATTATCATCTTTGTTCTTACACTTCATTATTAGTATTCTTAATCAAGAATCAAATCACTAAAGGTAGTTATAAGCCTACTGAATTATAACATCAAGAATCAAACCACTAAAGGTAGTTATAAGCCTACTGAATTATAACACGTTATCAGTACGATAATCTTAATACTAAATATGGTTGGCTCTGCCACCTAAATGATATATGGTCGGTTATACCACCTGAAAAATATATGGTCGACAATGTCGCCTAATTATCATTTATGTTACTAACATTTATATTTCTATTATCTAACATTTATATGGTCGACACTGTCGCCTAATTATCATTTATGTTTACTAATATTTATATTTATGTTATATAACATTTATTTATGATTGCTTACACATGGTCGACACTGTCGCCTACTTATCATTATGTTATCTTAAATTTATGTTTAGTGTTTATATACTTATGAATATAAATTGACTCTAATTTATCATGTTGTTTGTTTTAATTTTTGATAATAGAAAATGTCAAATCTGGAAAAGCTTAAATTTACTCCTTTAGAATCAACTGGAAACAACTACATGCCATGGGTTATAAAAGTAAAAATGCATCTTAAATCAATGGGCATTCTTGAAACCATAAATGAAAACAACACTTGTTCTGAAAAAGAACAAGCGACGGCATGTTGCTTTATTCATCAACATATTGATGAATGCTTACAAAATAATTATGTGACTGTAGAAGATCCCCATGTTTTATGGGAAGGTCTCAAAAGCAGATTCAATAATCAAAGAGAAATTTTACTTCCAGCTGCTATGGAACAATGGAGAACATTAAGGTTTCAAGACTTTAAGAAAGTAAATGAATACAGCTCAGCTCTGTATAATACATGTTCACAACTTAAATTCTGTGGACATGAAATAAGTGATGCAGACATGATGGAGAAAACTTTCTCCACAATAAATGCTGCAAACATCACAGTGCAAAGAAATTTGAGAATGCTAAAGTTCAAAACATATCCTGAACTTAATTCATATCTCTTAGTTGCAGAGCAAAATGATGAGCTATTAATGAAAAATCAGCAATCCCGTCCTACTGGTACACTTGCAATCCCTGAAGCAAATACTGCAAATAATTATAAACGGGGACAAGGAAGCGGGCAAAGTCGTGGTTATAATAACCATCACCATCATCATGCCAAAAGGCATAACTATGGTAGAAACCATCCTTATGGTAATGGTAATGGGCGTGGATGTGGTCGTGGTCGTGACCGTGGTGGTCAAAGAAATAATAATCCACGAAAATATAAATATCAACCACAAAACAAGCCCACTAAACAAGATGTTGAAGAAAATTCTTCTAAAAATTCTGAAGAATCTTGCTACAGATGTGGTAGAATGGGCCACTGGGCTAATACTTGCCGAACATCTAAACATCTTGTTAAGATGTATCAGGATTCACTGAAAGATAAAGAAAAGGAAGTAAACTTTGTGGATAACATTGATCCAACAGTCACTGAGAAACCATCTGATTTATATGAAGATTTCTTGAATGTTTAAGTTGTTGTGTGTCTTTCGAAAAATAAACGATTTAATACTGTCTGTCTTTGTCATTATGTTTGCTAAATGTTTCGGTACTATCTATTTGCGTGTAAAATATTGTGTAATATTAATGTACTCACTATTTATTTCTTATATATGAAGTTCAATATGAATTTTGCTGGAATACAACATCAATCAAGTGGTGGAGATCTATGTATAGCAGACAGTGGAACTACACACACTATACTTAAATTCGAGAAATATTTTATTGATCTAAAACCAACGGAAGGAACTATACATACAATATCAGGACCTGCTAACTTGATAAAAGGGATAGGAAAGGCAAATTTCATACTACCAAATGGTACAAAATTTTTAATAAATGATGCTTATTTTCTCCCAAGTCAAGCAGAAATTTATTGAGTTTCTCCGACGTATACCTTAACGGGTATGATTATCAGTCAGTGACAACAGAAAATGAGAAATATTTAAGTATCACTGACAAGAGTCATGTGGTTGAAAAACTGCCAAGACTTAGTTCTGGATTACATTATACACATATAAATGTACCAGAAACACATATGATAGTTAATGAAAAATATATTGATCATGGTGTATTCAGTTTATGGCATAACAGATTAGGCCATCCAGGATCAACAATGATGAAAAGGATTATTGAATGTACTCATGGACATCCACTAAAGGATAGAAAAATCCATCATGATACAATGGTTCCATGTACATCTTGCTCTCTTGGAAAATTGATAACTAGACCCTCACCACTAAATTGAGAAAGAATCACCAATGTTTCTTGAAATAATCCAAGGTGATATATGTGGACCAATTCATCCACCATGTGGACCATTTAGATATTTCATGGTTCTAATAGACGCATCTAGCAGATGGTCTCATGTTTGTCTGTTATCAAGTCGTAATGTGGCATTTGCAAAATTTCTTGCCCAAATTATTAAATTCAGAGCACATTTTCCTGATTACACCATTAAAAGGGTGAGACTTGATAATGCTGGTGAATTTACATCTCAAGCATTTAATGACTATTGCATGTCTATAGGAATTGTTGTTGAACATTCTGTTGCTCATGTGCATACACAAAATGGTTTAGCCGAGTCACTGATTAAACGTTTACAGTTAATCGCTAGACCATTGATAATGAGAACAAAACTCCCTGTATCTATATGGGGTCATGCAATTTTACATGCTGCTGCATTGATTCGCATCAGACCGAGTGCAAGTCATAAATATTCCCCCTACAACTTGCTTTTAGTCAAGAGCCAAATATTTCCCACCTTAGAACATTTGGTTGTGCAGTGTATGTTCCAATTGCGACACCACAACGTACAAAAATGGGTCCTCAAAGGAGGTTGGGAATATATGTTGGATATGAAACATCTTCAATCTTAAGGTATATTGAACCTATGACAGGTGACGTTTTTACAGCACGTTTTGCTGATTGTCATTTTAATGAAACATTATTCCCTAGATTAGGGAGAGAAATGAAAAATAAAGAAAATGATGTTTCATGGTGTGAACCTCAATTAAAGTATCTTGATCCTCGTACAAAAGAATGCAAGACAGAAGTTCAAAAGATAATACATATACAAGAACTTGCAAATCAATTGCCTGATGCATTTACAGATACAAAAATGGTGACAAAATCATATATACCAGCAGTAAATACTCTAGCTCGAATTGAAATTCCAAAAGCTGGCAATAACGTCACTCATGAATCTTTGCCACGTTAGAAACGTGGAAGACCAATTGGTTCAAAGGATAAAAATCCTCGAAAAAGAAAATCAGCTAATAATGAAGTAAAAGAAAGTGTTCAAGAAGAACCACAAATCAGTACTCCTACTGCAGAGGAGATTGATGATGTCAATACAGAAATTGCAATCAATTATGCATATTCAAAAATATTATGGAACCGAAATGAAATGAAAAATCTTGATGAGAAATTTTCATTTAATGTTGCATACGACATCATGAATAATGATGATGATCCAGAACCAACATCTATGGTTGAATGTCAAAATAGACATGATTGGGCTCAATGGAAAGAAGCAATATGAGCTGAATTAGAATCACTCAATAAAAGAAAAGTTTTCGGATCCATCATTCTCACTCCTAAATATGTGAAACCTGTAGGATACAAATGGATTTTTGTCCGAAAAAGAAATGAGAAAAATGAAGTTACAAGGTATAAAGCTAGACTTGTAGCTCAAGGTTTTTCTCAAAGACCGGGAATTGATTATGAAGAAACTTATTCCCCTGTTATGGATGCAATTACTTTTAGATACTTAATCAGCCTGGCAGTTTCTAAAAATTTAGAAATGCATCTCATGGATGTTGTGACTGCTTATCTATATGGATCACTTGATAGTGATATATATATGAAGATACCTAAAGAATTTAAGGTACCAGAAGCATCAAATGCAAAACCCAAAGAAATGTATTCGATTAAATTACAAAGATTTTTATATGGGTTAAAATAATCGGGACGTATGTGATATAACCGATTAAGTGATTACTTGATAAGCAAAGGGTATACAAATAACCTTACTTGCCCTTGTGTTTTCATTAAGAAAACAACATCCGGATATGTGATCATAGCTGTTTATGTTGATGATCTTAACATCATAGGTACAAATAAAGAGATCTATGAAGCCATTCAACTTCTAAAGAAAGAATTTGAAATGAAAGATCTTGGAAAAACCAAGTATTGCCTTGGTTTACAAATTGAGCATATGCCTAATGGTTTACTTGTACATCAAACAACATATACTGAAAAGATTTTGAAACGTTTTAATATGAACAAGGCAAAACCATTAAGTACTCCTATGGTTGTTAGATCACTCAATGTTGAAACTGATCCATTTCGTCCATGTGAAGATCATGAAGATATTCTTGGACCAGAAGTACCATATCTTAGTGCAATTGGAGCTCTTATGTATCTTACAAATTGTACAAGACATGACATTTCTTTTGCAGTTAATTTGTTGGCAAAGTTCAGCTCAGCTCCTACCAAAAGACACTAGAATGGGATCAAACACATATTTCGATACCTTCGAGGAACTACTGATTTAGGATTATTTTATTCTAACGAATCAAAGCAAGATTTGGTTGGTTATGCAGATGCAGGTTATTTATCTGATCCACATAAAGCTAAATCTCAAACTGGATATGTATTCCTAAATGGAGGTACTGCAATATCATGGCGTTCTCAAAAACAACACTTGTTGCTACATCATCAAATCATGCCGAAGTGATTGCATTACAAGAAGCTACTCGAAAATGTTTTTGGTTGAGATCAATGACACAACTCATTACTGATTCTTGTGGACTAGAACGCGATAAAAGTCCAACAACTATCTATGAAGATAATGCAGCTTGCATAGCACAGATCAAAGAAGGGTATATCAAAAGTGACCGAACAAAACACATACCTCCTAGATTCTTCTCATACACTCAAAATCTCATTAAGAACAACCAGATTGAAATGAGATATGTTCAATCCAGCAAAAACTCTGCTGATCTTTTCACGAAAGCACTTCCAACTGCTATTTTCAGAACACACGTTCATAACATTAGCATGAGACATGTTCAAAAGATGTAACAGCTGAAGCGATGTCTACTTGAGGGGGAGTCAACTCCATGCTGCACTCTTTTTCCCTTAGCTAAAGTTTTTTCCCACTGGGTTTTCTATAGCAAGGTTTTTAACGAGGCAGTAACTTACAGTTGATTTTCAACAAACAAAATTGCTATCCAAGGGGGAGTGTTATAATATAGAATATATATTATATAAATGGATAGTCAATTATTAATACACAAAAGTAATATTATTGTATTACCTAAACTTGTGATATTTTTGCTATAAATAGCCATGAATGCAAGTATTAAACTTGCACCATTTCTCACACTTACAAAGTGTTTCTTTCTTTCTCTCCATTATCATCTTTGTTCTTACACTTCATTATTAGTATTCTTAATCAAGAATCAAATCGCTAAAGGTAGTTATAAGCCTACTGAATTATAACATCAAGAATCAAACCACTAAAAGTAGTGTTATAAGCCTACTGAATTATAACAAAACATTCTTTTGTATATCAACACCATTGATTTTCAAAACTGAGAGCGACGAGCATTAAACGAAGATAATCCAACTAATTGAATCATATTCCTTATTAAAATTAACTTTGAACAAGAGAATTTGCTGATTACTCTTCTCAATCCACGAAAACAACTCACTAAAAAACTAAAGACGCGTTCAAGATATGACATCCGGGAAAATAAATGCCGCTTGATCAATGCTTATGATCTTTATTAATGATGCCAGCCAATTGATTAGTCAAAACTATCGAGATTTTATATACTTACATTTAATTTGGGATTATTATCATAACTGGGATTTTATTTAAGACATTTTATTTTAGGCGTTTAAAACAAATAACTAGATAACATAAATGGGAATGAGGAAGTAAAATTGTATATTTATAATTTTTATTTTTATTTTCTTATATTCAAATAAATACGCGCAAATGTATACTCAAATTTTAAGTGCAACCTTTTTTATAAATCTATCTATCTATACATCTATCTATCAATCTATATATCTATATATCTATATATCTATCTATCTATCTATATTCTATAAAGCATGTGTCATTATGCTTACGTGTCATCTTCTCAATTAATCAAATTTCAATTGTCCTACGTGTCATTCTATTAATTAATATGAATTATACATAATCTTACGTGTCACTCTATTATTAAACCAAATTAAATATTAAATTAATTAATAAAAAATGGCAGTGATCTTAAATTAATAGATACTCCGTGATTGTTACCTTAAATAAAAGATAAAGATAAATATATAATCATCTTAATTATTAAATAAAAAATACTTCGTGATTTGTTAAGATAAAGATAGATATATAAGCATCTTAACCTTTAACTATTAATTAAAAAATACTCCGTGATTTATTAAGATAAAAGATAGATATATAATGGGATGATATGTTCGTTTCTTCTTTCATTTAGTTTGTATAAAATTCCAAGTTTTTTTTTTTTTTTGATTTTTTGAATTATGTTTAACTGAGAGTGTTTGTAGATAGATGTGAAACACAAAACGTCGTATACAACGAAGTGTTGCAGCACCTATAGTAGCTGGATCGTATTACTATATATATTCAATTTTTGTACTTTATACTTTATGATCTTACTAGAACTGAGTGAATGTTTTATTTGGTACCTTCAAACTTTTAACTTTTCATCTTGTGAGACTCCAATTTTTATTAAATAGCCCGATGATTTATACATTACATAAGTCACATTACATGAATTAAAAATGTATTGTAAACTGGATTTATTATAATTTGTTGTGATACATATTGTTAAAAGAAGACAAAATTTCATTCCTCGTCACTGAATTTTACATCAAATTTGAATCCTCGTCCTTTTTCTTTTTTTTTGTGCATCCCTCGTCCCTAATGTATCATAATTCTACATCCCTCGTCCTTTTTCTCGACTCCTCGTCCTTTTTTCTTTCTGTCAATTCTACATCTCTCGATCCTAAAAAGGACGAGAGATGTAAAATTGGGATACATTAGGGACGAGGGATGCAAAAAAAAAGAAAAGGGACGAGAAGTCAAATTTGATGTAAAGTTCAGGGACGAGGAATGAAATTTTGTCTTAAAAGAAATGGATCAAAACACACTTAAGTCAAAATCATACCAACACACAATAAACACATTTGCAGACATTTGTTATAATTGATTAATTTGTAACTTTTTACTTTTTCGTGCAACGCATGGGCTCATAAAACTAGTATAAATGTATATTAGTGATTAGTGAAAGCAAAACGTGTAGTTTTGCCTCAAGGGCAGTATTATAATTTTTTTCGAGATTATATATTGGGAAACCATTTAAGGGTTTGCCAATTTATGTTTGAAGCCCATTTATATTTAGAAACGATTTTGTAGGCTATTTCAAACTTACGAATGGATTTCAAGGAGATGGAAGAAAACCAACATCGTTTGGAGCCAATGGCTCATTAATCCGATCGCATATGTTGATAGTGGATAATTAGTTGTTAGAATTTGAATTGTTTTCTGTCTTCGTGTGATTTGTTTTGTTAGTTTAGGTGTCATATTAGCCAAGCATGCCCTCACATGTTGTGTAAATGTATCGATCTTTTTTATATATAATATTTTTTGCCTTTCAAAAAAAAAAAAGAAAAAAAAATATGTCGATCAATGTATATCAAATTCATATACTCCATAATTGGGGGGGGGGGGACATATACTTTTAATTACGGAGTAACACAATCTATAGTTTCTATTAAAATTCTAAAATGATGACATCATAAATAAGCTTTTTCCTTCATTAAAAAAACAAAAAGAAAAAAGAAAAAAATCTAAGCAATTTAAGTGACATCATTAATCATTTAATTTACAATTAAAAATATAATTTTTATAATTAATCATTAAAAACATAGATAATTCCATTCTCTCAATACTCCGTACACTCTTCTGCTCCTACTCACTAAAACCCTAATTTCATGAGCGACGGTTCAATCGCTTTATACTCTTCTCACCATCTCCTCCATTTAAATCCATCGACTTCTGTATCATCTTTTGTATCGACGGTTGTAAGTTGTGGTAGGAAGATTTTGTTTCTGTGAAGTTGGTGTTTATTTCGTTGATTGTGAATAATCGATTGTCGACGGTGTCGGCGGTTTGAAAGATTGTTCAACAACACTATAATTAAGTAAGTTTTTTTAAAAACTATCTCTTATACATGTCAACAATACATCTTATTTTATTATTGAAGTTATATATTATCATTATTGAAGTTCATGATGTTTTTGTCACCTATTAGTGTATTTTTTTTCTAGATCAAGTAATCCCTAAAGTGGTTCTCTTCCAGTGTTTCCTTTCTTCCTTTGATTGTGATTCCATGAGTATTTTTTCCCCAGGTATAATTTTGTTTCATATATAATCAGAAGATTGGATTAATCAGGCTTATCTCAGTATAATTTTTCGATTTTTGATGTTTCCTTTTTTTCTTTTCTAAAAAGTACTAGAGTAATTAATTTTTAGGGTCCTCATCAGTGAATTTGTGAATTTGTAAATACGATTTATAGGATTCTTTTTCTGGAGTTATAAACCCATACGACTTGACAAGGTATGTTTGCTTATATTTCTTGCTTTAAGTTTTTATTCAATATTGTTGATTTCTTCAAGTTCAATTTTTTGTTTCGGATCAAATATAAATTGTTTGTGTTTGTTTCAGATTAAAATAAAAAGTGATGAATAAGCGATGTTCATTAAAAGACTCGCTTTGTTGTTTTTGTTTCATTGTTCATCATGAGGTATGATTTACGATTTGATGCAGTTAAATTTTAATAGTTAGACTTTTTTACCTTGAACTTAAGAAGTTATGGATTCTAAATGAAAACCACTACTTACGATGAGTTTTGTTATTGATTATGAAGATTTTAGCAGGCAATAAACATTATGCATTTATATACTATGAACAAGTTGATACAGGTTCTGTTTCTTTGATTAACACCGCATAATGCACATTAAGTGTTTGATGAGATGTTCAAGTGAAAAAGCCCAATGTTGTGAATTTATTTGACTTGGCAGGTTTTAATGTGTTGCTTTAGCTAATCTTGGTTAAAAGATACGTCTTATAGTTTGCGAGATGAAGGTAGCTTTCATGTGTTGCATTCAAGCACATCCATTTCTCCATGATTTATACTTTTTACCGTTATTGATTACATGATTCTTTTAAATCCAATATTAACTATAAATTATGAAAAGTGTAGTTTTGGGTTTTTTGTCGCGATGGTCACTTAATTTTGGATCGGTATCTATTCAAGTTGTTTTCTTTGTCTATATCACGGTAATTAGCTTTGTCTATATCGCACAGGTTATGTCAAACTACTTGCCTATAATAATCATGCTATGTCAAGAAAAAATATCTTATATATTTATTTACTAACCTATTACCACTGAGTCATACAGAATGCCCAAAAGTGATGATAGCTAACCTGTGTGATGTGTTATACTTTTTGTCCATGTACGATATTATATATGGATTTTAACAATTATGTATTAATCATATGTTTGTTATTACTTTGTTCAAGGTAGAAATGTCGGGTATTGTTACAGATGCAGTCAATCCAGCTTGGGCAGGGTGAAAGGTTTGATTTAATAATTTTTTAAGCATTTTACCAACTATCGCTTTAACATTTGAGATATTTTACTTGATGTTTAGATGTTGCAACTTGAAACCAGTTGACCCTGTTTTTTTATGCTTTACACTTACTTTTAAATACATCGGTTAAGTTAGCCTCAGTGGATCCATGAAAATCTTCTTTAATTTTCTGTCAACAATACAAAATGGGTGGGTCTTTGCCAACATATCTATCCTTTTTTATTAGTCCAAGTAAAATATACATAGATTATTACTAACAATTTCAGGGCTCATGGCCTACTATTACAAAGAGCACTCGGCCAATGTTTGACAAGCTTTCTGGGAAATCCTAGCAGATAGTGTAACGTCCTCCCAATAGGGTCTGGAAGGAATGTCACTAATATCAAAACATACCAACATATTATAATAAACGAGAACAATACTAAATGATGAATTTAACTTTAATGAGTACGCGGCGGAAAATGAAATGTCTTTACAATGACAGGAATAACAATAACGTAAATGTCCACATGCAGAAGTAATAAATGCGATATCTCTTGATCCTATGTCCAAGTAGCATCACATAAACAGTAAGTATAAGAGCTTGAATCAAACAGCACCTGAGACAAAACATGCTAAAGTGTCAACCAAAAAGGTTGAGTGAAGTTCATAGGTTTAACAAAAAGTTTGACCGTTGTTTTAGACCACAAGATTTAGTTTGTAAAGTTGATCTCCCGCATGATCAAAAAGTTATGCCAATGCGTGATATTTAGACTAAACGTTCAAGTTTGCCCCATGACAAGTTGTGTCTGTCCTTGTCGGTTTAATTTCATTATTAAGTAATACAATGACTTGGTCAAATGTATCGGGGACGTTACTCCCGATAGGCCTACCCCCAATAATTAAGCATGCCGCATGTCATAACCCGTCCTTAACCATAAGAACGTGTTAGATAACGTATGATTTCATTGCGAGGTATTGACCTCTATATGCGACATTTTTAAAAAGGAAAACTGCATATATTATACATTACAAACCAAACCATTATTTTTGTTACAAGCTTTAGACAATAAAAAGATGATTATCGTTTAACGATAATCTTCGACTTACAAACTTTACAAATGATAATAACAACACGATTTCTAGCATATTTTACAACACACGTCCTCGGATATGCAGTTTTATTTTTGACACAAATATGAGTACGCATGATCCTGCTTAGATTCAACATAATGCAGCGGAAGCTTTAATTATCACCTGAGAATAAACATGTTTAAAAACGTCAACATAAAGTTGGTGAGATATAGGTTTAGTGCGCAGCAATATATATATATAGACCACAAGATTTCGTATATAAACATTTCAATAAAAATATTCTAAGTGGTTGAGCACTTGGTAACCATACTTAACATTTTCACGTCGCATATTCCCTTTAATATGAAATCTTACTACACCGTACCAAGTGTAGTCACAAAACGAAGTACTGTGCAACCGTTGAATACTGGTCGTCCAGTCCGATTGGGGTTGTCAGGCCCGATAGATCTATCAACAGGATTCGCGTTTACATTACCGCTGTAAATATTAGTTACCAAGCTACGGGGAAGTATGCCAGTGGTACAACTCAACGTAGAATATATTTTTCAGTTACTTGTGTCCATAATGTAAAACATAAAATACATGTATTCTCATCCCGAAATATTTAGAGTTTAAAAGTGGGACTATATACTCACTCTTGTCTTGATGATATAAATAATTTGACTCGGTCTTCCGGTTGATATCACGAACCTATCCATATATAATATATCAATATGTTTTCATTTTTTTTAAACAAACGTTATAAATATATACTTGTTATACTTTTAATACTTTGAATAATTCCTTAGTCCGTAGTTAGCAGTTCGTTGTTAGTAATTCAATTTTAATGGTTCATTTTTAGATGTTTAATATACCCGCAATGAAATAAATAAAACCCCCAACGAAATAAATAAAACCCCATCGTATATGTATTGGTCGAGATTAATCTTGACCCATGGTACCGGTGTTGTCAAATGACGTGTTGCGTACATAAAGTACCGGTGTTGTCAAATGACGTGTTGCGTACAATCATGGGATCTTATGATTAATCTTCTCGTGTTGTTTACGGGTGATCCTGAACCATATAAAATTGAATTATAAGTACATATATATAAAATATCATGTTATCTTAGAAATATGTGATTTATATCATTTTTTTCCAATTGATCCCGTAGTTGAAATGATCTAGGATAACCAATTTTGTTTCGGTCATAGTTTCTTCGTTACAAATCCGTTTTCGTTGATTCAAATTGCCATCTTCTTGGATCGAGTTCTTCTTTAAGACTATGAACTGTAAATACCTTGGTTTGTATTCAAAATCATACGGCATAAGTGAAACATTAGTGAAACATATGAAGTTAAACATTTTTGTTACAACAAAATCATTTAATGACCATTTTTCTAAAAATACTTATACTTTGAAAAACCAAGTTTTACCTTGTTAAATTAGCATATACATAAGTTATATTACAGGTCTTGAAGTATTTTAAAAGTTAAGTTAGAAGGATCTATTTAGTTTGCAAACAAGTTTGAAAACATTCAAACTATGTTCTTGTTGTTAAACTTTTGTACCACAAAATAAGATAGCTATATATATATGAATCGAATAAGGTTATGAACATAGATTCTACCTCAGGTTCCTTGGATAAAGTTGCTGTAAAAGAGAAGTAAGAAGCTAGAATAAAAAGGGTGATGGAAGTGGATGAAAGATTGGAAGTAAGTTGGTGTTCTTGGAAGGTTTTCTTGAAGTGTTTTTGTATGGTTTTCTTATGGTGTTTTAGTATGGTTTTTGAAGCTAGATCTTCATGGAACTTTGCTGGATTGTTGAAGGTGTTTAAGGCTTCAAAGTTTGTGTGTGTTTTGGCTAAAAAGTTGAAGTAAAAATGAACCAAAATGATCATGTATAAATACTACAAAAAAACGTGGCATAAGGAGTATATGGACAAAATTTTCAAGTAATCATTTTATGTATCTAGTCCTAATTGTTTCCAAATACAATTACCTAGCCCTAAGGGCATGAACATGGCTGGTTAGGTGGTGATTTTGATGTGTATTTACTATTAGTAAATACGTATAGAAGCTAGGTATGATACGAGTACAAATACTCTAAATATACGTATAGAAATTTTGTGAAAAATGGAATGAGGATTTAAATATAGCTATCTTTTGTGAATACACTTATATGATTTTATGTATTTAAGTTCTTAAAAGTGATTAAATACATTACTTATACAATATATGTATAAACATTATAGTCTTAAGTATTTAAGTCAAATAACGTTACGTATTGTTATCGTTTTGAAAACTTAAGTTAGTAGTTTCAAAATACACATATAACTTGTTGTTATTAATACAAAATGAGATATTAAAACATTCATTAATCATGTTAAATATGTATATATACATATATATACACAAACGTATAATTATCATATATTGTATAGTTCGTGATATCATCGGTCAAACTAGACGGTCAAACGTTGTGTAAAACTCTTTTCGGAAATATAAGTCTCGACAATTTGGATTGCTTATCATGTTGGCAAGGTTTAATTTATGTAAATATTAATCTTATAAATATAGTATGATCGAAAAAGTGCGGGTCGTTACATTACCTCCCCGTTAAATAAATTTCGTCCCGAAATTTTAAAATTGTACCTATTTTGCGTCATCGAGAAACAAGTGTGGATACTTTTGCTTCATCTGATCCTCTCGTTCCCAAGTAAACTCGGGACCTCTTCTAGCATTCCAACGAACCTTAACAATCGGTATATTACTCTGTTTGAGTTGTTTAACTTCACGGTCCATGATTTCGATTGGTTCTTCGACGAATTGTAGTTTCTCGTCGACATGAATTTCTTCAAGAGGAATGGTGAGGTCTTCCTTTGCAAGACACTTCTTAAGGTTTGAGACGTGAAAGGTATTATGTACTCCGGCGAGTTGTTGTGGTAACTCGAGTCGATAAGCTACCGGTCCAATGCGTTCGATGATCTTAAACGGGCCTACGTATCTTGGGTTCAGTTTACCCCTTTTGCCGAAACGTATTACACCTTTCCAAGGTGACACCTTTAGCATAACCATGTCCCCGACCTGAAACTCTAATGGTTTCCTTCGAACATCGGCGTAGTTCTTTTGGCGACTACGGGCTGTTTTCAATCTCTCCTTGATTTGCACTATCTTCTCAGTCGTTTCATGTATGATCTCGGGACCAGTTAAATGTCGATCTCCTACTTCATTCCAACAGATAGGAGATCTACACTTCCTTCCGTACAATGCTTCGAATGGCGCAGCTCCAATGCTCGCATGATAACTATTATTATACGAGAATTCTGCTAACGGTAGATATTTATCCCATCCGTTTCCAAAATCGATCACACATGCCCTGAGCATGTCTTCGAGAGTCTGAATCGTTCTTTCACTCTGTCCATCGGTTTGTGGATGATATGCGGTACTCATATCCAACCGAGTTCCTAGTGCCTCCTGTAGTGATTGCCAGAATTTTGAGGTAAATCTACTATCACGATCGGATATAATGGAAATAGGTATTCCATGCCTTGAAACAACTTCCTTTATATACAATCGTAATAGTTTCTCCATTCTATCCGTTTCCTTTATAGGCAAGAAATGTGCAGACTTGGTGAGACGATCAACAATCACCCAAATGGTGTCGTATCCCCAGGCAGTCTTTGGTAACTTCGTGATGAAATCCATGGTAATACCGTCCCATTTCCATTCTGGAATTTCTGGTTGTTGAAGTAACCCTGACGGCTTCTGGTGTTCTGCTTTAACCTTGGAACAAGTTAAACACTCCCCAACGTATGTTGCAACGTCGGTCTTTAAATTAGGCCACCAATAACGTGTCTTAAGATCTTGGTACATCTTTCCAACTCCAGGATGTATCGAATATCTTGTCTTATGTGCCTCGTTCAATATCAACTTCCTTAATCCACCCAACTTCGGTACCCAAATACGATTTGCAAAATATCGAATTCCATCTTCCCGCATAACGAGTTGCTTCGCATACTTCTTCATTATTTCATTTCCTATATTTTCTTTAGTAAGTGCTTCTCGTTGAACTTCTTTGATTTGTGAGTTGAGATTCATGCGAATTTTTATGTTCATCGCTCGTACTCGAATTGGTTCTCGTTCTTTTCTGCTTAAAGCATCAGCCACCACATTCGCCTTCCCGGGATGATAACGAATTTCACAATCATAGTCGTTTATTAACTCGACCCACCTACGTTGCCTCATGTTCAATTGTTTCTGATCAAAAATATGTTGAAGGCTTTTATGATCAGTAAACACAGTGAATTTAACCCCATACAAGTAGTGTCTCCACATCTTCAATGCAAACACGACTGCTCCCAGTTCTAGATCATGCGTCGTATAATTCCGCTCGTGAATCTTCAATTGTCGGGATGCAAATGCAATTACTTTCTTTCGTTGCATAAGAACACAACCAAAACCTTGTCGCGAAGCGTCACAATATATTTCAAAATCATCGTTCCCTTCTGGTAACGATAAAATAGGCGCCGTAGTTAACTTCTTCTTCAGTATTTGAAATGCGTTCTCCTGCTCCGAGGTCCATTCATATTTTTTCCCTTTTTGCGTTAACGCTGTCAACGGCTTAGCTATTCGGGAAAAATCTTGAATAAACCTTCTATAATAACCGGCTAAACCCAAAAATTGGCGTATCTGTGTTGGTGTATTAGGAGTCTCCCATTTTTCAATAGCTTCAGTTTTTGCTGGATCAACCTGAATTCCTTCGCTATTAACAACATGGCCAAGAAATTGCACTTCTTTCAACCAAAAAGCACACTTAGAAAATTTAGCATAAAGTTGTTCTTTTCTCAACAACTCCAGTATCAACCTTAAATGCTCTTCATGCTCTTGCTCACTTTTGGAATAGATAAGAATATCATCAATGAAAACGATAACAAACTTATCTAAATACGGACTACAAACTCGATTCATGAGGTCCATGAATACAGCTGGCGCATTCGTCAATCCAAACGGCATAACCAAAAATTCGTAATGACCATAACGTGTCTGAAAAGCAGTTTTCGGAATGTCCTCTTCTTTGACGCGTAGTTGATGATAGCCCGATCTTAAGTCGATTTTCGAATAAACACATGATCCTTGCAATTGATCAAATAAGTCATCAATTCTCGGTAGTGGATACCGATTCTTGATAGTTAACTTATTTAATTCACGATAGTCTATACACATCCTAAAAGATCCATCTTTCTTCTTAACAAACAAAATTGGAGCTCCCCACGGTGAAGTACTCGGTCGTATGAATCCACGGTCCAGTAATTCTTTTAACTGACTTTGAAGTTCTTTTAACTCGGACGGTGCAAGTCTATATGGAGCACGAGCCACTGGTGCAGCTCCTGGTACTAAATCTATTTGAAATTCTACAGATCTAAATGGAGGTAATCCCGGCAATTCTTCCGGAAAAACTTCAGGAAAATCTCTTGCCACAGGCACGTCGTTGATGCACTTTTCTTTCTTTTCGACTTTATTAACATGTGCTAAAATAGCGTAACATCCCTTTTCTAAACACTTCTTGGCTTTCAAACAGCTAATGAGTTTTAGCTTTGAATTACCCTTCTCTCCATAAATCATCACTGGCATTTTATCCTTACCAGGAATACGAATTGCCTTCTTGGCACAAACAACTTCCGCTCCTATTTTGGACATCCAGTCCATGCCGACTATTACATCAAAACCTCCTAATTCTACGGGTATTAAGTCGATTTTAAACGTTTCTCCGGCTAGATTTATTTCACAATCACGACAAATTTTATCGGCTTTAATTAGTTTACCATTAGCTAACTCAATCATGTACTTAGCATCTAGAGGTAATGATGAACAATTCAATTTAGTGTAAAAATTTATACACATGTAACTTCTATCGGCGCCAGTATCAAATAAAATAGATACTGATAAGTTATTAATGGTAAACGTACCCGTAACAAGCTCCGGGTCTTCTCGTGCCTCTCTAGCATTAATAACAAACGCTCTTCCACGTGCAGGTCCGCCATTCTGATTCGGGCACTGACTCTTATAGTGACCTTGTTTTCCACAACCAAAACAAGTAATGGTAGCCAAAGCAGTTCTATTTGCGTTGGTGGCAGGAGTCTTGTTGCCATTTGTAACGAGAGCCTTACAATCTTCCGCAAGATGACCTTGTCGATTACACTTGGTGCATAACACACTACAGTAACCAAAGTGATGTTTGTGGCAACGGTTGCATAAAGGATTTTGTCCTTTATAACCAAAGCTTAAACCACTACCCGCACCTTGCGTGTTTTCTTGTTTCTTAAAAGATTGTTGTTGGTTACCTCGATCATAATTTCCATTCCACTTTCTTTTGTTACCTGATACCTTCACATCAGTATTGGATACTTTCTTATCCATGATGACCTGATCCATTAGCTCGTTTGCCATGGTTATAGCTTCATGAATTGTCTTAGGTTTCGATGCTGTAACATTTGCCTTGACCTTTTTGGGCAAACCAGCTTTGTACATTTCAATCTTCCGTTCTTCGGTTGGAACCAATTCAGGACATAGCAAAACTAATTCCATGAATCGCTGGTTGTAGTTGGTGATTTCAGTACCAACCACCTTCAAACTTCGTAACTCATCTTCTAACTTAATAACCTCATTCCTTGGACAATACTCGGTGATTATCATTGCTTTGAATTCTTCCCATGGAGTATCATAAGCTACATCTCCTCCTACTGCCTTCACATAATTCTTCCACCATGTGAGTGCACTATCTTGTAAAGTGCACGATGCAAACTTGGTCATGTCTTTTTCATCACAACCGCTGATTTTGAACACCGTCTCCATCTTTTCTATCCATCGGGTTAAACCGATAGGTCCTTCCGTTCCACTGAATGATGATGGCTTGCAAGCTTGGAACGTCTTGTAGGAGCATCCTACACGAGGATTTGGATTAACTGCAGCAGCTCTTGCAGCCTCAACCCATAACATTCTGTCGTTCACTCGCTGGTTGATGAGTTCCTCGAGTTCTTGTTCCGTCATTCGATTCAATCGCGCCATTTCCTAATGAAAGAAAATAATTATTCACATGGATTATTATAGATGTAGTGTGTATTTATAGTACATTATAGCTTATTAATAATATGAACTAGGTATTATTATAAAAGCCTTTTCTTCTTATTAGCGTTTTATAATTATATCTTGGGTAGTACCTACCCGTTAATGTTCATACTTAATAGCTTAGTACAGAATCAATTACTACAATCTAAATAATACTTAACCATGGAAAATTATTGCATTTCATACTTCAATATTTTACATATGCTTATCTTACATCGAACATTAAGCAAACCACACTATTAATATTATACAAAACATTATTCGGTTCCATGGTTTGACACAGCAGCGCATCGTTTGATCTATTTTCTAGGACGTTTAGACACAAAGATTTGCTTAACGCTTATCCTAACTGTCTGCCTATATTTTGGCTGTGGGACTGAAGAACTGGATGCCGGGACAGAACGAATAGGAATAGCGGGAATAGGGGTGGTAGTGTTGAGTGGAATTGGTGCCACATCATTCTCATTAAACTCGGGATTTGGATTTTCTAATTCATTAGCCTTTCGTTTCTTTCCTAGTTCGAACTCGTCTTTTGTAATTTCCTGTATTTCTTCCTCGGGTTCACTTTCCTCCTCGGGTTCACTTTCCTCCTCGGGTTCACTTTCCGGGTTCTCTATAGTTGGTTCATCCGGAATTTGTGAGTCTTCCCCAAGGATATCATTTTCGTCATCGGACAGGTTAATGACTGGAACGCCATCTGAAGATTCTGATTCGGAGTCGTTGATTGTGATAACAATTTTTGAGCTCGACATCTATCACACAACAACTAACCCATTAGTACTTATATAATATTTACATATAAATTTTAACCAACAGTGATAAGCAATGGTTTTTTTTTTTTTAAATCAGACCCGGTCAAAGTCCAGACTTACTAATGTATCCTAACGGCTTCTCGGTTAGACACACTAATGCAGACCTGGTTCGCTAAGACCAACGCTCTGATACCACATGTCATAACCCGTCCTTAACCATAAGAACGTGTTAGATAACGTATGATTTCATTGCGAGGTATTGACCTCTATATGCGACATTTTTAAAAAGGAAAACTGCATATATTATACATTACAAACCAAACCATTATTTTTGTTACAAGCTTTAGACAATAAAAAGATGATTATCGTTTAACGATAATCTTCGACTTACAAACTTTACAAATGATAATAACAACACGATTTCTAGCATATTTTACAACACACGTCCTCGGATATGCAGTTTTATTTTTGACACAAATATGAGTACGCATGATCCTGCTTAGATTCAACATAATGCAGCGGAAGCTTTAATTATCACCTGAGAATAAACATGTTTAAAAACGTCAACATAAAGTTGGTGAGATATAGGTTTAGTGCGCAGCAATATATATATATAGACCACAAGATTTCGTATATAAACATTTCACTAAAAATATTCTAAGTGGTTGAGCACTTGGTAACCATACTTAACATTTTCACGTCGCATATTCCCTTTAATATGAAATCTTACTACACCGTACCAAGTGTAGTCACAAAACGAAGTACTGTGCAACCGTTGAATACTGGTCGTCCAGTCCGATTGGGGTTGTCAGGCCCGATAGATCTATCAACAGGATTCGCGTTTACATTACCGCTGTAAATATTAGTTACCAAGCTACAGGGAAGTATGCCAGTGGTACAACTCAACGTAGAATATATTTTTCAGTTACTTGTGTCCATAATGTAAAACATAAAATACATGTATTCTCATCCCGAAATATTTAGAGTTTAAAAGTGGGACTATATACTCACTCTTGTCTTGATGATATAAATAATTTGACTCGGTCTTCCGGTTGATATCACGAACCTATCCATATATAATATATCAATATGTTTTCATTTTTTTTAAACAAACGTTATAAATATATACTTGTTATACTTTTAATACTTTGAATAATTCCTTAGTCCGTAGTTAGCAGTTCGTTGTTAGTAATTCAATTTTAATGGTTCATTTTTAGATGTTTAATATACCCGCAATGAAATAAATAAAACCCCCAACGAAATAAATAAAACCCCATCGTATATGTATTGGTCGAGATTAATCTTGACCCATGGTACCGGTGTTGTCAAATGACGTGTTGCGTACATAAAGTACCGGTGTTGTCAAATGACGTGTTGCGTACAATCATGGGATCTTATGATTAATCTTCTCGTGTTGTTTACGGGTGATCCTGAACCATATAAAATTGAATTATAAGTACATATATATAAAATATCATGTTATCTTAGAAATATGTGATTTATATCATTTTTTTCCAATTGATCCCGTAGTTGAAATGATCTAGGATAACCAATTTTGTTTCGGTCATAGTTTCTTCGTTACAAATCCGTTTTCGTTGATTCAAATTGCCATCTTCTTGGATCGAGTTCTTCTTTAAGACTATGAACTGTAAATACCTTGGTTTGTATTCAAAATCATACGGCATAAGTGAAACATTAGTGAAACATATGAAGTTAAACATTTTTGTTACAACAAAATCATTTAATGACCATTTTTCTAAAAATACTTATACTTTGAAAAACCAAGTTTTACCTTGTTAAATTAGCATATACATAAGTTATATTACAGGTCTTGAAGTATTTTAAAAGTTAAGTTAGAAGGATCTATTTAGTTTGCAAACAAGTTTGAAAACATTCAAACTATGTTCTTGTTGTTAAACTTTTGTACCACAAAATAAGATAGCTATATATATATGAATCGAATAAGGTTATGAACATAGATTCTACCTCAGGTTCCTTGGATAAAGTTGCTGTAAAAGAGAAGTAAGAAGCTAGAATAAAAAGGGTGATGGAAGTGGATGAAAGATTGGAAGTAAGTTGGTGTTCTTGGAAGGTTTTCTTGAAGTGTTTTTGTATGGTTTTCTTATGGTGTTTTAGTATGGTTTTTGAAGCTAGATCTTCATGGAACTTTGCTGGATTGTTGAAGGTGTTTAAGGCTTCAAAGTTTGTGTGTGTTTTGGCTAAAAAGTTGAAGTAAAAATGAACCAAAATGATCATGTATAAATACTACAAAAAAACGTGGCATAAGGAGTATATGGACAAAATTTTCAAGTAATCATTTTATGTATCTAGTCCTAATTGTTTCCAAATACAATTACCTAGCCCTAAGGGCATGAACATGGCTGGTTAGGTGGTGATTTTGATGTGTATTTACTATTAGTAAATACGTATAGAAGCTAGGTATGATACGAGTACAAATACTCTAAATATACGTATAGAAATTTTGTGAAAAATGGAATGAGGATTCAAATATAGCTATCTTTTGTGAATACACTTATATGATTTTATGTATTTAAGTTCTTAAAAGTGATTAAATACATTACTTATACAATATATGTATAAACATTATAGTCTTAAGTATTTAAGTCAAATAACGTTACGTATTGTTATCGTTTTGAAAACTTAAGTTAGTAGTTTCAAAATACACATATAACTTGTTGTTATTAATACAAAATGAGATATTAAAACATTCATTAATCATGTTAAATATGTATATATACATATATATACACAAACGTATAATTATCATATATTGTATAGTTCGTGATATCATCGGTCAAACTAGACGGTCAAACGTTGTGTAAAACTCTTTTCGGAAATATAAGTCTCGACAATTTGGATTGCTTATCATGTTGGCAAGGTTTAATTTATGTAAATATTAATCTTATAAATATAGTATGATCGAAAAAGTGCGGGTCGTTACACCGCAGCAATTAAAAATATCACTGTAGGGACTTAGTCGGACATAGCCGGGTATAGCATAGTTTAACAGTTTGGTACTTGTGTCTAAAGTGTAAAAAGTAAAAACAGCATGTGTCTCACCCCAAGTAAAAGTAAGTAAGTTTGCTAGCAATTAAAGAGGGGCTATGAATTCACCTTAGTAAGTAGAGAGAGAGTTATTCCTCAGAATAAAGAGTTGAACGAGTGAGCAGGAAAGTTAACCTATTGACATTTAAGAGTAGTTAAGTGTTTTGCCCATGTTTAAGTTTAAGTATGTGTTTAAGTATAGTTTGTTTTACTAAGTTTATATTCCTAGTAAGTTACTATTTTTATAAAGTTTCCATTTTTAGAAAGTTTCTTATTTTACTAAGTTTCTATGACTAGAGAGTTTCTACTTTTATCAGTGTTTTCCATTTTAGGATACTTGCCGTGTTAGATAAGCTTCCAATCACCTCTTTCCCTTCGAATGGCTAATTTAGATCTAGGGGCTTGAGCCATAGGACCCTTTAAATCGGAAATCCAAACCCTCTGCCTAGAATCTCATAGAAACCATTCGTCAAGAAATTCGAAGATCTATACATCTCTAATACATATCCCAAAATGTTTTTATGTTACAATATAAGTAGTACGTTATAGGTGCTAGTAATAGTAATAGTGTATACATGTTATTTATTTTATTTTTAATTGCATATAATTTATAACATTATTTACATGTTTCGGTAAAAATAATAACCGAATTAAAAAGTAAAAAGTAAAAAGTAAAAAGTAAAAAGTAAAAAAGTAAAAAGTAAATAGTAGAAAAAAAAATAAAAAGTAAGAAAAGAATACTTACTAGTAGTAATTCTTCAAAGAGAGAATGAGAGAAATTTTGGTGTGAGTTTGAATGAGAAATGAGGGGTATTTATACTTGAAAAAATTAGGTAAAAAGAATAAAATAATTAAAAGAAAAAGAAATATTTTAATTATTAATGGGATTTTAAAATTAAAAAGCATTAAATGTTAGGTCATGGGATAATGCACAAAATAAAATAATAAAAGTAGTTTTTCCATTACAATTTTTAATTAAAAAGTAATTTATTTATTTATTTATTTATTTTTTTCATTTATTTTAAGGATTTTTTTTATATAAATAAACAAATTGATTTAATGCTTTTCCAAGAATATTTGTCAATAATATTTTATTTTATTTTATTTTTCTTTTTTTATTTAATTAATAAATACAAATTTTACATAAAAATAATAAATAATTCGGTATTTTGTATTTTTAATAATAATTATGATTTTAATTATTAAACTATAGTTTTAGTAAGTTTGTAAATATTATTACATTTATATATAATTGGATTTATTATTATATAGTTAAATATATAATACATTAACTAAATAATAAAAGTGATACAAAGTTTATATACTTAGGTAAATTATGTCAAATTATATAAATTAATAATATATTATTTATTTAAGCGTACATTGTTGACTAAAAATTACTATTCGGTCAATATTTAATTGTATATAACAACCCTTAATACATATAGTCAGACATATAACCCTAGGGTTAATTCATTAATTTAGAAGTCGAAAAGTGAGGGTTGTTACAGTACCTCCCCGTTAATAAAAACTTCGTTCCGAAGTTTTAGGTAGACTTCTCGGATGCATCAGCGGTTGAGAAGAGATGGGGATATTTCTGTTTCATTTGGTCTTCACGTTCCCAGGTATACTCGGGGCCACGTCGTGAATTCCAACGGATCTTAACAATAGGTATGGTGCTTTGTTTTAAGCGTTTAGCAGATCGGTCCATGACTTCTACGGGTTCTTCTATGAAGTGCATTTTATCATCAATGCGAATGTCATCTAAAGGAATAACGAGAGTGTCATCAGCGAGACACTTTTTAAGATTCGAGACATGAAATACGTCGTGTATGCTGCTAAGTTCAGTAGGTAATTCTAATCGATAAGCCACGGGTCCGATCCTTTCAGTAATCTTGAAGGGTCCAACAAAACGCGAACTTAGTTTCCTTCGTTTACCAAAACGAACGACGCCTTTCCAAGGGGATACTTTCAACATGACTTTCTCACCAACTTGGAATTCCAAATCTTTCCGACCTTTATTAGCATAGCTCTTCTGTCGGCTGCAGGCAGTTTCTATTCGTTTCTTAATCTGAACTATCTTTTCGGTTGTCTCGTGTATGATTTCAGGACCAGTTAACTGTCTGTCCTCTAATTCATCCCAGCACAGTGGGGATCTACATTTTCGTCCGTATAAGGCCTCAAAAGGTGCAGCCTTAATACTTGAGTGGTAACTATTATTGTAAGAGAATTCAACCAAAGGCAAATGTCTATCCCAGCCTTTGCCGAAGTCGATAACACAAGTGCGAAGCATATCTTCCAATGTTTGAATGGTTCGTTCACTTTGACCATCGGTTTGCGAATGATAAGCAGTACTCATGTCGAGTTAAGTTCCAAGAGCAGTTTGTAAGGATTTCCAGAATCTGGAAGTGAATCTACTGTCGCGATTGGATATGATTGATATAGGAACACCATGACGAGAGACAATTTCTTTGATATACAGTTGTGACAATCTCTCCATCTTGTCGGTATCCTTGATCGGTAAGAAATGAGCAGATTTAGTAAGACAATCTACTATGACCCATATAGTATCATTGCCACTAGAAGTCTTGGGCAATTTAGTAATAAAGTCCATAGTGATACATTCCCACTTCTACTGCGGAATATCGGGTTGTGTCAACAGACCAGAAGGCTTTTGATGTTCAGCCTTGACTTTCAAACAAGTGAGACACTTACTAACATAAGTAGCAATGTCGGCTTTCATATTAGGCCACCAGTAGAATTCCTTCACATCGTGGTACATCTTACTGGAACCCGGATGAATAGAATACATAGTCTTATGCGCTTCATCCAAGACTAGTTCACGGAGATTACCGAAGCGAGGAACCCAAATTCTATTGCCAAAGTACTGTGTACCATTAGCTTTCACTTGGAGTTGGTTCTTGAAACCGATAGGTCCTTCACCTTCGATAAGTGTTGGTTTAATAGCTTCCAGTTGAGCTTCGCAGATTCGTGATATAAGATTTGATTTGATTTTCAGGTTTAAGGCACGAACACGTTTAACATCGTCTTTTCGACTGAGGGCATCGGCAACTACATTTGCCTTGCCAGGATGATATTCCATCTTACAGTCATAATCGTTCAATAACTCGAGCCATCGGCTTTGCCTCATATTCAGCTGTTTTTGATCAAAGATGTGTCGAAGACTTTTATGGTCAGTGTACACCGTAAACTGGGTACCATATAGATAATGTCTCCATATCTTTAATGCAAATACCACGGCACCTAACTCAAGGTCGTGTGTGGTATAGTTCTCCTCGTGTTTCTTCAACTGTCTAGATGCGTAGGCAATAACTTTTTCACGTTGCATTAAAACACAACCAAAGCCTTGCTTTGAGTCATCGCAGTAAACAACAAAATCGTCAGTACCTTCAGGTAAAGATAGAATCGGGGCTGTGGTCAACTTCTCTTTTAGAATCTTGAAAGCAGATTCCTGTTCTTCGGACCACTCAAACTTCTTCCTTTTTTGAGTTAGCTTCATAAGAGGTTTGGCAAGAAGGGAAAAATCCTTTATGAATCTCCGATAATAACCGGCAAGTCCCAAAAATTAACGAATATGCTTCGCAGTCTTTGGTATCTCCCAGTTCTGGATAGCGGTAATCTTAGCTGGATCGACATGTATTCCATTACTATCAACAACGTGTCCGAGGAATTGTACGGTTTTGAGCCAAAACTCGCACTTAGAAAACTTGGCGTAGAGTTGTTCCTTTCGTAAGAGTTCAAGAATCACGCGCAGATGTTGCTCATGTTCCTTCTCACTCTTGGAGTAGATCAAAATGTCATCAATGAAAACAATGATGAATTTATCGAGATAAGGTTTGCAGACACGGTTCATGAGATCCATAAAAATGGCAGGAGCATTGGTCAAACCAAAAGGCATGACACGGAATTCATAGTGCCCATAACGAGTGCGAAAAGCAGTCTTAGGTATATCAGATTCCTTGACTCTAAGTTTGTGATATCCGGACCTCAAATCAATCTTTGAATAAATAATTGACCCTTGAATTTGGTCGAATAGATCATCAATACGTGGCAACGGATAACGGTTCTTGATAGTAAGCTTGTTAAGTTCGCGGTAATCAATGCACATCCTTAACGTACCATCCTTCTTTTTAACAAATAGAATAGGAGCTCCCCATGGGGACGAGCTTGGACGAATGAAACCTTTATCCAATAGTTCTTGGAGCTGGTTGGAAAGTTCCTTCATTTCGGAAGGTGCTAAACGGTATGGCTCTTTAGCAATAGGAGCAGCACCGGGAGCTAAATCAATTTGAAATTCAACTTGTCGAGGAGGTGGAAGACCAGGAAGATCTTCGGGAAACACATCGGGAAAGTCTTTAACCACTGGTACATCTTCAATACACTTCTCTTTCGATTCGATCATCTTAACGTGGGCTAGAATAGTTGGATAACCTTTCATAAGGTGTTTGCGGGTTTTAATACAGGAGATAATATTGAGATTGGAACCACTCTTTTCACCTTGGATGATAAGAGTCTCTCTATTTCCCAATGGAACATGAATGGTTTTATCGTAACACATGATGGCAGCTCTCAATAGACGTAACCAGTCCATTCCAACTACGACGTCAAAACTTCCAAGCTCGACCGGCAAAAGGTCTATCTTAAATTCTTTATCGGCTAAGATTAGGTTGCAGTTTTTATAGATTTTATCGACTTGCATGACCTTTCCATTGGCTACTTCTACTAATCTTTTAGTTTCTAAGGGTTGAGGCTTTTCAGTAAATAGGGTACAAAAATCACTAGACACGTAACTTCTATCGGCACCTGTATCGAATAAAATAGTTGCATAGAAATTATTGACAAGATACGTACCCGTGATAACTTCATCTTCATCTTGGGCTTCAGCAGCAGTAATAACAAATGCACGACCCTTCGCAGCAGTAGCATTAGCTCCAGTAGCGGGATTATCCTTCTTCTTAGGACAATTCGGACTAATGTGTCCCTTCTCTCCACAAGTATAGCATGTAGGAGGAGCTTTGGCCGGAACAATAGCCTTATCCTTCGGAGGAGTCTTACACATCTTAGCAACGTGTCCCACTTTCTTACACAACGCACAAACCGCAGTACACTTCCCTGGGTGATGCCTCTCACAACGAATACAAAAATAATAAGTACCCTTATAATTCGATCTTGTATTATCCGCAGGCTTCTTATTATCATTCTGAGCTGAACTTTGAGATGGCTCAAACTTCCTCTTACCATCATTACCCTTGGTTTCAACCTGCTTACTGGCCGACGCTCTTCTTCTCTTGGCCAACATTAGATTTTGTGCCATAAGAATCACAGCATCCAGAGTAACCTTCTCGGAAGCTATAACATTCCCTTGAACATCCTCGGGAAGACCTTCAATATACTGCTCAATTCTTCTAGCTTCAGTAGGAAACATTTCAGGACATAGAGTAGAAAGCTCCAGATAACGACTGGTGTAGTTCTCAATGTCAGTACCCTTGACCTTGAGTTCCCAGAACTCAGCTTCAAGTTTCTGAACTTGACTTCGAGGACAGAATTTGTTAACCATCATGCTTTTGAGTTCGTCCCATGGAATTGCATTAGCATTATCAATTCCTACGGACTTGGCATGAGCAGTCCACCAAGTTAAAGCATTGCCACCCAATGAGCTAGTGGCATACTTTACTCGATCGTTATCACCATAGTTGTAAATACGGAAAATAGATTCCATCTTCTCAAACCAACGGACTAGTTCGACAGCTTCTTCAGTCCCCTTAAATGTAGGAGGATGACAGTTTGAAAAATCCTTGTAGGAACAAGGTTTCGGTTGTAGATTAGCATGATTAGCTTGGGCGTTGCCTTGGGCGGCAGCGAGTAATTGTTGGAATTGCTTAGTAGTTAAGACAACGTTGTTAACGGTAGGTCCAGCTGAACGAACCATGATGTCACCACATAAAAGTGAACATAAGTCGGATAAGTTAACAAATTTGAGCAATTACAGGTAGGAATAAGATAAAGTATTAATATCACATGATATAAATAAAACACTTTATTTTATTAATGAACTAGGCATTAAATAAGCCTTTTAATATATGATTCGGAAATAGAAATAGTTTTAAGGCATAGCCTTTACATAGATGGAAAATAGAAAGATAACTAAAGAATATTAAAATTCATATTCCTTCTTCTCGTCCTCAACCTTCTTCATAAACTTCTCAACTTTCTCATTCTTCGCCTTTTGTTTCTCATGCAGGAACTCGAGATTATCATAAAGGTTAGAAACTTCATTGTTGATTACATGGTACTTGTGGTCCCTTATAGAAAGTTGATTATTCACGCGGTTTTCCTCCATCTTCAATCTAAGGTCAACATCTTCTCTTAGGTAGGAGAGAGATTGCTTCCCTCATCGGGTATTTCTATCACCTTCATACTTCACCAACTTTATCTCTTTCTTTAGTTCAGCATTTTCCTCCATGAGCTTCTTGATCGCTAGGTCTTTTTCCTTCATTTGAAAATCGATCCTTGCAATATGGCGAATTAGGTCATCGGTAGTTTTTCGCAGATTCATGAGCTCGTACTTGGCATCAACTTCATCGTAGAAAGGAGATTGGGATCTTTTCTTTGACGGCCCAGTTTCTTCAAGACATTTCCTCTTGTCTTTATTCCTCGGGGTTGGATAGTATTCAGGAGACCCATGTAACTTTAGAGTAGTATTTGGGCTATAATTTGGTGAGGGAGGACCACCAAAGCCATAAGGTGGACTTTGGACTGGTCTTTCTGTGGAAGACCTTTTAGTATCTTTTTCGGTTGGCTTGAAAAGATTCATTTTGGTCGTTTGATGATAATTAGACATCCTAACATTAGGAAGGAGATTTTGATCAGTTATAGGATAGGATTGTAAGGCATATGTTTTAAGATCACAAGGCAATCCTAAGTGCTTTAAAGTCTAAGGCAGGAAAGGTTATAGTTTCCTAGATTGCTAAGGCACCCTAGCTAACAAGTAAGACACACATAAAAATGCAATCCTGGTTCTCTATAACAGTCTGGTTATGCTCTGATACCAATCTGTAACGTCCTCCCAATAGGGTCTGGAAGGAATGTCACTAATATCAAAACATACCAACATATTATAATAAACGAGAACAATACTAAATGATGAATTTAACTTTAATGAGTACGCAGCGGAAAATGAAATGTCTTTACAATGACAGGAATAACAATAACGTAAATGTCCACATGCAGAAGTAATAAATGCCATATCTCTTGATCCTATGTCCAAGTAGCATCACATAAGCAGTAAGTATAAGAGCTTGAATCAAACAGCACCTGAGACAAAACATGCTAAAGTGTCAACCAAAAAGGTTGAATGAAGTTCATAGGTTTAACAAAAAGTTTGACCGTTGTTTTAGACCACAAGATTTAGTTTGTAAAGTTGATCTCCCGCAGGATCAAAATGTTATGCCAATGCGTGATATTTAGACTAAACGTTCAAGTTTGCCCCATGACAAGTTGTATCTGTCCTTGTCGGTTTAATTTCATTATTAAGTAATACAATGACTTGGTCAAATGTATCGGGGACGTTACTCCCGATAGGCCTACCCCCAATAATTAAGCATGCCGCAGCAATTAAAAATATCACTGTAGGGACTTAGTCGGATATAGCCGGGTATAGCATAGTTTAACAGTTTGGTACTTGTGTCTAAAGTGTAAAAAGTAAAAACAGCATGTGTCTCACCCCAAGTAAAAGTAAGTAAGTTTGCTAGCAATTAAAGAGGGGCTATGAATTCACCTTAGTAAGTAGAGATAGAGAGTTATTCCTCGGAATAAAGAGTTGAACGAGTGAGCAGGAAAGTCAACCTATTGACATTTAAGAGTAGTTAAGTGTTTTGCCCATGTTTAAGTTTAAGTATGTGTTTAAGTATAGTTTGTTTTACTAAGTTTCTATTCCTAGTAAGTTACTATTTTTATAAAGTTTCCATTTTTAGAAAGTTTCTTATTTTACTAAGTTTCTATGACTAGAGAGTTTCTACTTTTATCAGTGTTTTCCATTTTAGGATACTTGCCGTATTAGATAAGCTTCCAATCACCTCTTTCCCTTCGAATGGCTAATTTAGATCTAGGGGCTTGAGCCATAGGACCCTTTAAATCGGAAATCCAAACCCTCTGCCTAGAATCTCATAGAAACCATTCGTCAAGAAATTCGAAGATCTATACATCTCTAATACATATCCCAAAATGTTTTTATGTTACAATATAAGTAGTAGGTTATAGGTGCTAGTAATAGTAATAGTGTATACATGTTATTTATTTTATTTTTAATTGCATATAATTTATAACATTATTTACATGTTTCGGTAAAAATAATAACCGAAGTAAAAAGTAAAAAGTAAAAAAGTAAAAAGTAAAAAGTAAAAAAGTAAAAAGTAAAAAGTATAAAAAAAAATAAAAAGTAAGAAAAGAATACTTACTAGTAGTAATTCTTCAAAGAGAGAATGAGAGAAATTTTGGTGTGAGTTTGAATGAGAAATGAGGGGTATTTATACTTGAAAAAATTAGGTAAAAAGAATAAAATAATTAAAAGAAATATTTTAATTCTTAATGGGATTTTAAAATTAAAAAGTATTAAATGTTAGGTCATGGGATAATGCACAAAATAAAATAATAAAAGTAGTTTTTCCATTACAATTTTTAATTAAAAAGTAATTTATTTATTTATTTATTTATTTATTTTCATTTATTTTAAGGATTTTTTTATATAAATAAACAAATTGATTTAATGCTTTTCCAAGAATATTTGTCAATAATATTTTATTTTATTTTTTTTTTATTTTTTTTATTTAATTAATAAATACAAATTTTACATAAAAATAATAAATAATTCGGTATTTTGTATTTTTAATAATAATTATGATTTTAATTATTAAACTATAGTTTTAGTAAGTTTGTAAATATTATTACATTTATATATAATTGGATTTATTATATAGTTAAATATATAATACATTAACTAAATAATAAAAGTGATACAAAGTTTATATACTTAGTTAAATTATGTCAAATTATATAAATTAATAATATATTATTTATTTAAGCGTACATTGTTGACTAAAAATTATTATTCGGTCAATATTTAATTGTATATAACAACCTTTAATACATATAGTCAGACATATAACCCTAGAGTTAATTCATTAATTTAGAAGTCAAAAAGTGAGGATTGTTACAGATAGACCCAGGTTAGGATTCGGCTTAATAGAAATCATTGATATCCTGATGAAAATAAGTCACGAGGTGCGTGACTAATCCTTCATGTATGTTTACAGAAATTAATTATCTCAATAAAGTAAAAAAAAAAAGTATCAATGTTTGTTGGGTCAACTTCACCCGACTCATTTGACCATTACCCTACCTTCTTTCAGGTTGAAATAACTGAGGATCAGCAAAAGTAAAAACTATCGACTCAATTAACCATTATAAAGGCAAACGCCTATTGAGGTAACATATTTTTTCGCAACTGAGTAAATTGATTTATTATAATCAAGTAAGTTGAATGTGTGTATATTTTGTTATGTAAATGTAAAATGTGCTAAATATTTTGGTTGTGACCTCTTTCTGGACTAGATATAAGAGCATTTTAATAATGTTCTTATTGCTTGATGTATGATAGTGTTCCAAATGAACATATATTTAGTAGCAATATCGTTCCAATATGTAAAGTTTTTAAATGTAATTTCCTTATTTTTAGTTGTAATAATTAAATAAATAAGTGCGAAGACGAAAGACGCAAATCGCTCGAAAATGAAGATTTAAAGACAAAAACGAAGATTTGAAAGACCAAAACGTCCAAAAAGCTCAAATGTACAAGATACAATTCAAAAGGTTCAATTTATTGATGAAGAACGTCTAAAAATGACAAGAGTACAAGTTACAAAATGCAAAGTACAAGATATAAAATTGTACGAAAGGACGTTCGAAAATCCGGAACCGGGGCATGAACCAACTTTCAGCGCTCGACGCAACGGTGTAAAAATTACGAGTCAACTATGCACAAGAATAAAATATAATATTTAAATAATTCATAATAAGAATAATATTAAATAATAAAAAGTTGTTAATTGAGCATAGTTCAGGGGTCGTAAATGAAAATTCAATTTCTAATTTGGCCTATAAAAGGCTATGTAACGATGGAAGCCAGGGAGAACTTTTCTATCTTTTTTTTATCCGATCAAATATCTATATCAATTATCAATATCTATATTCTATATCTCTATCATAATGTTAACTTAATAAGATATAACAATAATCTTAATTTTAATTTTAAATTATGATAATAATAAGATTTATGATAGAGATCGTTTGAGTGTGTAAGTCGAAATTCTGTCCGTGTAACGCTACGCTATTTTTAATCATTGTAAGTTATGTTCAACTTTTTTACATTAATGTCTCGTAGCTAAGTTATTATTATGCTTATTTAAAACGAAGTAATCATGATGATGGGCTAATTACTAAAATTGGGTAATTGGGCTTTGTACCATAATTAAGGTTTGGGCAAAAGACCGACACTTGTGGAAATTGAACTATTGACTATTAATAGATGGGGGGTATTGTCTAATTGAGTGACAACTCATTGGAGTCTGTCGAACCTATCTTCAAATTAATTAACCTAATAATTAATAATGATTATGGTTGTCCTATTTAGTGATGTTCATATGGAATCTGTTATAATCATTTAATTAATCAATTGGGTTGGGTAATTGATTATTCATTCTGATCAAGTGGATGAATTAATATTCATAAACTAATTAAAACAGGGGTGGATTACATACAGTGATAACTGGTGTAATTGTTGACAGAAGTGATAACTGCGTCACAGTTTAAATCCTTAATCAGTTGGAATATTTGACTTCGGGTATAAGGGTAATTTGACGAGGATACTCGCACTTTATATTTATGACCGATGGACTATTATGGACAAAAACCAGATAGACGTATCAAATAAACCAGGACAAAGGACAATTAACCCATGGTAATAAATTAAAATCAACACGTCAAACATCATGATTACGGAAGTTTAAATAAGCATAATTCTTTTATTATATTTCTCATCGTATCTTTATTTACTGTCATTTTATTACTCGCAATTTTATTTACTGTCATTTTATTTATTGTCATTATTTTACGCACTTTAATTATCGTCATTTATCTTTACGCTTAAAATATAGAATCGACAAACCGGTCATTAAACGGTAAAACCCCCCTTTTATAATAATATTACTACTTATATAATTATATATATTTTGTATAAATATAGTTAAAAATATAGTAAGTATCACCAGCTCCCTGTGGAACGAACCGGACTTACTAAAAACTACACTACTCTACGATTAGGTACACTGCCTATAGTGTTGTAGCAAGGTTTAGGTATATCCCATCCGTAAATTAATAAAACTTGTGTCATATTTTGTAGTATTTTGTATTAAAAATAATACTATTTCGTACCCTCACGCTACATCATCAAGTTTTTGGCGCCGCTGCCGGGGACGCTAAAACGCTATATTTTTAATAATATAATAATATTGAAATAAATATAATAATATAATAATATTGAAATAGAATATAATAATATAATAATATTGAAATAGAATATAATAATATAATAATATTGAAATAGAATATAATAATATAATAATATTTTAGAATCAAAATATAATTTTAAAAAGTCGTATTTATTAAATACTTCAGGGGTATATTATGTAACTTGTAATTAATAATTACTATCATGTCGCTTTCATGTGAATAATAAATTAATTAATTTCTTTTCATTTACTATTCATGAATAGTAAATGAGTTAAAAAAAAATTTTGTGTAAAAAAAAAACGTTTTTTTAAAGAAAAAAAATTCGTTTTTTATAAAAAAAAAAAAAAATTAAAAAAAAAATACGTTTTTTTAAGAAAAAAAAATCGTTTTAAAAAAAAAAAAAAAAACGTAGAAAAAAAAAACGTAAAAAAAACGTAAAAAAAAACAAAAAAAAAAATTATTAAAAAAAAAAATATATTTTAAGATTTTGTCTATAAAAAAAAATGTTTTTTTTTATTACCTTTAGATTTTTAGACTATAGTCGCAACTTTTAATATTAAGTTTAGTTTTGCCATAGTTATTTTCTTATTTTTATTTTTCGATGCCTTTTACCTATGTATCAATTACAATTCCAATTAGTGATCTCCATTTGTAGCTTTAATTTTAAGATAGTGATCGTTATAAGGTTGGATTAACCGCGTGTTTACAAACCACTCTTCGTCTTTTTCATTTTTCGACACTTTTCGACGCGCACTCTTTTTCTCTCTTATTTCTCGCCATTCTAGTTTTTAGGACTTAGAATTTTTTCTACTTCTTCTCTAAATTTCTTAAAATTACGAAAATTTATTTTAAGTGGTTAAATTGATAGACATCAAAATTTTCTGGTTCGTAGTAATAGTTGGATTTGTACGTGGACCGGGTTATTGGAGCCAAACAGTACTCAATTATATTGAGACCAAACGAATCCTGCCCCTCTGCTGCATCTTTTGGCTATTCGAAACGTGGGCAAAATCAGAAAAGTCTATTAATTGGATAACTTATTATAATTTTTCTTTCCTTTTTAAAAACTAATAGGATATTCAGTGAATGCACCGAGCAAGACGTTCGCCGCCGGTCATACGTTCACCACCTGTAACTCGATCAAGACATCTAACAAATATTGTCGCCGTTGATTTTTCTTTAGAATCGTCATCTAGTCGAACAAGAACTCCAACTCAAATTTCCGATAATCCATCTTTTGAACCAGACTTCACAATTAAGAACCCGGAGCATATTCAAGGACAATTCCAAGATCCTGAACCACTAATTATTCCTCCTGAGCCACAAACCATTAAATCAGAATCCTCTAGTGATTCGTATTCAACAAATTCAATTATGGAAGTAACGGAACCTCTAAGTATGGAAGATCGAATGAGAGCCACACGCACGGGACAAGGTCACGCCATTATTAAGCCAGAAGTTAATGCGCCAGATTATGAAATCAAAGGACAAATTCTACACATGGTAACTAACCAATGCCAATTCAGTGGTGCACCGAATGAAGATCCTAACGAACACCTTCGTACGTTTAAAAGAATTTGTACACTATTCAAAATCCGAGAAGTGGAAGATGAGCAGATCTATCTCATGTTGTTTCCCTGGACTTTAAAGGGAGAAGCCAAAGATTGGTTAGAATCGTTACCTGAAGGGGCGATTGACACATGGGATGTTTTAGTTGAAAAATTTCTTAAACAATTCTTTCCGGCATCCAAAGCCGTGAGACTTCAAGGAGAAATTGTTACGTTCACGCAAAAGCCAAATGAAACATTATATGAGGCGTGGACAAGATTCGGAAGGATGTTGAGAGGATGTCCTCAACACGGTTTAGACACTTACCAAATAGTACAAATATTCTACCAAGGTGTCAACGTTGCTACACGAAAAGACATCGACATAACAGCTGGTGGTTCAATTATGAAGAAAACCGCAACTGAAGCTTACAAAATTATTGATAACACAGCCTCCCACTCTCATGAGTGGCATCAAGAAAAAGATATTTTTCGTTCATCTAAAGCGGCTAGAGTCGATTCTAGCCATGACTTTGATTCCGTTTCCGCAAAAATAGATGCTTTCGAAAGACGAATGGAAAAGATGAATAAAGATATTCACGCAATACGAATCAGTTGTGAGCAATGCGGTGGACCACACTTAATGAAAGACTGTCACATTGAACAAACGATGGAACAACGTGAGAATGTTGTCTACATGAACCAAAGGCTGGAAAATAGTTATCAGAATAATTATCAACCGCCAAGGCCAAACTTCAATCGAAATCAAAACATTCTTTACAATCCAAAAGGACCCGACAATAACTCGTATAACCAACAAGGTCCGAATAACCAACCAACTCAAAACAACACTTTCAATCAACAAAGACCTGGCTTGTATAAACCACCACAACAAACCGACGAGAAGAAGTCAAATCTGGAAGAAGTGGTATTTAAGCTAGTTGAATCTCAAACACAATTTATTGAAACTCAAACCCAAACGAATGAGAGGTTTGATCAGTCATTTAGAACTCAACAAGCTTCCATTTTGAATCTAGAAAAACAAGTAGGTACTCTTGTTAGATTGATGAGTGAAAGGGAACAAGGAAAGCTACCGAGTAATAATGAAGTAAATCCTCGGAATGAAAATGTTAACATGATATCAACAAATTCTGAAAAACCAATACCAGAAGATGGGAAAGTTTTAGATGTAAGTAACAATGAAGAAGTTACACCACCACCACCACCCGAGTATGTAAAGCCAGTGGTGGCACCATACAGACCACCCATCCCGTTTCCAAGAAAAGGAGTTGAGTATGAGCAAGTGATAGGTAATAAAGATTGTGATACATCTGGAAAGAAGAAGAAGAAAAAGAATAAGAAAGTGCAAGAAACAAAAGCCGTAAATATAAACCCGGTGAAGACAGTTCCACCAAAACCTCCACCTAGGGTAGGTGATCCGGGTGAATTTATTGTTCCTTGTCTACTTAGTGACTGTGTCATGTATGATGCACTAGCAGATTTAGGTTCAAGTGTGAGTGTTATGCCTCTTTCATTATATAAGAGATTAGGTGTAGGTGAGTTAACTCCAACGGATATGAGTGTTCGACTCCTTGATCAATCCATTAAGCACCCAGTTGGAATTGCTGACAACCTACCCATTCAAGTAGGTAATTTAACCTTTCTAGTCGAATTCATTGTCATTGACATAGAAGAGGACTCAAACGTTCCTCTAATTTTAGGTCGACCATTCTTTACGTCCACCGGGGCGTTATTTGATGTAGGAAATGGAAGAATGACACTTAAAAGTGGTAACAAATCAATCACCTTTATGATTCGAAAGTCTAAATCTCCACCAACTAAAACCGTTGAACCAGTAAAAACGATTGGTAATAACCATGTTGTTTTACCAACTCCAACGGTAGTGCTTAGCAATAATAAAACGCCTAAGTGTGGGGAAAATGAAGTAAAACCTAATGATGACTTGATAATAAAGAACCCCGTTGTTGATACGAAATTAAATGACCCCGTTATTAACAGTTCAATGAAGAAACTTTTTAAACGGGCTATTGATGCTAGAAGTAAGGGGAACTTTAAGTTATGTAACCGGTTAGTATCCAATCTGTCGCCTAAAGAAAGGGCGAAGCTAGTTGAATTATGGGATATTACGGAAAAAGCTGGTCACTGGCTTAAAGCAAAAGTCACAGATATGCAAGTTGATTATGGTCCAAGAGAAATTGACGATGAAGTTAATCACAATTTCGACACCACATCTACCTAAGTGTGAGGAGATTCAAATATTCTAAAAAGAAAATGCTGTTTGGAGTTAGTTGTTCTGTTCTCGTGTAGTTCCGAGAATGGAATTCGATTGGTCTTTTCCGCTAGCAGACACTAAAGAACTAGTTTTCTCCCCCCATTCTGATTTTTTTTTTTTTTTTGTAGGTTTTATATGAAATTAATATGCTTTTTAAATTTAAGTTTTGTGTGAATTTAAAAACAAAATTTACTTTATTTCATTAAGTAAAAAAATGATTTCTAAAATTCGTCGTGAGTTGAAGATTAGGTAGTTGAACCGAAATTACTTTAACCGAGGGCGGGACGAGAAATTTTGTTATCATTATTTTTAATTTAATTGATTTAAAGTATGCCAAAAAAAAATATTAGATTTTATAAATTTTTGAACGCGGGGTAATATACCCAACTTCAAAATTATGTATGTTTGTATTTTATGTTATATACAAAACAGGGTAAAATAACGCACTTTCAAAGACTGTCATTAAGTTCAGAAAAAGGTACTAATTTTGACGACAAGAAACAAAATATCAAATGTGAAATAACAACAATATGTTTGCAAACTCGGTATTTTTAATCATTTTTCTACACTAATCACCCTCATGAATTTAAATTTTTACTGATTTCTTGCAAATGAGGGCATTGCAAGATCTCAAGTGTGGGGAAGGGTTATAAATTCTTTCGGGTTTGCACTTGGTTTATTTGCCAAATTTTGTGAAAATTTGAAAAATTTTCAATTAAATGAAGTCAAAATTATGTTTATACATATTTATGAACGGTGAAAACTAGGTGTTAATACCGAAATTATTGTTACCTCGAGGACATAAATTGAGAAACAACCCAAAACGCTTGAATTCATTTAAAATGGAATAAAGGAGAATAAAAAGGCAAAGAAAGAAACTAAGTGTGGGAAGAATTTACCAAGTTCTTTAAAACATTTATCACATATTTTGTACAAGATTATTGCAGGTACTTTTGTTTTGGACGATTTTAATCAGTTTTACCCGATTTATTGTAAGAAAGATGGATCTACACGATGAATCAATTCCATCATTAAAAGGAAGTAAAGTCTTCCGAAAAAGAAACGCGCTTCTTGATTTAGGTCATGAAGTTGTCGTCCAGACCAGCTGTAGGTTGACGAAAAATCTAGAAAAGTCATCTCTAAAATCGGCTGAAAATCCACGGACCTCAGCATAAAACAGGGTCGCCATGTGGTCAGATTTATCCTAACCATGAGAAGGATTTATCTCGTACAATGGGGGGGGGGCACCGTGCAAATTAGCTTGATAAGACTAATGAATCAGATCCCCAGAAAGGATAATCTCCTTAAAGATTAAAAATCAGCTTTTAAGACTGATATTACTCAATCCTAGAGATTGACCTTAAAGATTGAGAATTCAAACTCATGGAATTCAATGATATCTAAACTCGAGCTTGAACGAGAAAATATTTTGATCAAAAATACAAACCGATTTGTTTTCTGAAAAACCATTTTCAATGCGTTCATTACCATTGAACGTAAAATCCTAAGAAATTCACCTGGAATTCATTAGGTCACCTGAACTAAATCGGGTGTCAACCGTAAGAACGGTGGTTGCATAGCATGGTCGGAGACAGGACCTTGTGCCAGACCGAAAAATCATAGGATGATCTTTACTATCGCTCCTACCAAGGATAGTTCTAGCATCCGACACGTTAAAAGACCATAATCATCTGCATGTCACGGGACATTGCCTTAACAGTTTCTTGTTCATCGCTTTCCTTTACAACCGGACGGTAGTTTGCCGAAAGGTAATATACGGAACAAGTAAACTGGATGTGTGCTTTCCGATACCGGGATAGCAGTGGATTACACGAACCTAAATGTTTTTAGCCAAAATATTGATCCACAAATATATTTTGCAACACCAATGGTGGATCAAATCAGAAAACTTATCTAGGGTAAAAGCTAGATTGAATTTTCAAAAGATCAAATGTTTTCATAAAGATCCTATTTCCTAAAGGATCTAAATTTTTATAGTCATGTGGGACTGTAAACCGCCTTTCAAATGTGCACTTTGCTTTGGAAACCGAAAGTAAATCGGCTATTTGATTGCAAGTGTCGTTGACCTAAACCCAAGGCAACTGTGGATGACACACCCACCTTTAACCATCATTACTGTCATTGTTTATACCGCTATATCAAAATCACTGATGTACAAAATGTGATGAATAAAAAAGTGATTCATGTATGTTTTTATTTCAAGTTCTGTATTGCTTGAGGACAAGCAACGCTCAAGTGTGGGGATATTTGATAGTGTTCCAAATGAACATATATTTAGTAGCAATATCGTTCCAATATGTAAAGTTTTTAAATGTAATTTCCTTATTTTTAGTTGTAATAATTAAATAAATAAGTGCGAAGACGAAAGACGCAAATCGCTCGAAAATGAAGATTTAAAGACAAAAACGAAGATTTGAAAGACCAAAACGTCCAAAAAGCTCAAATGTACAAGATACAATTCAAAAGGTTCAATTTATTGATGAAGAACGTCTAAAAATGACAAGAGTACAAGTTACAAAACGCAAAGTACAAGATATAAAATTGTACGAAAGGACGTTCGAAAATCCGGAACCGGGGCATGAACCAACTTTCAGCGCTCGACGCAACGGTGTAAAAATTACGAGTCAACTATGCACAAGAATAAAATATAATATTTAAATAATTCATAATAAGAATAATATTAAATAATAAAAAGTTGTTAATTGAGCATAGTTCAGGGGTCGTAAATGAAAATTCAATTTCTAATTTGGCCTATAAAAGGCTATGTAACGATGGAAGCCAGGGAGAACTTTTCTATCTTTTTTTTATCCGATCAAATATCTATATCAATTATCAATATCTATATTCTATATCTCTATCATAATGTTAACTTAATAAGATATAACAATAATCTTAATTTTAATTTTAAATTATGATAATAATAAGATTTATGATAGAGATCGTTTGAGTGTGTAAGTCGAAATTCTGTCCGTGTAACGCTACGCTATTTTTAATCATTGTAAGTTATGTTCAACCTTTTTACATTAATGTCTCGTAGCTAAGTTATTATTATGCTTATTTAAAACGAAGTAATCATGATGATGGGCTAATTACTAAAATTGGGTAATTGGGCTTTGTACCATAATTAAGGTTTGGGCAAAAGACCGACACTTGTGGAAATTGAACTATTGACTATTAATAGATGGGGGGTATTGTCTAATTGAGTGACAACTCATTGGAGTCTGTCGAACCTATCTTCAAATTAATTAACCTAATAATTAATAATGATTATGGTTGTCCTATTTAGTGATGTTCATATGGAATCTGTTATAATCATTTAATTAATCAATTGGGTTGGGTAATTGATTATTCATTCTGATCAAGTGGATGAATTAATATTCATAAACTAATTAAAACAGGGGTGGATTACATACAGTGATAACTGGTGTAATTGTTGACAGAAGTGATAACTGCGTCACAGTTTAAATCCTTAATCAGTTGAAATATTTGACTTCGGGTATAAGGGTAATTTGACGAGGATACTCGCACTTTATATTTATGACCGATGGACTATTATGGACAAAAACCAGATAGACGTATCAAATAAACCAGGACAAAGGACAATTAACCCATGGTAATAAATTAAAATCAACACGTCAAACATCATGATTACGGAAGTTTAAATAAGCATAATTCTTTTATTATATTTCTCATCGTATCTTTATTTACTGTTATTTTATTACTCGCAATTTTATTTACTGTCATTTTATTTATTGTCATTATTTTACGCACTTTAATTATCGTCATTTATCTTTACGCTTAAAATATAGAATCGACAAACCGGTCATTAAACGGTAAAACCCCCCTTTTATAATAATATTACTACTTATATAATTATATATATTTTGTATAAATATAGTTAAAAATATAGTAAGTATCACCAGCTCCCTGTGGAACGAACCGGACTTACTAAAAACTACACTACTCTACGATTAGGTACACTGCCTATAGTGTTGTAGCAAGGTTTAGGTATATCCCATCCGTAAATTAATAAAACTTGTGTCATATTTTGTAGTATTTTGTATTAAAAATAATACTATTTCGTACCCTCACGCTACATCATCAATGTATAACCTACACTATATTTTGGTTTTTTTTTATGAAGAGTTTATAAACTGTTTGATGACATGCCTAAAAGAAAAAAGTAATACATCCTTCCTTTTTAGTTGAAACAAATGTAGGGAGTTGAGTTGTAAATTTGGAAGGTTGAGGTGGGTGTCGTTTAGGTTAGTCAAACGACTAAAATTGAGGTTTTTAATAGTATATATATAGAAATTGATCTTTGTAAAAGCTATAACTTTTTACCATGGGCCCTTCTCATTTTTTAACAGTCGTGAAGCTTAATAAAGAATTTTGGAATTTGTTTGTTAAATTACTTTATGTATATTTATGATTTGACGAGAGTAAAAGGTTTGAGTTTTGTCATGTATACATGTAATAAGTCATCAATTTGGTGCTAATTTAACTTTTGTTGCTATTTGTATTGGTCAGTTAGTCTTTATAGTTTTTAAGAGAGATCTCTTAGCTGCAAATACTGAAATTAGTACCAAAGTGGATGATCTTCTTCAACATGGGTTTTTACATCAACCCATAACCATTAATAGATTCACAATTGATAAGTTGGGCATGTTTATGAAAGCATGTTTCAAATAGGTAAAGTGCAATTGAGAGTCAATTAATAGGTAAAGTATTATAAATAACGAGAATTGTTTCATAAGTTTGTTAGTCGAAATCTGTAGTTCCATGGTCATTAAACTAAATGACTTTAGCATTTACATTCAGTTAATACTTAATACATATCATTAAATTGTTTCGTTTAAACAATCCCGTGATTTCACGGGTCATTTCACTAGTTTATATTATTTATTTCTTCACCAACTATATGAGAATTTATATTCTTCTGCGATTTTACGACGACTTTTTAGTCACATTTGGTATGCAAATTCTCAATTTACACAATTTCTATTATTTAATTTTTATTCAATTATATGAGTACTTATATATATGCTTCTACGTTGTTACGATAACTTTTTAGCCATATTAGGCACGTGTGAAACAATATATAAATTTCCATGGGTTACGAAAACGTTTTTAAATACGGATGACGTGCAAACAGGACCTCTTAACTTATTATCACTATCCTTTTTGTTATAAAATGTTTTTTAAAAACTTATATCTATTAGCTATATTCAAACCACTAATCTTTTTTTCCATATACAACAATTAATTCAAGATTTTATTTGGGACAATTAACAACATTCAAAAAATAATATTGGATTTGTGCCATGAAATAGGGAGATGTCATGGGTTCGATCCTTAGGGATGACATGATTTTTCTTTAAACCAATTGAATACCAATAATGTTTGTATATATTGACCCTATAGGAAGGTTTTACCGGATTCATTCACGGAACTCTACCCGGAACACTGTCCGAATGGATGTGTTCCCGGATACCGTTGATCGGGTTCAGGTTTCCGCTCAAACGTGTGTGTCACGTGTAAATGATGAGGGTCGTTGAAATAAATGATCTACTGATGTCAAAAAATCGCCTTTTAAAAAATGTTAAATTTTATGAACGGTATAAACATAAACACTTTAATACACCCACGTTAGACCTGACATAACAAACAATATCAAACGTTTTGTACCAAGATAGTTAATCATGATCCGTACAAAAAAATTCAATCGTAAAACTAGTTACAATATTCTTTATAAATATATAAGATAATGTACGTAATCAAAAAACTTACCTCCATAAACTGCTCCAAATTAGTACCACAATAACCTCACAGTTACAATACCTACGTCTCATGCCAAGGTAAAGCGTGATGCATAGGGTGTTTTCTCCTAGACATAAGACCACTTGTAGTGCAGCGTGATATGGCCTTTTTTACCTTCGTCATGCCCCCATCACGCCACTATGGGGCATGATGGAAGGAAATTGTTGTTGGCGTGACGGGAGCTTCACGGAAGAAGTATGAGGCGTGACCAAAAATGTAACCAGATTTAGATATATATATATATATTTATAGTTTAATTAAATTAATAAAAATAATATAATAACTAAAAATGTGGGACCAATTACCCAATCACACAACCATCACCCCATACCACTACAAACACCATCACAATATCACCTTTGTAAATCACCACTATACCCTACAAAAATACCCATCACACCCCATCACGCCCATCACCACTACAAGTGGTCTAATGCTTATCCGTAGCAGTCACTACCATGGGTTAATATATATGCAAGGGTGTGGGTATCTATGACCCCACTGTTTTGAAATTTTTTTATACATTGTATTCTTTAAATTGTACAGAAAATTACTAAATCTAAACAATCGAATCATACAGAGTATATATACTTTTAAAAGTTATACTTCCTCTGTCCCATATTAATAATCCACATCAGTGACAATTTCAGGATTAGAACTCAATGAGGTCCGGAATTTTGTTTTCAGCACCAATTATATTTGAATGCTAATTTAGTGTGACGACCCGGAAATTTCCGATCAAATTTAAACTTAACCTTTATATGTTTTCGACACGATAAGCAGAATTTGTAATGTTGAATCTCAAAAAGTTTGGAACTACATTCATGTAATCAATTACCCTTTGACCGTGTTCGACGATTCACGAACAATTATGTGTATATAGATATGTATATATAATATATAATATTAACTGAAAACATTAACAAAGTATTAGATATATGATACTTTACATGAACATATTTGTTTCGATATATTTATCGACAGAATTAAGAGATAATATCAAATAATTGAATTATCAGATACATTATGATATGATTACGGGCCTATGTTATGAGGTCCACTGTGATTTAAGAAATCTATTCTTTTTGACAACTCAATACTTAACCAGTATGATAAAGATAACGATATTTATATTTTATTTTATTAAATATATAAAACGATTTAAATTAATATTATATATATATTTTTTATACGCGTATTATACGTACATAGTTTTATACTTTTACTATACTTTAACTTTACCTTTACTTTACTTTTACTTTACTTTAACTTTAATAATTCATACTTTAATAATTCACTTTAATAATTCATACTTTAATAATTCACTTTAATAATTCATACTTTAATAATTCACTTTAATAATTCATACTTTAATAATTCACTTTAATAATTCATACTTTAATAATTCACTTTAATAATTCATACTTTAATAATTCACTTTAATAATTCATACTTTAATAATTCACTTTAATAATTCATACTTTAATAATTCACTTTAATAATTCAAAAATCTATTATAAATAGAATTCAATAGGTTTCATTATTTCATAGAAACTTGAAAATATATTTCTCTAAACTCTCTCAATCGATTTACACATATATATATATATATATATATATATATATATATATATATATATATATATATATATATATATATATATATATATATATATATATTTGTTCTGTATTATTTCAAGATATTATTAGTATACATAAAATATTACGACGGAGTGATGTTCGAGTGATTTCAAAATAGTTTTTTGAATGAGTCGAAGCTAAGGAAATTATGGGTTATAGCTATGGAGGTGATGGGTATGGTTCATGGGTATGCTCGTGAGGTCAATCTAGTGTTTATCATCTCCGTTGCGTCTACGTACTGTCCTGCAATATTGAATCTCAATATTGATACGTGAGCACTCATAACTTAACTTTTATATATCAATAGTGTATCCCTGACTAGTGCTCGAGTATATAGGATTATGCATGCTTGTACATTCGATATTGTCCTTAGATAGGTTTGTTGAATCCTGAATTAGATACATATGCTACTGAGATAGGGTATATGATATGCATGTCATTGGAAAGCTAGCGAAAAATTAAGAACTTTTCATTTAAATATCGAATGGTTTCGATGAACGGATTAGAAGTTATAGTCAACTGAATTTTAGTATTATTGTTAAAATGATTATTATTACTATCGTCGTTATTATTTTAATAAAAATATCATTGTTATTATAAAATATCATTATTACTATTATGTTAGTATTATCATTTTATCATAATACCATTTTTAGTAAATATAAATATTGTTATAGAATAATAATAATTATTATTACAAAATAAAATAACTTTTACTTATTATTATTATGATCAATATTATTTTATCAAATAAATAGGGGATACAAAGATATTTTTCACCACGCGTAATATAATTACATTAATAATACTTACCACTATAGTTTTACGATATTAAGTGAACTTTATAAATTTTACTACTTAAGATATATAAAAGTATATTTTATTATATATAAACGTTAATATAAATTTTTATTAATAAATGACTTTTATTATTATAAAATCTAATAAATATATTTAAATATATAAAACGACTATAGTTAAGTTATATAATAAACACGTATAAATTTTAGAAGTCATTTTGAGTCAAGTTGACTTTTGTTGACTTTTGCATATTAGTCTCGAGCAATAGGATTGTGGTACACTATGACTTGACCAAAAATTGTTAGACAAATATTGACCAACATATAAATATATATAATTAATATAGGTTCGTGAATCCGAGGCCAACCTTGCACTTGTTAAATGACGTTATATGTATTTTTACTACGAAATACAGTATGGTGAGTTTCATTACTCCCTTTTTATATATATTTTTGGGCTGAGAATACATGCGTTGTTTTATAAATGTTTTACGAAATAGTCACAAGTACTAAAACTAATTTTATGTGGGTTTAAACCAGAAATATACCCTTAGCTTGGTAACATTAAACTACCTGTCTATGTACGGTAGGCGCGAATCCTAAAGATAGATCTATTGGGCCTGACAACCCTATCCTGACTATGGGATGCTTTAGTACTTCGAGGTTTATATAAACACGCCTGATCTGGTGTACTTCAGAGGGTAAAACATGAACGTTAAGGCTTGTTACCGGGTGCCTACAGCTTATAGAATACTTTTATACACTTGCGAGTGTACATATATTTATAAACGAAAATCTTGTGGTCTATTAATATATTGAAATGATTGTTATGATAAACCTATGAACTCACCAACCTTTTGGTTGACACTTTAAAGCATGTTTATTCTCAGGTATTAAAGAAATCTTCCGCTGTGCATTAGCTCATTTTAAGGATATTACTTGGAGTCATTCATGGCATATTTTGAAAGACGTTGCATTCGAGTCATTGAGTTTATCAAGATTATTATTATGTCAATTATAGTTGGATGTATTATCAAATGGTGTGCATGCCGTCAACTTTCGTTGTAAAGAAAGTTTATCTTTTAAAAACGAATGCAATGTTTGTAAAATGTATCATATAGAGGTCAAATACCTCGCGATGTAATCAACTATTGTGAATCATTTATAATATATATGAACTGGTCCTTTCAGTTGGTATCAGAGCGGTGGTCTTAGCGAACCAGGTTTTGCATTAGTGTGTCTAACTGATAGTTGTTAAGATGCATTAGTGAGTCTGGACTTCGACCGTGTCTGCATGTCAAAAGTTTTGCTTATCATTTTTAGTCGGAAATCATCTACTTACCATCCTTAGGAAATTACCTGCTTATCATTCTTAAGTCTAGACGCGTTTTCCTACATTTATTGCATAATAGTGTATAGACGAATTCTTATCTTAGAATATCTGTTACTGTGAACTTTGACTGACATCTTTCAAAGATTCCTCCGTAATTTATGGGATTTTGGTATTATATATACATATGTAAATTATGTATTGAAGAATACCAAATCTAAATTCTACAATCTATTTCATACCAAAAAAAAAAATTCTTTCCCTGATCATACAAGATGGATCCCTCAACCAGTTCGAGTTCCTCGGATTCCGACAGCTATGCCGATATGGATTTCCACATGAGCTCCGAAAGCAGTGTGACCGGAATGGATCAACCAATTAGCCATCATCTATTCTGGATGAATTGGGGATGGGTTCGTAATCTACTTAACCATTGGAGACAAGAAGAAGGCGATCCCTTTCATCCACCACATTGCCCTCTTGGCAATGAACCTGAAGCACTTACCGGCGAACCTGTCCGAAACACCATTTTCTCTCTCATTTCCAGAGTATCTCGTCATAATTGTATACTACACCAAATTCTAGATCTTATTTATCCGCTCGTCCGAACCGACAATCACCCCGGTGTAATAGAAGAAGTCAACGAGCTTCGCGCTCGGGTAGTGGCTTTTGAGAATATGGTGCAAAGGTTACAAACACCAGCAACAGCACCAGCAGCATAACCAGTACCACCATCAACAACATCAACAGTACCATTACCACCACCAACAACAACCGCATCGCAAACCTCAACTTCACAATCTGTCCCACGAGCATCAACGTCATACGCCATGTAGATACCAAGGAATACCACAACGATGAAGTATTGATTCATAACTTCATTGGGGAAACATTCTACGGCGATTATGTAATTTCTAAAGTTTAGAAATTATCTATCCTAGCCTTAACCATAAATCAAATGGGTTTAATTTAATATTAACTCATTAAATCAATATTACATCTGAAGAAATATACACATATATATTTCCATAAAGACTGTAATAAAATTCTTTTGTACAAAATATTAATTGTGAAATTTTTTTTAACGGGTAGGTAATACTCGAGAGATATATAAATTCACAATTAATATGTTACATTCTTCAAATCTGATTCAGCAAATCATCCATTATACTCCCTACTTTCACAACAATATACATTCTTTTATAGAAATCAAAACAACCATACTCATTCAAAATCTAATTACATATTCTGATTTTGAAATCTCAGAATTCGATTCAAGATATAACCGAAATCATCACTCTTAGATTCCTACATCTTTCAAAACTATACTTTGACTTCAAAACTGTCCTAGAACCTCATTTCTATTCATGGAACTCACAGAAAATATTTGTATCATTCAAAATCTTAGAACATCATATGTATATTAACAATTACAATATGTGTTCAAACACTTCAAAATTCCTAAATACATGCGAGATGATGATCCAACCACATATTACCCACTGTCATGCATCTGAAAAGCTCTCGAAACTAAAGTTATACTTTAACACGTATCCTTGTCAGATCCTTTGATATTTATTACTAAATATAATTTTTCAATCTCTTTCCAAAATAGACAGTTTTGTCATAGCTTCAACAAATCACCTTCATTTGTTTATACGAATAAATCTTATTATAACAATTACCCCTTCATCATTGTTACCGGGGAACCTTTCATATCTCGCCACATTAGCAGTAAACTTATCAACAACTTCATTAACCTTCGACTTAAGCCTCTCCGAAAAGCCACTATACTTATTCATTAAAACCACATCATGTACTCACCTACATCCTGTAACAATAATTGTCACACCAACTACTGGGAATTAGCAATCAGTATTTTGAATTTCGCGACAATTTTACGTCAAAAGTTATACATATAACGTCTATCTCCTAGACTTACATACTTCGAATGTGAATTTTCTGAAAAACATCCCAAACTATGAACTAGTTCTCCGAAATTGGAAAAATGTTGATGAAGCAGCAAAAACTGTAAACGACTTTAACAGTCAAAAGTTTGATGATAAAGAATAGTATGGTGGTAAAGCTGAGAAAAAGAGAAGGTTTGAAACTGGAAAACGGATTGAGCAGACCATGAAGGAGGCTGTGGACAAATCACAAAGACCAAACCTGTCTTCAAAGGATCCAAATGATTCAGTGTCTACTGAAATCGTTAGCAAACAACTTACTTCTTATTCTAAACCTTCACAGACAAATCTTCTTCATCATCCATATTATCGTATCTTTTATTATAATATCTTCGATATTCCTGAAGATATTTTCACAACTATTCTTATCCGAAATCTTTTATCTCTTCGCAATATCTGCATTACAACATAAAAAGAAACTTTGTTAGTTTCTAAATTCTAAAAAAAAATTTGAATTTACAATATGAATGTTTTTGAAGTAGTGTTGGGAATTGAAGCATGAGTTAGTATAATATAATGACACTTGATCAACGTGATTATATTACAGTAAGTCATGCTGAGTTTCTAATGGAACGTGATGATTCACAGAACATACCGTCATCATGTACTGTTTACACGACTCTTACATTCTACCCAATTTCCAAACATATTAAGAACATATCATCTCGATAGCTCTATATTTTCGGATATTCTGGTAATTTGCCAAATCAAGATCGTGCCATTAAGATTTTCTTCTTGGAACATTAACTATGTTCATCCAAAAATTCATATCTATGAATTCTGGACCATTATCCGCTTGACTTAAAGTCGGGAAGAGAAAACGAAAGCATGAAGCTCCGAAATATAATGGAGAATATAAAGCCCGATAACAATCCCGAAATTATAGACCGTGTATATCAATGCGTATAGCAATATAAAGACACGGGAGAATAAAAAACACAATAACCCCAAGGTAATGGTAGAAGAAAATAACTTCCTCCGGTGGTAGATGATAAAGAAGAATGACAGATATGAAAGTTAAGAGTATATCAAGAATCAATACTGGATGAAGCATATTAACGAATGCTTTAAAGTATGAATTGGGGAGAAAGACTAGAAGGTGTGAGCTGTGGAAATAAAGAAACGAAGGGGGTGGAATTATAGTAAAATATCAGACAGAGAAATCGAGACAGATTATCGCATTTAATCAAAGAAGATCCTGATTTCCTTAATCGCCGAAGAACCAAATCTTATTGCAAAGATTTTCTTTAAATCCCATGAATTCCGAAAATCAATCATAACTACGTCATCGGTTAAAACGAATATACGTTTACTCATTTCACTCTCTTGCGATAGCTTCACTTATACTCTTCGCGTAATCAAATTGTTTTATCTATATTACTCAATGATGATAAAACACTATTTATCAACTCATATTCGTCATGAAAACATTTTTAAAGTTAGCCATGACGACCTCGATCAAATTTCGGGACGAAATTTCTTTAACAGGTAGGTACTGTGACGACCCGGAAATTTCCGACCAAATTTAAACTTAACCTTTATATGTTTCCGACACGATAAGCAGAATTTGTAATGTTGAATCTCAAAAAGTTTGGAACTACATTCATGTAATCAATTACCCTTTGACCGTGTTCGACGATTCACGAACAATTATGTGTATATAGATATGTATATATAATATATAATATTAACTGAAAACATTAACAAAGTATTAGATATATGATACTTTACATGAACATATTTGTTTCGATATATTTATCGATAGAATTAAGAGATAATATCAAATAATTGAATTATCAGATACATTATGATATGATTACGGGCCTATGTTATGAGGTCCACTGTGATTTAAGAAATCTATTCTTTTTGACAACTCAATACTTAACCAGTATGATAAAGATAACGATATTTATATTTTATTTTATTAAATATATAAAACGATTTAAATTAATATTATATATATATTTTTTATACGCGTATTATACGTATATAGTTTTATACTTTTACTATACTTTAACTTTACCTTTACTTTACTTTTACTTTACTTTAACTTTAATAATTCATACTTTAATAATTCACTTTAATAATTCATACTTTAATAATTCACTTTAATAATTCATACTTTAATAATTCACTTTAATAATTCATACTTTAATAATTCACTTTAATAATTCAAAAATCTATTATAAATAGAATTCAATAGATTTCATTATTTCATAGAAACTTGAAAATATATTTCTCTAAACTCTCTCAATCGATTTACATATATATATATATATATATATATTTGTTCTGTATTATTTCAAGATATTATTAGTATACATAAAATATTACGACGGAGTGATGTTCGAGTGATTTCAAAATAGTTTTTTGAATGAGTCGAAGCTAAGGAAATTATGGGTTATAGCTATGGAGGTGATGGGTATGGTTCATGGGTATGCTCGTGAGGTCAATCTAGTGTTTATCATCTCCGTTGCGTCTACGTACTGTCCTGCAATATTGAATCTCAATATTGATACGTGAGCACTCATAACTTAACTTTTATATATCAATAGTGTATCCCTGACTAGTGCTCGAGTATATAGGATTATGCATGCTTGTACATTCGATATTGTCCTTAGATAGGTTTGTTGAATCCTGAATTAGATACATATGCTACTGAGATAGGGTATATGATATGCATGTCATTGGAAAGCTAGCGAAAAATTAAGAACTTTTCATTTAAATATCGAATGGTTTCGATGAACGGATTAGAAGTTATAGTCAACTGAATTTTAGTATTATTGTTAAAATGATTATTATTACTATCGTCGTTATTATTTTAATAAAAATATCATTGTTATTATAAAATATCATTATTACTATTATGTTAGTATTATCATTTTATCATAATACCATTTTTAGTAAATATAAATATTGTTATAGAATAATAATAATTATTATTACAAAATAATACAACTTTTACTTATTATTATTATGATCAATATTATTTTATCAAATAAATAGGGGATACAAAGATATTTTTCACCACGCGTAATATAATTACATTAATAATACTTACCACTATAGTTTTACGATATTAAGTGAACTTTATAAATTTTACTACTTAAGATATATAAAAGTATATTTTATTATATATAAACGTTAATATAAATTTTTATTAATAAATGACTTTTATTATTATAAAATCTAATAAATATATTTAAATATATAAAACGACTATAGTTAAGTTATATAATAAACACGTATAAATTTTAGAAGTCATTTTGAGTCAAGTTGACTTTTGTTGACTTTTGCATATTAGTCTCGAGCATTAGGATTGTGGTACACTATGACTTGACCAAAAATTGTTAGACAAATATTGACCAACATATAAATATATATAATTAATATAGGTTCGTGAATCCGAGGTCAACCTTGCACTTGTTAAATGACGTTATATGTATTTTTACTACGAAATACAGTATGGTGAGTTTCATTACTCCCTTTTTATATATATTTTTGGGCTGAGAATACATGCGTTGTTTTATAAATGTTTTACGAAATAGGCACAAGTACTAAAACTAATTCTATGTGGGTTTAAACCAGAAATATACCCTTAGCTTGGTAACATTAAACTACCTGTCTATGTACGGTAGGCGCGAATCCTAAAGATAGATCTATTGGGCCTGACAACCCTATCCTGACTATGGGATGCTTTAGTACTTCGAGGTTTATATAAACACACCTGATCTGGTGTACTTCAGAGGGTAAAACATGAACGTTAAGGCTTGTTACCGGGTGCCTACAACTTATAGAATACTTTTATACACTTGCGAGTGTACATATATTTATAAACGAAAATCTTGTGGTCTATTAATATATTGAAATGATTGTTATGATAAACCTATAAACTCACCAACCTTTTGGTTGACACTTTAAAGCATGTTTATTCTCAGGTATTAAAGAAATCTTCCGCTGTGCATTAGCTCATTTTAAGGATATTACTTGGAGTCATTCATGGCATATTTTGAAAGACGTTGCATTCGAGTCATTGAGTTTATCAAGATTATTATTATGTCAATTATAGTTGGATGTATTATCAAATGGTGTGCATGCCGTCAACTTTCGTTGTAAAGAAAGTTTGTCTTTTAAAAACGAATGCAATGTTTGTAAAATGTATCATATAGAGGTCAAATACCTCGCGATGTAATCAACTATTGTGAATCGTTTATAATATATATGAACTGGTCCTTTCATTTAGTGATTGTTTAACTTCAAAAACTGCAAATCTAAAAAATATACGTGGTCCGAGTAGTTAAATTTAGTAGTGTGCTATATATTTTAAAGAAAAAACTATGAATTCGAATATATGAGGTCATGTAGTTAAATTTAGTTATGTCCTATAAAATGTAAAGGGTATTTTCTACTTAAAATGTTTAAACTAGCGGTGTTCCGTGACTCCACGGGTCATAAGCTAGGTTCGCCCTTGCTCCACATACAAAAAACACACAATTTAAGAAAAATTAACTATCACATGTACCTTTTGTCTATTTTCAGTTTTACCTCTTACTTTTTACTTACATTTTTTGTTGCTTGAATAAAGTAAAGGTATAAAAGAACTTTAACCATTTATTCTTATCTATGTTTAGAAGTGGACTATTAATTTTGGAACAACCCGAAAAGAAAAGATGAACTATCAATATGGGACGGAGGGAGTAGTTTTTTATGGTAAACAATCATTACCAGGGCGGCACCACTGAAATTTGCAATGTAGTGGAATTTTTTTTATTTTTTTTTGGATTTTTTACTAAGTGATACTAGTTGACAGTGTAAATTTTTTTTTGTGACACCACTAAAATAAGTCATATAGCAAAAAAAAAAAAAAAAAATTTAGAGTATAAATCACGTGATTAACTTTAAAAAAATTATTTTGGGTCCCCATTAAAATTTTTGTACCGGATTCTTCACTAACTCTCGTTTATCCCTAACTCACGGAAGTTTGAAAAAATTATTTAAACTAACATGATTTTCGCAGTTAGAGTTTAAAATATATAATGCCAAGTACAAGGGTTCTTTTTATCGTGTTTGTATAGTATAGATACCATTTATGTAACATTTCACGATAAGTTCACAACTCCACTTCGCGCTAACCCAAAGAATCTTTTATAATTTTAGTTCCCCCTTTCCCTTTCCATTTTTCCCTCCCATTTACTTCACTTTCTAGGGTTTTTAAAACTCCAAACCCTAAATTACATCAATTCCGATCAAAATCATGGCCGTAAATCTCACTTTCGGTGCAATATCGATACTATCGAGTAGTGAATGGCCTTCGTACGGCATAAAACCGGTCCTTCAGGTCATCGATGTTCGAACTTTGCAGACGCAGTCTGGTGGCGGTGGAGAAGGTACGGAGAGATATCGAGTCTTGTTGTCTGATGGCATGTATTATCAGCAAGGCATGCTTGCTACTCAGAAGAATGATTTGGCTAGATTTAATCAGTTGCAGAAAGGATCTATTATTCGACTCACTGAGTTCGTTTGCAATCAGATTCGTGATCGCGTGTATGTATTTTAAATCCATTTCTATGATTATTAAATAAGTTTTTATCTTATTTTGTTGAAAATAGATATACTGCATGTGAATGTTATACTTATTTTGTTTAGGAACTGATGGTAGAAACTTATTACTATTTGCGATAATACGAATCATTGTTCGAGGGTCAAGGAGACTGTATTGGGTACAGTTTATATACTTCCAATTTGTAAAGAGAGAAACATATGGTTTTCAACTTTTTATGACTTAAATTTCCAATTTCGGCTTACAAAGAGCAAGTTTAGTAGTTTTTTCACAGAGTAACTATAAAACACTTGATACTTTTTCTTGCCTAACCTATTCGTGCCCACCACTTTGATGTTTTGATACGGTCATCGATCTTAGAAGATGTTTGTGTTGGGAGTTAGCAAAGTGTCGGTTAACTGGAATAAAAAGGGTTGCACGTTCATGTTTGTTAGTGGTACCATATTCCCCAATTCAAGCAACTAACTTATACATGCATGTGCCCATGAACTACCCCATGTTTCTTTACTGATCCGAGTGCTAAGTGATTAGGATGGTAGTTTAATTTAGCAGTTAATCATGTTTTCTTAGTAGTAGTAGATGTTTTAGTATAAATATGTATGTTTGCTTTTGGAAGAAATATGTATGAATGAATTATTTGGTTTAGTCCAAAGCCTCTTTTCCACAAATCTATTATCTTTGGAGATTAGCCATCTCGAATCGGCCTCTATCTTTGGAGTTCGCGGTTGACTCGAATAAACCGTATCATGTTTGCTATGTTGTTTTCTGTTTTGGATGATGTTATGCTCTAACCAAGGCTTTCATTCTAATGAGATATGTGCAACAAGCCTATCTATTTGTCCAAGCCCGTGTTGTCAGATCACATGATTTAACCTATTCATGAGCTAACCAGGGGCGATTCTAAGTATAGACCCGTGGGGTCACGGGACACAACTAGTTTGAAGATTTTTAGTAGAAAATACTATGTAAATTGTATAGGATACCACTAAATTTAAATGTATGACCCCATATATTTTTCAAATCTATAGTTTTTCTTTTGAATTGTATAGAACACCACTAAATTATACTATTCGGATCCCATATATTTTTCGAATTTCTAATATTTTTGAAGGTTAACTATCACTAAAATAGCAATCTAATATAATTGGTACTGAAAAATATTTCGGGACCCCATTGAGTTATAATCCTGGAATCGCCACTGGAGCTAACGATATGATTCACCCTAGCCAAATTGCAACATATTGCTAAAATACTTTCTGCACGTGCAAATTGTGTTATATTAGTCACCCTGCATGCCCTGTTTCTTGATTTCTTGTCTATAACTTCTGATAGGGTACACTTATAACATATCTTTAACTGCTTAGTGTGTTTCCATATCTGTTCTTTTTTGTCATTAGTAACACGGTATTTGTATAATAGTATCATTTTTACAGCTTTTATGCACTCATGATCATACTGATTTTTCTTTATCTTTGACAGTCGTCATATATATGTATCGTTTACTGAGATCTTTTTCAATTATTTTGCGCAGTGTTGTTATAATCATCGATTATGATTTGGTGCTTGATAAGTGTGAAATTATTGGTGATTCAAAGCCCTTTCCTGGCAAACCTCCTACTGATGGGACTTTTTCAGTGGCAAGTGCAGCACCAATACAGCCTTCCCTGAATCAGCCAACAATTACTGTTACTAATGCTCAATCATTTGTTGGAGATTCACTTGCTGGATCCATTATGCGACTGGGATTTTAATGTAGGCCCACCAGTTCAAACTGCAGATCGTCTACATACTGCGAGATTAAATTTTTACGTCTAAAATGGGGTTTGTTGTGTAATTGTAGTCTTTTCGGAAGTATTGTGCGTAAAATGTTTCTTTAGATATGGTGTATGAATTGTTTTGGGCATGTTAACTTTTAAGTGATTTCTACATAACTCTAAATGCTTGATTAGTGGACTTTATATAATGGCAAGTGTCGGGATCATGTTTTAAAAGTTGAGGTTGAGTCAATGTTCTACTGAAGTCATTTGGGGATGTTACAGAATTATTGATCGATGCAGTTAAATAGGATAAAATGCTAAAATGGTCATCTGGTTTGCAGGTCTCGCGATTGCGAGACATGGCTTCGCGATCGCGAAGTGGTCACAGAAATATATGCGATCGCGAAGTGGTCACAGAAATATATTACTACCGAAATCAATTCAATTTAGATCGTGAGGTGGTCTGTTTAAAGAGAAAAATTGGGCGTTTCATATTTGAAGACAACCCTTTTGCAAGAATAACTTCCAAACTTTGTTCAAGATCATCAAAGCTTTCGTTGCATCATTATTTGGATGATCTTGTAACAAAGGAGCTTCTATAATTATAGGATTATAGAATTAAAATCGTAAAGCTTAATCTCACATGGTTTGTGTGGTAAGATTTGTGCATCCAGTTAGGCTGGTGAAAGATTTGTGCATTGTATTGGGTTGGCGTCCCTATACAAAGTACATGGGTTTTCTTTTACTTATTGGTTAAAGTCCAACGTTAATATTCAAATGTTAGTCTATGTTTTTGATGATGACATTTACTTTGACAGATGACATTATGTTAAAGTAAAAAAATGCAAGTTCATAAACTTACCTTTTCTCTAGCGAATGACCAAAACACATAACGCGTAAATTAAAAGTGTCGTTTTATATAAGAAGCATGTATACGGTTGACACCACGGTTGGACCGCCGGATCAACCGTCCATGCTCTGTACACACGTTCCCTAGTCAAACTGGTTTTGGGATGTGTGGTCGACACCACGGTTGTGCCGGGGACGACTGTAGTTTTCTCTGATCACTATGCATTTTTTAAATTTAATGATCACATATGGTTTGACACTTTTACCAAACTAGCCCAATCCTCTCCCACTCAACCCATACACCATGATCTATTACCGGACCAATTTAACCACCAACAAACCTGATACTTCAACCTATCCATTAAACTCTGGTACCCCAAACCCAATAAAAATCTTGGAACGCCCAAACCCTTCCATTGTAATTCCAAACAATCCAATCGACACATATACGATTTCCCCCTCCCCAATTCTTGACACCTACACCATCAAAGAAACCCAATTCATGTCTCCAATCATCGAGGGTCTTGATGCAGTCGATCGTAACTTCCATACAACTCCAGACCCTATTCAAGAACACACCAAATCGAATTCACCACCTGATAACCTAAACCTAAACATCTCAAAACTCAAAGAAAAAACCACCTTTGTTCAAGCCAATCCCAACACCAATGTTACCACACCTCCAGCCACCAAAATCTTAAAACCTCCACAAATCCTACCAACCAAACCACTTCAAATTACTATCACATTATGACTAAAGGAGCCAGACCACTACCACATGAATTACAACAAAAGATTTATGTAAAACTATGTTACAATATTATTTATAAATATCTATCATAATGTAGGTAATTAAAAAATTTATCTCCATAAACCACTTCAAATTAGTATCAGAATAATCTCACCGTTGCAACGGTTAGGTCTCGAATCGAGGTAAAGCTCTCATCCGTAGTAGTCACTAACTCTTGTTTACCGTAACTAATCACGGAAGTTTGAAAAAGTTACCTAAACCAACTTGATTATCGAAGTTAGAGACTTTGAAATATATAGAGCCTAGTACAAGGGTCTTATGTATCATGTTTGTATAGTGTAGGTACCAATTATGGAACATTTCACGATTAAGTTCACAACACCGCTTCGCGCTAACTTAGTTCCCCCTTTCCATTTTCCCTCCCTTTACTTCACTTTCTAGGGTTTTTTTTAAAGCCCCAAACCCTAAATTACATCAATTTCGATCAAAATCATGGCCGTAAATCTCACTTCCGGGGCAATATCGATACTATCGAGTAGTGAATGGTCTTCGTACGGCATAAAACCGGTCCTTCAGATCATCGATGTTCGAACTTTGCAGACGCAGTCTGGTGGCGGTGGAGAAGGTAAGGAGAGATATCGAGTTTCGTTGTCTGATGGCATGTATCATCAGCAAGGCATGCTTTCTACTCAGAAGAATGATTTGGTTAGATCTAATCAGTTGCAGAAAGGATCCATTATTCGACTCACTGAGTTCGTTTGCAATCAGATTCGTGATCGTGTGTATGTATTTTATATCTATTTCTATGATCTAATAAGTATATGTTTTTTGTTTTTGTTGAAAATCGATACACTGCATGTGATACTACGAGTTATTGTTCAAGGGTCAAGGAGACAGTCTTGGTTACAGTTTATATACTTGCAATTAGCAGAGAGCGAAACAGATGCTTTTCGACTTTTTATTACTTAAATTTCTAATTTTTGTTTACAAAGAGTAAGTTTAGTAATTTTTTACAGAGTAACTATAAAACCCTAATACTCTTTTTTGCCTAGCTAAGTTGTTTGCGGTTTTGGATGATGTTGTGCTCTAACCAAGGCCCTCATTCTGATGAGAAATGTGCAACAAGCCTATCTTTTTGTCCAAGCATGTGTTCTCATCATGGTTGCAAATGGCGGTTGCGGTGATTTGGTGACTAGCCCGTTTTGTTTCGCGCAGAAACGTCTAGTTAGTCGGTCAACGTTAAAAAGTCAGGTCACAGTCAGTTAACGTCGTTCAAAAGACAGACTTTTTGTCCGGCTTTTTTCTAGTGTAAACAAAAATCTCAAGACAGACTTTTTGTCCGGCTTTTTTCTAGTGTAAACAAAAATCTCAAGCGCATTTAAAAATTAGTTGGGAAAAACACCTACTTACATAGTATCCCTTTAAAATAAATTATTAATAACTATATAATTATAGAAAACATTATATAGGAAAACCTATATTTTGTGGGATTGGGTATCCGCTTGTAGAGAAATGACTTTCTTTTACTCTAGGGTATGAGGAATGATTGTCTATACCCCATCCCCTACATTTTGTGGGATTATTGTTGTTGTTGTATTATAGAAAACCTATATATCATTTAAACTACCACCACTTCATTTTATTTGTATATCGTTTATTTTTAAAATATTTATGTTTAAAAATATTTACATTTGAAATATTTTTGTATAACATATTTATATTTAGTCAAAACGTTGTTCAACATTCGTGTCAACCCGTCTCCACCTTTCAAGGTTGTGATCGACTTGTCTCTGTCTCGCGCCCTTTTTCTAGTTTCCAGATCTCATGATATAACCTATTTATGAGCTAACGATATGATTCACCCTAGCGAAATTGCAATTTATCGCTAAAATACTTTCTGCATGTGCAAATTGTGTTATATTTCCTGCATGCCCTGTTACTCGTTTTCTTGTCTATAACTTCTGATAGGTGACATTTTTAACATACCTTTAACTGTTTAGTGGGTTGCATATCCGTTCTTTTTTGCCAGTATTTATTCTTATTAATTGGTACGGATATCATCTTTATAGCTGTTATGCCCTCATGTTCATACTGGTTTTTTCTTATCTTCGATTGTCATCATATATATGTATGTATTTTCAACTGAGATATCCTTCAATTACTTTGTGCAGTATTGTTATAATCATCGATCTTGATTTGGTGCTTGATAAGTGTGAAATTATTGGTGATCCAAAGCTGTTTCCTGCCAAATCTTCTACTGATGAGACTTCTTCAGTGTCAAGTGCAGCACCAATACAGTCTTCACTGAATCAGCCAACAATAATGGTCAGTAATGGTCAATCAAGTACCGGTCAATCATTTGTTGAAGATCCACTTTCCAGATCAGTTACCCGACCCGGATCCAATCTAGGCCCACCAGTTCAAACTGCAAATCTTCTACATAGTGCTAGATCACATTCTTATGGTAACTCATCACAATCCATATATAACCCTCCACCTCCAACACCTACTTTTCAACAGACTCATGTGAACAATCGCATGCAGTCAACACAAACTGTATACAATCTGCCACCTCAGCATCCTCCAGTAAACAACCGTATGCAGCCACCACCACCAATGTATGGTAACAGGGGGCCCATGGCTAAAAACGAGGCTCAATCAAGAGTTATACCTATTGCTGCTTTGAACCCTTATCAAGGTAGATGGACCATCAAGGCTCGTGTGACTGTAAAAGGTGAACTTAGACGTTACAATAATGCAAAAGGAGATGGTAAGGTTTTCTCTTTTGATCTTCTTGATTCTAATGGTGGAGAAATACGAGTAACATGTTTTAATGCTGTGGCCGACCAATTCTACGACCAAATTGAAGTCGGAAAGGTTTACTTTATTTCTAGAGGAAGTGTAAAACCTGCTCAAAAAGCGTTTAATCATCTAAACAATGACCATGAAATCACACTTGACCACACATCAACTATTCAGCCCTGCTTTGATGATGACACTTCAATTCCATCTCAACAATATCATTTTCGCCCGATTATTGATATAGAAAATATGGATAACAACAGTGTCTTGGATATTATTGGCGTTGTATGTAGCATCAAACCCGTGTCATTAGTAACGAGAAAAGCTGGCGGCGAAACTCAAAAACAGGAACTTTCTTTAAAAGACATGTCAGGAAGAAGTATTGAGTGTACTTTATGGGGTAACTTTTGCAATGCAGAAGGTCAAAAACTCATAAACATGTGTGATTCTGGCCTGTTCCCTGTTTTAGCTGTGAAGTCTGCTAGGGTTAACGAGTATAACGGGAAGTCAATCGGGACCATATCATTGAGCCAGCTGTCCATTGACCCTGATTTACCCGAGGCCCGTAAACTTAGAGTATGGTATGACAGTATTGGGAAGAACGCCCCTTCTGTATCCATGTCCCAAGATTCATCATCGCGAATAGATGTATGTAAGACTATATCTCAAATTAAAGATGAAAATTTAGGGACTTCTGAAAAAGCTGACATAATAACAGTTCATGCAACCATCTGGCATATGAAAGTTGATAGCTTTTGTTACACTGCGTGTCCAATTGTGGTTGAGGGTAAACTATGTAATAAAAAAGTTGTGAATAATGGAGATGGAAAATGGAGAGGTGATAAATGTGATCATGTTGTTGATGAATGTGAATATAGATATATTCTTCAGTTAAATATACAAGACCATACTGGTTCAACATGGACAACTGCATTTCAAGAAGGTGGTGATGTGATAATGGGTGTTCCTGCTAAAGAGTTGCATTTTATTAAAAATGAAGAACAAGATGAGAATAAGTTTGCAGAAATTGTTCGTAATGCCCTTTTCGGTGAATACAGTTTTAGGTTAAGAGTAAAAGAGGATACGTATAATGATGAGCAGCGAATAAAATCGACTGTTACTAGAGCAGAGAAAATCAACTTTTCATCACGAACAAAGTTTTTACTTCAGAAGATAGAGGACCCAAGTTCTGTAGCCCCAAATCATGGAGTCAGTTCTCAGATAGGGACATTGGGTCATCAACAGACCCCTTCTGTTAGTGGTATGGGTCATCAACAGACCCCTATTGTTAGCGGTATGAGTTATCAACAGACCCATTCTGTTAGTAGTATGGGTTATCATCAGACCCCTTCTGTTAGTGGTATGGGTCATCAACAGACCCCTTCTGTTAGTGGTATGGGTCATCAACAGACCCCTATTGTCAGCGGTATGAGTTATCAACAGACCCATTTTGTTAGTGGTATGGGTCATCAACAGACCCCTTCTGTTAGTGGTATGGGTTATCAACAGACCCCTTCTGTTAATGGTATGGGTCATCAAGTTGCTTCAGGTAGATTTGATGGTGGTATGGTTACGGGTGGTGGGTCTGATGAGTGTTATAAGTGTCATGGAACAGGTCATTGGGCCCGCGACTGTCCTGGTGTGAGTAATGTGGGCCCACCCTATGGGAGTCAATCTGTTTCTTCAGGTAGATTTAACAGTGGTTTTGCTTCAGGTGGTGCATCTGGTGATTGTTATAAGTGTCATCAGCCGGGTCACTGGGCAAGAGACTGCCCTGGTGCCAGCAATGTTTCGTCTTATGGAAGGCCGTACGGGCGCACCTAAGAAACATGTTGGTGGTTATGGACTATAAAGGTATGTCTTGAAGAAACACTTTACTATAAAGCGTTGTTTTTTAATTGCTTGATTATAGGTAGGGTTAGGTTATGATTACATGATAATTAGGCTTACTACTTACTAGAATGCAATATGTAACTGCTTGCAGGACTATTTATATATTTTTCGTTTTTTTAAAAAATTCAAATCTTTTTAATTTTCATTAAATCTAATTGCTTGATGAGAAATTTGGTAGTATCAATAAAATATGGTGTTCTTTACAAAACACTCCTAACTGTTTTCAGTGTGTAAGCAGGTCTTCTGTCTACATTTCTGTATTAATTATTTAATTTTAGTAATTGTTATCGATTAAAATTTGAAAAATGAGTAGGAAGTAGAAGTAGATGCTCTATTTTCTGAAAATTAGACGTAAGCGTCTGGGTATCTGACTCATTTAATATTAATTTGTTGCCTCTGAATCTTTATTTTCGAATATTAATTTTCTGAATATTAAACGTAAGCATTTGGGTATCTGGCTCATTTAACCTTAATTTCTTGACTCATTTAGTAAGAATATTCTGTTATATATTCTAGCTGATATTTATTATAACACCCCTCCAATTTTGCAGCGACTGAAACACATGGAGGCTCCTCTTTGCTCTCCTAGAGTTCAGCACATCGTTATCTTTTGGACACGTTTGTCGTTGCCATCATGGATCCTTCAGTACGTGTTTAAAAAAAATGATGTCTTTTATGTGGTAATCAGTTTTTGAATTGCAGTCGGAGAAGTTTCTAGTCTGGTTATGTACGTTTTTATTGTTTGTGTTTTTATTGTGTTCAGTTTTATTTAACCTTTATACTCTAGTATTTTGGATATGTACTGTAAGTTAAGGCTGTTTCAGTTTTGCACCGACTTGTGTATATAAAGTATGACCTAAGTGAAACATTGTCTTTTGATCCACGGAGTTGAAAAGTTCTTGATATTGAAACATGATAGTAGTTCATGTAAGTTGGTGAAAGCAAAGGTAATGACCTAAAAGAACTTGGTGCAGGGTTGTAAAAGTTTACCTAGTCCACTGATTTTCGCAACTTGGTGCAGGGTTGTAAAAGGTCCGGGACTAGTTCTCTACTAGCGACTTTCGCAAGCTTATATTGGTGTAACTAGTTTATGTTGAGCCTCAACCTACAACTGAAAATAATATGCTTTTCATCACTTCTCATTTGTGGTGACAATCTCTCCCATATGTCTCCATCTTTGGCATCCCGTATTCAGTTTCACCCACTTCGAAGAAATTATATCCTTTGTTACGTCAGATCGTCATGATTTCATTAAGAGACCCAATTAAAGATATAAGTCTATAATCTTTGATCTTACCGGATTAGATAGTTTAGGAATCAAAGTTATGAAATCTTAATTAAAAGCTTTTGAAATGTCGGCTACCAGATCCTCTTTAATTAATTCCAAGTGAAATAATATCATAAACCTCCCACAACCAACTATTGGGGCTGATCTCCAACATTTCGGCTCAGTTAGTTTGAAAAATTAGTACCCAAACATCTTTATTAAATGGGCTAACCATGTCAACCGTTTAGTTACATAACAAACTAAATACATGACAAAGTAGTTGGAGTGTGATGTAAAAGTATAAGATCCTACTAAGTTACAATTTAAGCACTTGCTCTAATGAATTGAACAAGATTGAAGGTACGCGCTACGCGGCTATACACTATGTTTGAAAAATCTATAAATATAACGGTTGGTGAAGTATTAATGGTGCGAAATTGACCTTTACAGGTTATAGGTTATATATCCGAAATGAACGACTATAATTTACATCATCAATTACCTAACTACTACAAACTTAAATCAACGGCAATTGGGAACTAATTGAGGAAGATAACTGTGGAAGATAATTATCGAACTCTTGCAGATGCTATAATGACAATAGGGAACTGATTGAGGAAGATAATTATCGAACTCTTGCAGATGCTATATTTGAATCACTGATGTGTGGTGACTGCATCTAATTTTTTTGATTGTAAATATTAAGAACATTTGGGATTTAACTGTTGGTACAAAACTGCTAGTGGAACTGCCTGAAGAGTACACATTTGAGACGGCATTGGCTGATTTGATTGTGAGTAATAACGTGTGTTTAATAGTTATCACTCACAGTCAAATCAGCCAATGCGGTCTCAAATGTGCACTCATCGGGCAGTTCTATTGGCAGTTCTGTATCAGGAGTTAAATCTCACATGTTCTTAATATTCCCAATCCAAAATATTAGATGCAATTACCACACATAAGTGATTCAAATATAGCATCTGCAAGAGTTCGATAATTATCTTCCTCAATTAGTTCCCAATTGCGATTATACGGATTTAGACTATTTGTAAGGACTGGTCTAATATCTTCAGAAGTCAGGCGTAACTCTTTGATGACTTCCAATGGCGTTTAGCGATATCTTTGAAGTATACCTAAACGATTAATTAAAAAAACCAAATTAGTAACACTTTTAATTACGAGTACTAAATTGTTTGATATAATAAAAAATAAAGGAGTTGTTATTTACTTATTAGGACTCCTTTCAATCATTAAAGTTGTTCGAGTATCTTTCCCACTAGCAATTCTATCAAGATCGAGCTGAAACTGCACAAAGCGTTTAAATAATCAATCTACCTAACATGACACACATGATAACTTATGTCAAAGATCTAACATTTTTTAAAAGTATTACTTGGAGGGAAATTAGCTATGGAGGGGAATTAACCTTTGGAATTGAGTAGTGGATGTATACTTTCCTTCTCCGCAAACGCTCATTTCGCAACGCGAGCATGGCAGTTCGAGCACCACGAATATCGGAGTACGATATCATAAAAAAATATCCTATGTTTACCAGCATAGCCAAGGCGTCCTAATATCGCCGTATTGGTACAAAACACATAATAAATAAATATGTTAGGTCACTAAATATATATACATATTTTTTTTTTTTTGAAGTTACTAAATATAATTATCAAGAATACGACCAACCAAGCATAACTTTAAACCATAATCTAGAGTAAATTAATTTAAAAAGTTTCAATAAATATTATTATTTACCTCAAATAGAGCGCTTAACTCTGAATCCTCAACGTCATTGAACCCTAAACCCCAAACCGTAAACCCTAGCAATTCATCTTCCTCGTTGTTATTCAGCAGGATAGCCCATGCAAAGCAATTATCTGTGTTGAATATCTTGTTTCCCTTAAGAAAAACTGCAAACTGCTAATACAAATAACTGAATAATTATATGCAGCTATCAACAACTATGATCGATGGATAAAGTAAAGTAAGTAAATATAACAATGAACCGAGGCTCAGATCGATGTATAAAGTCAACTAAGAAAGTATCAGACCGTATGGCTGCAACCTGCATTTTGCCCCGCCAGTATACGATTCTATTTTTTTATTAACACTCAACCAACAAAGTTCGATTTGAGCGTACATTTTTTACCTTTTCAAACAACAGACTGAACAATAAAGTTCATTGAAAACCAAGAACCACTTAAAAAAAGACTAATAAACGGAGGCTCAAATCGATGCATAAAGTCAACTAATTAATCCTGAATCGTATGGCTGCAATCTGCAGGTTGGCTCGCCAGCATACGGTTACAACTTTTATGAACACTTCCGTATCATACAAAAATGATCATCATTGCCTTTTGTATCTTTCCATATAATAAATCTGAAATAACGAACAACCATAGCAGTTAAGCAAATAATACTGTTAACACAAATAACTGAATAATGACATGCAGCTATCAACAACTATCATCGATGGATAAAGTAAAGTAAGTAAATATAACAATGAGCTGAGGCTCAGATTGATTTATAAAGTCAACTAAGAAAGTATCAAACCGTATGGCTGCAACCTGCATTTTGCCCCACCGGTATACGATTCTATTTTTTTTATTAACATTCAACCAATAAAGTTCGATTTGAGCGTACATTTTTTACCTTTCCAAAGAACAGACTGAACAATAAAGTTCATCGAAAACCAAGAACCACTAAAAAAAAGACTAACAAACGGAGGCTCAAATCGATGCACAAAGCCAACTAACTAATCCTGAATCGTATGGCTGCAATCTGCAGATTGCCCCGCCAGCATACGGTTACAATTTTTATGAACGTTTCCGTATCATACAAAAATGATCATCATTGCCTCTTGTATCTCTCCATATAATACATCTGAAATAACGAACAACCATAGCAGTTAAGCAGATAATACTGTTAACACAAATAACTGAATAATGACATGCAACTATCAACAACTATCATCGATGGATAAAGTAAAGTAAGTCGATATAACAATGCACCGAGGCTCAGATCGATGTATAAAGTCAACTAAGAAAGTATCAAACCGTATGGCTGCAACCTGCATTTTGCCCCGCCAGTATACGATTCTATTTTTTTATTAACATTCAACCAATAGCGTTCGATTTGAGCGTACATTTCTTATGTTTTCAAAAAACAGATCGAACAATAAAGAGCATCGAAAACCAAGATCCACCCAAAATACCGGCTAAGAAACCGAGGCTCAAATCGATGCATAAAGTCAACTAATAAATCCTGAATCGTATGGCTGCAATCTGCAGATTGCCCTGCCAACATACGTTTACTACTTTTATGAGCGTTTCCGTATCATACAAAAATGATCATCATTGCCTTTTGTATCTTTCCATATAATAAATCTGAAATAACGAACAACCATAGCAGTTAAGCAAATAATATTGTTAACACAAATAACTGAATAATGACTTGCAGCTATCAACAACTATTATCGATGGATAAAGTAAAGTAAGTAAATATAACAATGAACTGAGGCTCAGATCGATGTATAAAGTCAACTAAGAAAGTATCAAACCGTATGGATGTAATCTGCATTTTGCACCGCCAGTATACGATATTTTTTTTTTAACAGTCAATCAATAGTCCTCGAATTGAACATCCATTTTCTAAGTTTTCCAACAATACATCGAACAATAAAGATCACCAAAAATGAAGAACCATCTAAAAACCGGCTAATAAAGCGAGGTTCAAGTTGATGCATAAACTCAACTAATTAATCCTGAATCGTACGGCTGCAATCTGCATATTGCCCCGCCAGTATATGCTTACAATTTTTATCAGCGCGTATATAGCAGACAAAATTGATCATCATTGCCTTTTGTATGTTTCCGTAAAATATATCAGAAATAACAAACAACCATAACAATCAAGGAAATGTAACTGAAAAAATAAAATACAAACAACCATCATGTTCATTCACCCATTCTTTAATTACCTTTATACTCAATACTCAAATTTGTAACTGTGCACTCGTAGATGTAAAAACACAAGCAGTTCATGCGAATAGATTACAGGTTCATAAATGTCCTTGTTACATATATAAGAGACTAAACAAACAATGGCATAAATATTTGTACCAAAACTCTACATAGTTGATGAACTAACCAAAACCAGCATGAGTAGATACTTTCCATTTTATTACACGATCAAACACTGGCTATTTCAGTGTAGCTAAAACAAAAACAAAATTCAATGTGTATTTACTATGTGGTAGTAAGCTCTAGTAATCTATTTAGGCATTTCATCAATCTTAACTTGGTATGCTTATAAAACAATAAATTTCCTTACATAGATAAATAAGTCAGAATTTTGGTCTAGTATCTATTTTAATCATGTTCCTTACAACGAAAACATTAAATTCAAAACACATAAACTAACATTACCAAGCATACAATCTGTACCTAACTGAGCTTATATTTAATAATCAAATTGAAAAATGGGATGAATAACAACATTAAAAAACAACACGATACATTACCTCTTTGAGCTCATAAATTCGTTGGAAACATTGACAACCGAAAACAACTTGAAGATTTCCAATAACGGCAAAAATAACAGCTAAAAAAACAATCATCATCACCTGAAACATTTTTCAGAAATACATGCTAATAAACATTTTCAAAAGACATAAACCCCAAAATTAAATGAAAATCATTCAAAGAAACCCTGAACTTACCAATCCCAAATCAAACAACAAAGTAAATTCCCTAAATCTACTGAAAATCGGCTGTCATCGCTTCGTTGCTGACTTAACAATTTAAAAAAAAAAACAAACCCTAAACTAAAAGTATCGAATGTTACCTGCAGAGACTATGCAATCGAAGAAGATGATAGATCGAGTAGATGGTGAAGATGGCGGATGGTGATGGATCAGAGGAGATGGTGAAGATCAGAGGATAGATATGGTATGGTGATGGATCAAAGAAGATGGTGAAGATCAGAAGATAATGGTATGGTGATGGATCAGAGAAGCTGGTGATATATCTACCCTAACACGCTACGCCTCTTTGTGTGGTGGAGAATTGCCAACCATGAACAGTAATATTATGTGAGGGGAAATGCCAAGTGCACCAATAGGGTTGAAATGTTTAGTTCCCCTAATAGTAGATGGGTAATTGCAAGAGTTCTATATGATATAGTCAAAATGCTACGCCTTGTTTCTTTCATCATAATATTAAAAGCTTTCCCGCCCAATGCTTTGTTAATGTCAGAGCAATCTAGAAACTTAAATATTAGTAGTAACTAATAGCAGTAGTAATAGTAACTAACGTATAAAATAACTGCGATAGTTGATGAAATAAAACTGAACTTATTGATCTTTTTTTGGCAAAAAAAAACCGATAACATTTATAATTACGGAAAACGTTTTCGAATAGAAAACGTCTTCAACAAATGGTACAACGAGAGGGAATCCCGATGAGGCTTGTACTTTGAAAACGGCAAACATATGTACTATAGATATCGAGCCTCATCTTGACCAAACCTAGACAAAATCCGAAACGAAATGAAAAGCTACAAACCGGATATGTAACAACGTATACCACAACCCTAACAATGACATCAAAGTCAAAAACGAAAAAAAATACTAGGAAACACGATACCGAGATCACGAACTCAAATGTCTATGATGAAAACTCAGAATTCTTCCATCTCGGCGCCTTAAATCAATTTTTTCTTCCTCTTTTGTTGATTTTTATTTTTAAGCGACGTATTAGGGATCTCACGAGGATTAATAAGAGAAACACACCGGGTACCCAATGCGGCGATGGTATATAAAAGTGTATGCTCTAAGTCACTCGGTTTAATCCAAAGCACACCGGTTACCAATGCGACGATGGTGTGCGAAGAGTTTTCTCCTAACGCGTGTATGAGTGACAAATGAGAGTATTCATTGTCGAACTAGTCGCTAAAAAAAAAAGAGAAACATTAACCGGTTCGCTCTCCTCGGTCATACTCGTCATCAATTCGTCAAAAGCCGCGAACGCCTCCTTGGACATTTTACCATTCCCGTTTGCCAATGATCCGCCTTTTTTAACCGCTTCCGTTGAACCACCTATCTTAACTTCTAAACCTCTAGTTAACATATTTATCTTAGATTTAAAGATGTTAATCGTGTATACTAATATACCATCATCATAAACCGTATAAACCCAACCTATTTACATACGTGATAGATTCATGTCATCGAGTAATCGAGATTTTGGAAAACTCGTTACTCTTACTCTACTTGAAACTTAAAATTATCGACTCTACCTGAAACCATGACGAAATTAGAAACAGTAGTGTATCAGTGTATGGGTAAATTAAACTAGTCTCTATAATCAAAGGTAGTTAAATGCAGCATTTCACTTGTAAGCGTTAAATCCGCAACTCTTGGCGCTCATAATCTTATGCACAATTCCAGCTTTCTAGGGTTTCGAAAAACTTAAATCATCATTTGAATTATATCATGACCCGTCCTAATCCATCCGGACGAAGTCCATATCGATTTTAAACGATTCACAATAGTTGATTACATCACGAGGTGTTTGCCCTCTATATGATACATTTTACAAACATTGCATTCGTTTTTAAAAGACAAACTTTCTTTACATAGAAAGTTGATGGCATGCATACCATTTCATAATACATCCAACTATAATTGACTTAATAATAATCTTGATGAACTCAACGACTCGAATGCAACGTCTTTCAAAATATGCCATGAATGACTCCAAGTAATATCCTTAAAATATTACTGGCCCTGGGCCCACAGTGGGGGAAGCTTCCACCCAATAGAGGCGCAAGTTCGATTCTCAGTCTGGGCGCCCCGCATGGAATTATCTCTCCCTCCGGGGGGAGGTTTGTGAAGTGCTTTCGGGGGTCTAGCTAGCTGGGGTAAAGATCGCCTTGCCGCCACTGTGGGTAACTGGGAGGAGGTAATTTTCCGGCACAGGTCTCTTTCGGGGTGGGATTGGTGGGTGCTACGGCACACAGGGTTAGCGTGTCCCTGCCAACTTACACGTTTTCCACCCAATATCCTTAAAATGAGCTAATACACAGCGGAAGATTTCTTTAATACCTGAGAATAAACATGCTTTAAAGTGTCAACCAAAAGGTTGGTGATTTCATAGGTTTATCGTAAACTATAAAATTCATCATTTTAATAGACCACAAGATTTAATATTTCCATTTCCCGTAACCATCATGCATAAAATTCATTCATATGGATTGAACACCTGGTAATCGACCTTAACAAGTTGCATATAGAATATCCTCATCATTCCGGGACAATTTCGGACATGATAAATTCGCCATCATTCCGGGACAACTTCGGACATGATAAATTCGCCATCATTCCGGGACAACTTTAGACATGATAAATTCGCCATCATTCCGAGACAACTTCGGACATGATAAAAAGGGCATTTCGATAATTCAACCATAGAATGTAGTTTTGATTACTTGTGTCTATTTCATAAAACAGTTATAAAAGTAGCGCATGTATTCTCAGTCCCAAAAATATATATTGCAAAAGCATTTAAAAAGGGAGCAAATGAAACTCACAATACAATATTTTGTCGTAAAAATATTCATACGACGGATCAGAACAATGCAGGGTTGGCCTTGGATTCACGAACCCTTTACAAAAAATGTTCTAAAAAGAAATGCCCACGACCGGGCTCGAACCCGTGACCTCCCGCTCGTTACACACTCCCTTAACCGTTGGGCTATTGCCCATTTTCTGATTTAAAACCTGACAAAATATATATAATATAATTTGTATTGACAGTTTCATCTTCTTCATTCATGAATCGACCACAGAACGAATCAATCTTATTCTTCAAATTACTCATTCGACTTTAAGACTAGAATTTTAATTGTAATCGACTAGAGGTGGAGCTATTTATTAACAATCAATCGAGAAAAAAAAATAATAGATAAAAGAAACAGGAAACTGTTCGCGAAGAACCAAAACAAACCCAAAATTGATTTATGAAATCTGGACATGATTAGATGATGTTTATAAAATAAAATGTGTTTTAAATCATCCATACAAACTTTTGAAATCGCCAATTTAACTTCAATTGCTACATCTAACTCGAATTTAATCAAGATCAATCGTTTGACTTTTTAGTTTAACAACTTTGACTCCAAAATTAGAACACGATAGATAAAATTGAAGCTTAAGATTTTCCAGATAGTTTCATTGAAAGATTTCCAACTTGACTGCATTTATACATTTTAAAATTTCTTTCAAATTCGAGGATTGAGTAAAAAGTTTCAAGAACAGGGGTATCGAGCCTGTTCTTGATTATTCAGTTGAATTTGATCAATTTAAAACGTTTAATTGAAATGTGAAATTTAGAATGGATGATTGAAGGTTGAATGAAATTATTAACACATGAATAGGTCGAGTTATATATCGGATTGCAATCGACACAGATTATTCTGTTGGTACAGAAATATATTAAAAAAAATAAAAAGAGAAATTGATAGATAACAGATTTTGGTTGTACATGGGATTTGGTTTGATTTCTTAGAGACAAGAATCAATTTGGATACAGTATGAAAGCTAAAGGAAATAGATTTGCACGTTCCTGCTTTGATTTGAAGTTTATAAAACAATTTCTATTAATTAATAATTAAACGTATTATTAATATTAATAATTATATTAATAATAATAATAAATAATAATGATATTAATAATAATAAAAATGATAATAATCATAATATTAATAATCATAAACTGTATTATTTTCTATTAAATATTAATAATAACACTAATAATTATTTTAATAACAATTATATATTATTAGATAATAATAATGATATTGATAATAAAAATAGTTGTTATAATATTATTCATAATACTAATAATACTACTAATTATATTAATATGATAAAAATAATATTAATAATAATAATATAACAATTTATATTCATCAACTTTCATATTTATATCATAATATTATAATACAGATGTTTATTTTAATAATGAAAGTAATACAACTATATTTTAACTTGTAATTATGTTTAAACTATTACTATTAAATATTATTATTTATGTATTATTTAATAATTATAGTAACATATAATATCCATACCTTTGATATATATATATATATATATATATATATATATATATATATATATATATATATTCCAATATACATATCATAATACTTATTTATAGAAATTATATATATTTTTATATAGTTTTATTTTAGTACCCACTTTATTATTTTATATATATATATATTTTACATACTAAATCTTAATGATCAAATTGTATTTTATTACTTCAATTTATTATATAAACTTATATATATATATATATATATATATATATATATATATATATATATATATATTTCTTTATAATATTTGTTCGTGAATCGTCGGAAATAGTCAAAGGTCAAATGAATGTATAACAACAGTTCAAAATTTTTGATGCTCAACATTACAGACTTTGCTTACCGTGTCGAAATCATATAAAGATAAAGTTTAAATTTGATCGGAAATTTCTGGGTCGTCACAGTACCTACCCGTTAAAGAAATTTCGTCCCATAATTTGATTGGGATGGTCATGGTTGACAATAAATATGTTTTCATGACGCATACGAGCTGAAAATGTGAGTTTTATCATCATTGAGTAATATAGATAAAACGATTCATTTATGTGAAGAGTACGAGTGAAGCTATCACAAAAGTGTGAAAATGAGTAAATACAGATTCGTCTTAGTTCTTAACGTAGTCACAGTTGAATTCTGGAATTCCAGGGATTTCAAAGAAAATCTTCGAAATCTATAAGATCTGATTCTTCGGTGAATATGAAAATTAAGATCTCTTTAATTAAATGTGGTTATCTACTTTGATTGCCCTGTAAGATATTTCCATTATAAATTTACCTTCTCCGTTCCATTAATTTTAACCACCTCAATACTTTCTTTCTTAATTCATACACCCAAAAGATCTTGAAAATGCTTAATCCAGTTCTAATTCTTGTACTTATTTTTCTAATTATCACTTCTGTCATCCTTCTTTTCAATCTTCCACCAGAAAAATCTATTTACTTCTACTATTACTTTGGGTGATACTATTCTTAATTATACAGTGTCTTTATATTGCTATTCATATTAATATCCACGGTTTGTAACCTCCGTGTTGTTATTAGGCTTTATATTTTCTCTTATATTTTGAAGCTCTTTGCCTTTTTATTCTCTTCTCGACCTCTAGTAAAGCGAGTAATGGTCCAGAATTCGTAGGTATAGAGTTTTGAATGACTATAATATTCTAAGCAGAGAGGAATGTATTAGCACGGTTTGATTTGTTAAATTACCAGAATATCCGGAAAAGATAGAACTATCAGAAACATATGTTCTCGATATGTTTGGAGATTAGGTAGAATATAAGAGTCGTGTAACATGGTACATGATGACATTATAATCTGTGAACCATCACGTTCCATTAGAAACTCATCATGACTTACTGTAATATAATCATGTTGATCAAGTGTCATTATATTATACTAACTCATGCTTCAATTCCCCACACTACTTCAAAAACATTCGTAACTTAAACTTGAAAGTTTACAGAATATTGAAACTAAACAGTTTCCTTTATGATGTAATACAGATGGCACGAAGAGATAAATGATTTCATATAAGAATAGTTATGAAAATATCTTCAAAAATATCGAGGATATTTATAATGATATTTTGGAATTTCTAAGATCGAAGGTTGATGAAGAAAGATTTTTCCACAAGATTTAACATGAGTACGGAGCAAGATATTCTCTAAAGATTTCATCGAATACAAAATCATCTGGATTCTTTATGTACAAGTTTTAGTCCTTATGATTTGTTCACAGTCTCCTTCATAATTTCGCATAATCCGCTTTTTGGTACCATATTTTATATTGAGCGTTTCCAACAATCCATTATTTATCATCATACTTTCGACGGTTAAGGTCGTTTACGGTTGTCTACAGTTTTTGCTGCTTTATTCAGCTTCTTCAAAATTCAGAGTATTGATTCGTAGACTAAGTGCTTTTCAGAATTTCATAATTGAAGATCATAATTCTAGAAGATGAATGTTATATGTATACATTTAACTGTTGCTGTAGACATGCTGCGAGATTCGAAATACTGATTGCTGATTCTCGGTAATTGGTATGGAAATTCTTGTTACAATATGCGGATGAGTATATGATAGGGTTTTAATGAACAAATATAATGGTTCTTTAGAGAGACTTAAGCTGATGAGTAATGAAATTGCTGGTAAGTTTACTGCTAATGTAATGGAATATAAACGGTTCCCCGGTAACGATGATGAAAAGTAAACTTATATATCAAGGTTATAATAAGACTTTTTCAAATGAAAGTCGGTGTTGATTTGCTGGAGCTGTGACAAAATTGGCTAATTTGAAAAGGAATTGCAAAGTTATTTTCGGTAATAGCAACACCAAAGGAGCTAGCACATATACGTGTTAAACGTTTACTCAGGTTTTGAGTGTTTTTAGGTGCATAACTATATGCATCAATCTTTTCTTCCGTAGATGAAGAGCGGTTGGTTCATCCTCTCGATTGAGGTGTTTTCATGAATCATGAAAGGTTTGAACGCAGATTGTAATCGTCAAGATACAAATGAGGTTTAAGATGAAATCAAGTGGCAAACTTGAAGAAGTGTTTAGTTTCATATGTTATAATCAATATTTTAATTCATTTTAATTGTCCAATGTTGGCAGTTCACAGTTAGCAGTCCACAATTAGTAATTCAATAATTCATATATAGTTTAATATATAATATTCAAATTAATTAATACGTATCGTGACCCGTACACTTGTCTCAGACTCGATCACAACTCAAAGTATATATATTATTTCAGAATCAACCTCAACCCTGTATAGCTAACTCGATCATTACCGCATATAGAGTGTCTATGGTTATTCCAAATAATATATATAGATGCATCGATATGATATGTAAAAACCTTGTATACGTGTCCCGATATTTAAAGTGCGTAGAATAAATAACATAAATTAAATGACGATAAATAAAATTGCGAGAATTAAAATTGCGATAGATAAATTGCGATAAATAAAATGTAATCAGTTAGCTAGGAACAGTTAGCTAGGATTTTGTTAGCGTGGATTCTTAACCAAATTTCTCATAGTTAATTTGTTTGTTTCTAACAGATTTTAGTTTGTCCAATGTTTTCTTCATTATGTCACTTGTTGAATTCTGATAGGTCAAAATCCAAATATGAAATTGAATGAAAATGGTTATTCTGCGGTGAACGGATACATATATCTGTGGATGTAAGTAGGATAGTAAATGACTGTTGAATCAGATTCGAAGAATGTACAGTGTAACTTATTAATGTGAAATCTAAATATTCCTCGGGGATTACCTACCCGTTAAAATATTTTCACTATTAAAAGTTTGTACGAAAGAATTTTTAATTACAATCTTTGTGAAAATATACTTACATATATATTTTCTTCAGATGTAATCATGGATTTAATGAGTTAATATAGTATTAAACTCATTTGGTTTACCGTCAAAACTAGAATACATAATCTCTATAACATTAGAGATTACATAATCACCATGAAGAACGAAGATAATTGATGTAGAACGATACGTAGAATGATGATTTTACTTGAGGTACAGAATGAAATGTTGAGGCATGGATTGTTGATGGTACTGGTGCTGTTACTGATGGTACTGTTGCTGTCGATGTTGTTGCTGAAACTGGTAAGTTTTGCACCATATTTTCCAAATTGATTACTCGAGCGTGAATTTCGTTGACTTCTTCTATTACTCCGGGATGGTTGACGGTTGAAACGAGCAGACGAATAAGGTTTAGAATTGTGGATAGAATATAATCGTGTCGAGCTACCCTGGAAATGAGGCTGAAAATGGGGTTTCGAATAGGTTCGCCGGTAAGTGCTTCAGGTTCATTGCCAAAAGGGAAATGTGGTGTATGGAAGGGATCACCTTCTTCTTGTCTCCAATGATTAAGTAGGCTACGAACTCATCAGATGAATTGAGGATGGCTGATTTGGTTGATTCATTCTGGTGACGCTGCTTTTGGAGCTCGAGTGAAACTCCATATCGGAATCCAGGGGACTTGAATTAGTGGCGATTTCCATTTCGTACGATAGAATAAAGGATTTTTCGATATGAAATGATTTCCGGCTATCCAAGATGATATTCTAATTACATAGAATATTTATATAGAATAAAAGATTTCGTAGATTACGGAGGAATTTACGGAATATACTAGGCAAAGTTTACAGTAACAGATACGCTAAGATATGAATTAGCAGATACGCTAAGATATGAATTTTGTCTATACACTATTCATGCAGTCAATGCAGTAAGATATGTCTAGACCATGAATGATAAGGAAGATTTCGACACGAAAAGATAAGCAAAATTTTTGACATGCAGACACGGTCGAAGTCCAGACCCACTAATGCATCTAAACAACTATCTGTTAGACACACTAATGCAAGACCTGGTTCGCTAAGACCACCGCTCTGATACCAACTATCATGACCCGTCCTAATCCATCCGGACGAAGTCCATATCGATTTTAAATGATTCACAATAGTTGATTACATCGCTAGGTGTTTGACCTCTATATGATATATTTTACAAACATTGCATTCGTTTTTAAAAGACAAACTTTCTTTACATCGAAAGTTGACGGCATGCATACTATTTCATAATACATCCAACTATAATTGACTTAAAAATAATCTTGATGAACTCAACGACTCTAATGCAACGTCTTTCAAAATATGCCATGAATGACTTCAAGTAATATCCTTAAAATGAGCTAATGCACAACGGAAGATTTCTTTAATACCTGAGAATAAACATGCTTTAAAGTGTTAACCAAAAGGTTGGTGGGTTCATAGGTTTATCGTAAACTATAAAATTCATCATTTTAATAGACCACAAGATTTAATATTCCCATTTCCCATAAACATCATGCATAAAATTCATTCATATGGATTGAACACCTGGTAATGGACCTTAACAAGTTGCATATAGAATATCCTCATCATTCCGGGATAACTTCGGACATGATAAATTCGCCATCATTCCGGGACAACTTCGGACATGATAAATTCGCCATCATTCCGGGACAACTTCGGACATGATAAAAAGGGCATATTCAATTTCGATAATTCAACCATAGAATGTAGTTTTGATTACTTGTGTCTATTTCGTAAAACAGTTATAAAAGTAGCGCATGTATTCTTAGTCCCAAAAATATATATTGCAAAAGCATTTAAAAAGGGAGCAAATGAAACTCACAATACAATATTTTGTTGTAAAAATATTCATACGATGGATCAGAACAATGCAGGGTTGGCTTTGGATTCACGAACCCTTTACAAAAAACGTTCTAAAAAGAAATGCCCACTACCGGGCTCGAACCCGTGACCTCCCGCTCGTTACACACTCCCTTAACCGTTGGGCTATTGCCCATTTTCTGATTTATAACCCGACAAAATATATATAATATAATTTGTATTGACAGTTTCATCTTCGTCATTCATGAATCGACCACAGAACGAATCAATCTTATTCTTCAAATTACTCATTCGACTTTAAGACTAGAATTTTAATTGTAATCGACTAGAGGTGGAGCTATTTATTAACAATCAATTGAGAAAAAAAATAATATATAAAAGAAATAGGAAACTGTTCGCGAAGAACCAAAACAAACCCAAAATTGATTTATGAAATCTGGACATTATTAGATGATGTTTATAAAATAAAATGTGTTCTAAATCATCCATATAAACTTTTTAAATTGCCAATTTAACTTCAATTGCTACATCTAACTCGAATTTAATCAAGATCAATCGTTTGACTTTTTAGTTTAACAACTTTGACTCCAAAATTAGAACACGATAGATAAAATTGAAGCTTAAGATTTTCCATATAGTTTCATTGAAAGATTTCCAACTTGACTGCATTTATACATTTTAAAATTTCATTCAAATTCGAGGATTGAGTAAAAAGTTTCAAGAACATGGGTATCGAGCCTGTTCTTGATTATTCAGTTGAATTTGATCAATTTAAAACGTTTAACTGAAATGTGAAATTTAGAATGGATGATAGAAGGTTGAACGAAATTATTAACACATGAATAGGTTGAGTTATATATCGGATTTCAGTCGACACAGATTATTCTGTTGGTACAGAAATATATTAAAAAAAATAAAAAGAGAAATTGATAGATAACAGATTTTGGTTGTACATGGGATTTGATTCGATTTCTTAGAGACAAGAATCAATTTGGATACAGTATGAAAGCTAAAGGTAACAGATTTGCACGTTCCTGCTTTGATTTGAAGTTTATAAAACAATTTCTATTAATTAATAATTAAATGTATTATTAATATTAATAATTATATTAATAATAATAATAATAATAATAAATAATAATGATATTAATAATAATAAAAATGATAATAATCATAATATTAATAATGCTAGCGCTACTAGCCCGAGTGGGGATGTCAAACCCTATGGATCCATATCTAAGATTCGCGTTCACCGGTTCAAAGACCAATAACTAAACGTTACCGAGCTAAGGGGAAAGTTTATGCCATTGTATAACCCACGCATATATATAGTTTAAGTACTCGTGCCTAGTATGTAAAACATAAAATGCGCATGTATTCTCAGTTCCCAAAATAGTTAAAGTAAAAAGGGATGCTATAACTCACAGTGAAAAGTAGTAAAGTTGATTCGGGAAAGTAAGCAAGTAGTTGGTCCGGAAGGTCCTCAACCTAAGTCAAAAGTTACTAAGTCAGTAAATCATTCCCAAAGGTTTAAAAGTATGTAAATTAGGTCTTAAGTATCATCATCATTCATCATTAATCAAAAAGTGTAAAGTAAGTTTCAATCAAGAATAGAGTTTGAAATAAAGGCTGACTTCGTTCAGTCGCCTCGACCTCTATAAAAACTGAAATGAGGTGAGACCAGTGGTCATGGCTCTGTATATGAGTCCCCTAGAGGCTGACCAATTTCCAGAACCAAACTCATCTTCGTTTGACTGTGGAGACGGTTTAAGTGCGAGTTGGTCAGAAATTTCAGCACAACGTTAAAAGGGTGTAGTGACTTTCGGGAGGCCAGATATCCTAAACTGTAACTCGGATTAAGACGAGGCCTAAACAGAAAATCATCTACTCAAACCGAACTAGATGGAAATCAACTTTTACAGTAGCCCAGATTATTGATCAGACCCGGAAAAAGTAGGTAAGGTGCTCCGGTGGGTTCTTGGTGCTTGATGCTTATCACGGTTCTCATCCTTGATGCGTATAGCTTCAAGTGTACAACTCGATGTGTTTCCATCATCTTTACCAAGTTTTGACCATCATAACACTAATGTAAGTCTAAGATATGTAGCACAACTCACTTAAGAGTTGTATGAAGGTTGATGAACCAAAGTTACATCAAGATCTTAAATTCGACACATACATGAGTTCTAATAATATTATTAAGCTATAAACTTGAAAGTAAACTAAATAAACAAGATCTTAAGTTGTAGAACTTAGATCTTAGCTAGATCTTAAAGATTCTAGACTAGAAATTCTAGATCTAGTGTTCTTAAGTTAGATCCTAAGTTATAGAACTTGGATCTTCACTTTAATGAAACTATAGATTTTCATCTTGTAAAATGTATATAAGCTTATAAGCTCTTATTTACAACTGATAAGGCTAAAAAGGAACATATATTTCATAGCATTATTCCCCAAGAAAGACAAGATTATAGTTGCAATTGTTCCATTTTCAAGTAATATTCGTTTATATTAAATAAGTGCGAAGACAAAAGGCGAAAACGACGAATTGAAGACACAAAGGTCCAAAAAGCTCAAAAGTACAACATACAATTAAAAAGGTTCAAATTATTGATGAAGAACGTCTAAAAATGACAAGAGTACAAGTTACAAAACGCAAAGTACACGATATAAAATTGTACGAAAGGGCGTTCGAAAATCCGGAACCGGGACATGAGTCAACTCTCAACGCTCGACGAAACGGTGTAAAAATTACGAGTCAACTATGCACAAGAATAAAATATAATATTTAAATAATTCATAATAAGAATAATATTAAATAATAAAAAGTTGTTAATTTAGCATAGTTCAGGGGTCGTAAATGAAAATTCAATTTCATATTTTGCCTATAAAAGGTATCTATCCTTTTTCCATCCCTTTTTCTATCCTAAATCTATCTATCTACCCTTTTCCAACCTTTTTCTATCATATTTCTATCGATCCATCTATCTATTATCAATATCAATTATCAATATCTATATTCTATATCTCTATCATAATGTTAACTTAATAAGATATAACAATAATCTTAATTTTAATTTTAAATTATGATAATAATAAGATTTATGATAGAGATCGTTTGAGTGTGTAAGTCGAAATTCTGTCCGTGTAACGCTACGCTATTTTTAATCATTGTAAGTTATGTTCAACCTTTTTATATTAATGTCTCGTAGCTAAGTTATTATTATGCTTATTTAATCCGAAGTAATCATGATGTTGGGCTAATTACTAAAATTGGGTAATTGGGCTTTGTACCATAATTGGGGTTTGGACAAAAGAACGACACTTGTGGAAATTAGACTATGAGCTATTAATGGGCTTTATATTTGTTTAACTAAATGATAGTTTGTTAATGTTAATATAAAGATTTACAATTGGGCGTCCCTATAAATCACCATATACACTCAATCGGACACGATGGGCGGGGTATTTATATGTATGAATAATCGTTCATTTAACCGGACACGGGAATGGATTAATAGCCACTAGAATAATTAAAACAGGGGTGAAATTATGTACAAGGACACTTGGTATAATTGATAATAAAATATTAAAACCTTGGATTACACTCAGTTGACAACCTGGTGTAATTATTAAACAAAGTATTAAAATCTTATTACAGTTTAAATCCCCAATTAGTTGGAATATTTAACTTCGGGTATAAGAATAATTTGACTAGGACACTCGCATTTTATATTTATAACTGATGGACTGTTATGGACAAAAAACCAGACGGACATATTAAATAATCCAGGACAAAGGACAATTAACCCATGGGCATAAAACTAAAATCAACACGTCAAACATCATGATTACGGAAGTTTAAATAGGCATAATTCTTTTATTGTATTTCTCATCGTATCTTTATTTACTGTCATTTTATTACTCGCAATTTTATTTACTGTCATTTTATTTATTGTCATTATTTTACGCACTTTAATTATCGTCATTTATCTTTGCGCTTAAAATATAGAATCGACAAACCGGTCATTAAACGGTAAAACCCCCCTTTTATAATAATATTACTACTTATATAATTATATATATTTTGTATAAATATAGTTGTTAAAAATATAGTAAGTATCACCAGCTCCCTGTGGAACGAACCGGACTTACTAAAAACTACACTACTCTACGATTAGGTACACTGCCTATAGTGTTGTAGCAAGGTTTAGGTATATCCCACTCTATAAATAAATAAATAACTTGTGTAATTTGTAACGTATTTTATATTAAAAATAATAGTATATTTCGTACCCCCACGCTACCACATCAAGTTTTTGGCGCCGCTGCCGGGGACCGCTAAAACGCTATATTTTTAATTTATATTTGTGAAAATATAAGTTTGTAAAAAAAAAAAAAAAAAAAAAAACATTTAAAAAAAAACGTTTAAAAAAAAAAACGTAAAAAAAAAAAAACGTAAAAAAAAAAAAAAATTATTAAAAAAAATATATTTTTTTTAAGATTTTGTCTATAAAAAAAAATGTTTTTTTTAGTTTTATTACCTTTAGATTTTTAGACTATAGTCGCAACTTTTAGTATTAAGTTTAGTTTTGCCATAGTTATTTTCTTATTTTTATTTTTCGACGCCGTTTACCTATGTATCAATTACAATTCCAATTAGTGATCTCTATTTGTAGTTTTAATTTTAAGATAGTGATAGTTATAAGGTTGGATTAACCGCGTGTTTACAAACCACTCTTCGTCTTTTTCATTTTTCGACACTTTTCGACGCGCAATCTTTTTCTCTCTTATTTCTCGCCATTCTAGTTTTTAGGACTTAGAATTTTTTCTACTTCTTCTCTAAATTTCTTAAAATTATGAAAATTTATTTTAAGTAGTTAAATTGATAGACATCAAAATTTTCTGGTTCGTAGTAATAGTTGGATATGTACGTGGACCGGGTTATTGGAGCCAAACAGTACTCAATTATATTGAGACCAAACGAATCCTGCCCCTCTGCTGCATCTTTTGGCTATTCGAAACGTGGGCAAAATCAGAAAAGTCTATTGATTGGATAACTTATATAATTTTTCTTTCCTTTTTAAAAACTAATAGGATATTCAGTGAATGCACCGAGCAAGACGTTCACCACCTTTTGTACGTTCACCACCTGTAACTAGATCAAGACATTTAGCAAATATAACCGCCGTTGATTTTTCTTTAGACTCGTCATCAAGTCGACCGAGTACTTCAACTCAAATTTCCGATAATCCAGTTTTTGAACCCGACCTCACAATTGAGAATCCGGAAAATATTCAGGAACGGTTCGTAGATCCTGAACCATTAAACTTTCCTCCGGAGCCACCAATCATTCAAACAGAGATTGTTGAGGAACGAACCATTAAATCAGAATCCTCTAGTGATTCCGATTCAACAAATTCAATTATGAAAAATCTAGAACCTCTAAGTATGGAAGACCGAATGAGAGCTAAACGCACTGGCCAAGGTCACGCAATTACTCATCCAGACATTAATGCGCCAGATTATGAAATCAAATGACAAATTCTACACATGGTGACTAATCAATGCCAATTTAGTGGTGCGCCGAAGGAAGATCCAAATGAACATCTACGTACGTTTAATAGAATTTGTACACTATTCAAAATCCGAGAAGTGGAAGACGAACAAATCTATCTCATGTTATTTCCCTGGACTTTAAAGGGAGAAGCCAAAGATTGGTTAGAATCGTTACCTGAAGGGGCGATTGACACATGGGATGTTTTAGTTGAAAAATTTCTTAAACAATTCTTTCCGGCATCCAAAGTCGTGAGACTTCAAGGAGAAATTGTTACGTTCGCGCAAAATCCAAATGAAACATTATATGAGGCGTGGACAAGATTCGGAAGGATGTTGAGAGGATGTCCTCAACACGGATTAGATACTTTTCAAATAGTACAAATCTTCTATAAAGGCGTAGACATCGCCACACGAAAAGACATCGACATAACCGCTGGTGGATCCATTATGAAGAAAACCGCAACTGAAGCTTACAAAATTATTGATAACACAGCCTCCCACTCGCATGAGTGGCACCAAGAAAAAGATATCTTTCGATCATCTAAAGCGGCTAGAGCCGATTCTAGCCATGACTTTGATTCCGTTTCCGCAAAAATAGATGCTTTCGAAAGACGAATGGAAAAGATGAATAAAGATATTCACGCAATACGAATCAGTTGTGAGCAATGCGGTGGACCACACTTATTGAAAGATTGTCACATTGAACCAACGATGGAACAACGAGAGAATGTTTCCTATATGAACCAAAGGCCGGGAAATAATTATCAAAATAATTATCAACCGCCAAGGCTAAACTTAAATCGAAATCAAAACATTCTTTACAATCCAAAAGGACCCGAAAATAACTGGTATAACCAACAAGGTCCGAATAACCAACCGACTCAAAACAACACTTTCAATCAACAAAGACCTAGCTTGTATAAACCACCACAACAACCCGAAGATAAAAGGCCAAATCTAGATGAAATGATGGCAAAGCTGATTGAATCTCAAACACAATTCATTACATCTCAAACCCAAACGAACGAGAGGTTTGATCAGTCATTAAGAACTCAACAAGCTTCCATTTTGAATCTTGAAAAACACGTAGGTACTCTTGCTAGCATGATGAGTGAGAGGGAACAAGGAAAGCTACCGAGTAATACTGAAGTAAATCCTCGGAATGAGAATGTTAATATGGTTTCAACGAATTCTGAAAAACCAGCACCAGAAGATGGGAAGGTTTTAGATGAGAGTAACAATGAAGAAGTTACACCACCACCACCCGAGTATGTAAAGCCAGTGGTGGCACCATACAAACCACCCATCCCGTTTCCAAGAAAAGGAGTTGAGTATGAGCAAGTGATAGGTAATAAAGATTGTGATACCTCTGGAAAGAAGAAGAAGAAAAAGAATAAGAAAGTGCAAGAAACAAAAGCCGTAAATATAAACCCGGTGAAGACAGTTCCACCAAAACCTCCACCTAGGGTAGGTGATCCGGGTGAATTTATTGTTCCTTGTCTACTTAGTGATTGTGTCATGTATGATGCACTAGCAGATTTAGGTGCAAGTGTAAGTGTTATGCCTCTTTCCTTATATAAGAGATTAGGTGTAGGTAAGTTAAGTCCAACGGATATGAGTGTTCGACTCTTTGATCAAACCATTAAGCACCCAGTTGGAATTGCTGACAACCTACCCGTTCAAGTAGGCAATTTAACCTTTCTAGTCGAATTTATTGTCATTGACATAGAAGAGGACCCAAACATTCCTCTAATTTTAGGTCGGCCATTCTTAGCGTCCACCAAGGCATTATTTGATGTAGGAAATGGAAGAATGACACTTAAAAGTGGTGACAAATCGATCACCTTTATGATTCGAAAGTCTAAATCTCCACCAGCCAAAACCGTTGAACCAGTAAAAACAATTGGTAAGAACCATGTGGTTTTACCAACTCTAACGGTAATACTTAGCAATAATGAAACGCCTAAGTGTGGGGAAAATGAAGTAACACCTAATGATGACATGATAACAAAGAACCCCGTTGTTGATACGAAATTAAATGATCCCGTTATTAATAGTTCAATGAAGAAACTTATTAAATGGATTCGCGATGCTAGAACCAAGGGGAACTTTAAGTTATGTAACCGGTTAGTATCCAATCTATCACCTAAAGAAAAAGAGAAACTAGTTGAAATTGTGGATATTACACAGGAATCTGACCAATGGCTTAAAGAAAAAGTCACGGATATGCAAGTTGATTATGGACCAAGAGAAATTAACGATGAAGTTAATCACAATTTTGACACCACGGCTATCTAAGTGTGGGGAGATTCAAATGTTCTAAAAAGAAAATGCTATCTAGAGTTAGTTGTTCTGTTCTCGTGTAGTTCCGAGAATGGAACCCGATTGGTCTTTTCCGCTAGCAGACACTAAAGAACTAGTTTTCTCCCTCCATTCTGAATTTTTGTTTTGTAGGTTTTTTATGAAATTAATATGCATTTTAATTTAAGTTTTTAAAAACAAAATTTACTTTAATTCATTAAGTTGAAAAAATGATTTCTAAAATTCGTCGTGAGTTGAAGACTAGGTCATTAAGCCGAAATTACTTTACCCGAGGGCGGGGCAACAAATTTTGTTATCATTATTTTTAATTTTATTGATTTAAAGTATGCCAAAAATATTATACTTTATAAATTTTTGAAAAGTGGGGTTATAAACCAAACTTCAAAAAAAAATATATATATATATATATATATATATGTTTGTATTTTATGTTATGTACACAACAGGGTAAAACAGCGCACTTTCAAAGACTGTCATTAAGTTCAACAAAAAGCTACTAATTTTGATGACAAGGCGCAAAATATCAAATGTGACGTAAAATAATATGCTTACAAACTGGGTATTTTTAATCACTTTTCTACACTAATCACCCTCATGAATTTATAATTATAGTCTGATTTCATGCAAATGAGGGCATTGCATGATCTCAAGTGTGGGGAAGGGTTATAAATTCTCTCGGGTTTACACTTAGTTTATTTGCCAAATTTTGTGAAAATTTGAAAAATTTTCAATTAAATGAACTCAAAATCATGTTTATACATATTTATGAACGATGAAAACTAGGTGATAATACCGAAATTATCGTTACCTCGAAAAGGACATAAATTGAGAAACACCCTAAAACGCTTGAATTCATTTAAAATGAAATAGAAGAAAATAAAAAGGCAAAGAAAGAAACTAAGTGTGGGAAGAATGTACCAAGTTATTCAATTTAAAACATATATCACATATTTTTGTACAAGATTATTGCAGGTACTTTTGCTTTGGACGATACTAATCAGTTTTACCCGGTTTACTGTAATACATTTGAAAGAAAGATGGATCTACACGATGAATCAATTCCATCATTAAAAGGAAGTAAAGTCTTCCGAAAAAGACACGCGCTTCTTGATTTAGGTCATGAAGTTGTCGTCCAGACCAGCTGTAGGTTGACGAAAAATCTAGAAAAGTCATCTCTAAAATCAGCAGGAAATCCACGGACCTCAGCATCAAACAGGGTCGCCAAGTGGTCAGATTTATCCTAACCATGAGAAGGATTTATCTCGTACAATGGGGAGGCACCGTGCAAATTAGCTTGATAAGACTAATGAATCAGATCCCCAGAAAGGATAATCTCCTTAAAGATTAAAAATCAGCTTTTAAGACTGATATTACTCAATCCTAGAGATTGACCTTAAAGATTGAGAATTCAAACTCATGGAATTCAATGATATCTAAACTCGAGCTTGAACGAGAAAATATTTTGATCAAAATTGCAAACCGATTTGTTTTCTGAAAATCCATTTTCAATGCGTTCATTACCATTGAACGTAAAATCCTAGGAATTCACCTGGAATTCATTAGGTCACCTGAACCAAATCGGGTGTCAACCGTAAGAACGGTGGTTGCATAGCATGGTCGGAGACAGGACCTTGTGCCAGACTGAAAAATCATAGGATGATCTTTACTATCGCTCCTACCAAGGATAGTTCTAGCATCCGACACGTTAAAAGACCATAATCATCTGCATGTCACGGGACATTGCCTTAACAGTTTCTTGTTCATCGCTTTCCTTTACAACCGGACAGTAGTTTGCCGAAAGGTAATATACGGAACAAGTAAACTGGATGTGTGCTTTCCGATACCGGGATAGCAGTGGATTACACGAACCTAAATGTTTTTAGCCAAAATATTGATCCACAAATATATTTTGCAACACCAATGGTGGATCAAATCAGAAAACTTATCTAGGGTAAAAGCTAGATTGAATTTTCAAAAGATCAAATGTTTTCATAAAGATCCTATTTCCTAAAGGATCTAAATTTTTATAGTCATGTGGGACTGTAAACCGCCTTTCAAATGTGCACTTTGCTTTGGAAACCGAAAGTAAATCAGCTATTTGATTGCAAGTGTCGTTGACCTAAACCCAAGGCAACTGTGGATGGCACACCCACCTTTAACCATGGTTCTATCGTTACTATCATTGTTTATACCGCTCTATCAAAATCACTGATGTATAAAGTGTGAAGAATAAAGAAATGATTCGTGTGATGTATTATATTTCAAGACTGTATTGCTTGAGGACAAGCAACGCTCAAGTGTGGGGATATTGATAAGGCTAAAAAGGAACATATATTTCATAGCATTATTCCCCAAGAAAGACAAGATTATAGTTGCAATTGTTCCATTTTCAAGTAATATTCGTTTATATTAAATAAGTGCGAAGACAAAAGGCGAAAACGACGAATTGAAGACACAAAGGTCCAAAAAGCTCAAAAGTACAACATACAATTAAAAAGGTTCAAATTATTGATGAAGAACGTCTAAAAATGACAAGAGTACAAGTTACAAAACGCAAAGTACACGATATAAAATTGTACGAAAGGGCGTTCGAAAATCCGGAACCGGGACATGAGTCAACTCTCAACGCTCGACGCAACGGTGTAAAAATTATGAGTCAACTATGCACAAGAATAAAATATAATATTTAAATAATTCATAATAAGAATAATATTAAATAATAAAAAGTTGTTAATTTAGCATAGTTCAGGGGTCGTAAATGAAAATTCAATTTCATATTTTGCCTATAAAAGGTATCTATCCTTTTTCCATCCCTTTTTCTATCCTAAATCTATCTATCTACCCTTTTCCAACCTTTTTCTATCATATTTCAATCGATCCATCTATCTATTATCAATATCAATTATCAATATCTATATTCTATATCTCTATCATAATGTTAACTTAATAAGATATAACAATAATCTTAATTTTAATTTTAAATTATGATAATAATAAGATTTATGATAGAGATCGTTTGAGTGTGTAAGTCGAAATTCTGTCCGTGTAACGCTACGCTATTTTTAATCATTGTAAGTTATGTTCAACCTTTTTATATTAATGTCTCGTAGCTAAGTTATTATTATGCTTATTTAATCCGAAGTAATCATGATGTTGGGCTAATTACTAAAATTGGGTAATTGGGCTTTGTACCATAATTAGGGTTTGGACAAAAGAACGACACTTGTGGAAATTAGACTATGAGCTATTAATGGGCTTTATATTTGTTTAACTAAATGATAGTTTGTTAATGTTAATATAAAGATTTACAATTGGGCGTCCCTATAAATCACCATATACACTCAATCGGACACGATGGGCGGGGTATTTATATGTATGAATAATCGTTCATTTAACCGGACACGGGAATGGATTAATAGCCACTAGAATAATTAAAACAGGGGTGAAATTATGTACAAGGACACTTGGTATAATTGATAACAAAATATTAAAACCTTGGATTACACTCAGTTGACAACCTGGTGTAATTATTAAACAAAGTATTAAAATCTTATTACAGTTTAAATCCCCAATTAGTTGGAATATTTAACTTCGGGTATAAGAATAATTTGACGAGGACACTCGCATTTTATATTTATAACTGATGGACTGTTATGGACAAAAACCAGACGGACATATTAAATAATCCAGGACAAAGGACAATTAACCCATGGGCATAAAACTAAAATCAACACGTCAAACATCATGATTACGGAAGTTTAAATAAGCATAATTCTTTTATTGTATTTCTCATCGTATCTTTATTTACTGTCATTTTATTACTCGCAATTTTATTTACTGTCATTTTATTTATTGTCATTATTTTACGCACTTTAATTATCGTCATTTATCTTTGCGCTTAAAATATAGAATCGACAAACCGGTCATTAAACGGTAAAACCCCCCTTTTATAATAATATTACTACTTATATAATTATATATATTTTGTATAAATATAGTTGTTAAAAATATAGTAAGTATCACCAGCTCCCTGTGGAACGAACCGGACTTACTAAAAACTACACTACTCTACGATTAGGTACACTGCCTATAGTGTTGTAGCAAGGTTTAGGTATATCCCACTCTATAAATAAATAAATAACTTGTGTAATTTGTAACGTATTTTATATTAAAAATAATAGTATATTTCGTACCCCCACGCTACCACATCAACAACAAAATTAGAAGACCATAAGCTATAAAAACTTAGATCCAACATAAGTGTGTGAAGTTATAACGAGAGAGTTATACTTCCATGTTCTTGAACTTATAAAGTTAACTTTAGTTTCAAGAAATATGAGATCAAGTTTAACTAGTAATACCTGACCAAATTAACAATATTACAACTTTAAAGTACTTACAAAAGAAAGAAATAAACTAAAGTTACAAGTATTATGTTCATGTTTGTTTCATACTTGAGAAGATTCAAATCAAAGTTTGGATCTTAAGGAAATAAACTTCAAGTCTACAAAACATGAACACAAGTATGATTATAACGTTTATGAACTTTAAATCTTATAACATTTAAGAGTAGAACCATAAACTAACAAGTTTAGATTCTTGTTCTTGGTTCTTCATCAAACAAAAGATGGGAGTAGCCAAGATTACATGAAGATACAAGTTATAGAACTTGATCTTTAACAACAACAAACAACAATAAACTACAAACTAGTAAATGATGATGATGTATAATCGGTTTTAAGGAAGAAAAAAGAAAGAAAATAAAGTCTTGTTACTTACAAGTTTGAGAGAAAAGATATGAGAGAAAGAAAGTGTAAGTTTGTGTGTGAGAAAAATGAAGTAATACAAGTAAATAAGTAACACAAAAGAAAAAGTTTGAACTCTCTCCACCTCTCAAAGAGGCCGACGGTTTGGATGGCCACAAAGGGAAAGGTTAAATGCTACTTTCAAGTGTTGGGAGATGGTGTAAGCTCAAAATAGATTAAAGTTAAATTGAATGGGAGCTTGGTGCTAGCATGCTTGTGACAAGTCTTCTCATTCACTTAATTAATCCTAGTTCTTAACCTTAATGAGTCATTAGCATAATAGTGGGCTTACTAGTAGTCCATTAAAAAAAGTAGGGTGGGCTTCCAAGTCCATGTCCATTAATAAAGGCCCAAGTCCAAGTATGTAACAATTAATTAAATAAAGCCCAAGTAATTAACTAGTTACATTAGTTAATTAAAAATAATTAATAATAATTAATTATGAATGTAAATAATATTCGAAATATTATTCGTGAAAAGTACGTGTGTCACAAAGACAAGTCGGGACATGTAAAGTCAAATACGGTAACAAGTAAATGTATAAGAATACATTTATTAAAACACAAGTATTAATAATAAATATTAATAAATATAAGTTGGAAAATCCAGGGTCGTTACATTACCCACCTGTTAAAGAAAATTTCGTCCCCAAATTTTAAGCTAAGGGAGATGGAGGAGTTGGGAAAAGGTGAGGATACTTCTGCATCATTTGATCTTCTCGCTCCCAGGTAAACTCAGGTCCTCGTTTGGCATTCCATCGGACTCGGACGATCAGAATCCTGTTGTGTTTCAAAGTTTTGACCTCACGGTCCATAATTTCGACAGGCTCTTCCACGAAGTGGAGTTTGTCATCAATTGTAAGTTCCTCCGATGGTATGACATGTTCCGGTTCAGCAAGACAATTGAGTTAGAAGATCTAAACGGTAAGCAACGGGTCCAACACGCTCCAAGATTTTAAAAGGACCAATGTATCGCGGGTTGAGCTTCCCACGTTTTCCAAAACGGATCACACCTTTCCAAGGCGCGACCTTCAACATTACACGGTCACCCACATTGAATTCGAAGTCTTTACGTTTAAGGTCTGCATAACTCTTTTGGCGATCACGGGCCGTCTTGAGTCTCGCTTGAATTTGGACAATCTTCTTAGTTGTTTCATGGACTATCTCAGGTCCGGTGATTTGCTTTTCGCTTACTTCGGCCCAACAAATAGGAGATCGGCACTTGCGGCCATACAACGCTTCAAAAGGTGTGGCATTAATACTCGAATGATAACTGTTGTTGTAAGAGAATTCGGCTAGCGGCAAATGCCTTTCCCAAGCCTTTCCAAAATCAATAACACAAGCACGCAACATATCCTCCAAAGTCTGAATCGTGCGTTCGCTTTGTCCGTCGGTCTGCGGGTGATACGCAGTGCTCATGTCGAGACGAGTCCCCAAGGCTTCTTGCAAAGAACGCCAAAATCTGGAAGCAAAACGGGGATCGCGATCTGAGATGATCGATAAGGGCACACCATGATGAGATACAACCTCTTTTATGTATAGTTGAGCAAGTCTTTCCATCGTATCCGTTTCCTTCATGGCTAAAAAGTGTGCAGATTTGGTAAGACGATAAACGATAACCCAGATGGTATCGTATCCACCCACCGTCTTTGGTAACTTCGTAATGAAATCCATTGTTATCCTTTCCCACTTCCATTGCAGGATTTCCGGTTGTTGAAGTAACCCAGAAGGCCTCTGATGTTCGGCCTTAACTTTCGAGCAAGTCAAACACTTCCCAACATAAGTTGCAACGTCCTTCTTAAGATTAGGCCACCAATACTGTTCCTTGAGATCGTGGTACATTTTACCGGCTCCTGGGTGAATCGAATATCTCGACTTGTGGGCTTCATCTAGTATAAGGCTCCGTAGATCTCCATAACGGTGTACCCAAATTCTCCCGGCATAGCATCGGAGTCCAGTCTCCTTAACTTCAAATCGAGAGACGAGAATGTTCAAGTATTCATGAGATATATTCTTCTCCTTGAGAGCCTCATCTTGGGCTGCTCGGATCTGGCTATTGAGGTTCGAATGAATGGTGATGTTCAGGGCCCGAACACGAAGAGGTGCCATCCTCTCCTTTTGGTTCAAAGTGTCAGCTACAACATTGGCCTTGCCAGGGTGATAACGAATTTCACAATCATAGTCGTTCAGTGTCTCGATCCAGCGACGTTGTCTCATGTTTAGTTGCTTCTAATCAAAGATGTGTTGGAGGCTTTTATGATCGGTGAAAATAGTGCTCTTTGTTCCATAAAGGTAGTGTCTCCACAGCTTTAATGCAAAGACAACAGCTCCAAGCTTGAGATCGTGCGTTGTGTAATTTCGCTCGTGAATCTTCAGTTGTCGGGAGGCGTAAGCGATAACCTTTATGCGTTGCATCAGTACACAACCAAAACTACTTTTTGAAGCATCTCAATATACGACAAAATCGTCACTGCCTTCAGGAAGTGATAAGATAGGTGCGGTGGTTAACTTCTTTTTCAAGGTTTGAAATGCTAATTCCTGCTCGGGTTCCCAAATGAACTTCTTCCCTTTGTGAGTCAGCCCGGTCAAAGGACGAGCAATCAGAGAGAAACCTTCAATAAATCTTCGGTAGTAACCGGCGAGGCCTAAAAATTGGCGGATATGAGTCATAGTTGTGGGGGTTTCCCACTTGCTGATAGCATCGATCTTTGCGAGATCAACTTTGATACCTTGATCACTCACAACGTGACCCAGAAATTGGACTTCCTTCAACCAAAACTCACACTTGGAGAATTTTGCATAAAGTTGCTCTTGTCTCAAGAGTTCCAACACTAGACGAAGATGTTGTTCATGTTCTTCTTCGCTTTTGGAGTAGATGAGGATATCATCTATGAAGACGATAACGAACTTATCCAGGTATGGCTTGCATACACGATTCATGAGATCCATAAAGACGGCAGGTGCGTTGGTTAAACCGAATGGCATCACGAGAAACTCATAATGACCATAACGGGTCCTGAATGCAGTTTTCATCACATCGCTCTCCTTCACCCTCAACTGGTGATAACCGGATCGCAAATAGATCTTAGAGTAAACGCTCGATCCTTGTAGTTGATCAAAAAGATCATCAATTCGGGGAAGAGAATACCGATTCTTGATCGTCAATTTGTTGAGTTCACGGTAGTCGATACACATGCGGAATGATCCGTCCTTCTTCTTCAAAAACAAAACAGGAGCACCCCAAGGTGAAGAACTTAGTTGGATAAATCCACGGTCTAACAGTTCTTGTAGTTGACTCTGCAACTCTTGCATTTCGGAAGGTGTGAGTCGATAAGGTGCGCGAGCTACAGGTGCAGCTCCTGGCACTAAATCGATCTGAAACTCCACTGCTCTTGATGGCGGTAATCCAGGAAATTCTTCCGGAAAGACATCGGGAAATTCGTTCACAATTCGTACATCATCCACGCTCTTCACCTCAGTTTCTAATGTTTTCACATGTGCTAAAACAGCAAGACGTCCTTTCTTCATGATCTTTTGGGCTTTCATGCAACTAATGAGGTTCCGTTTCGAGCTACATCTCTCTCTCCGTAAATAATCAGTGGCTCACCATCTCCGTGTGGTATACGAAGAGCTTTATCTCCACAGATAATGTCGGCCCTTATCTTGGTCAACCAGTCCATACCGACAATAACATCAAAGCTTCCCAACTTAATGGGTATCAAGTCAATCTCGAAATCCACACCAGCTATATTGATAATAGCTCCTCGGCTAATTTGGTCAACTTTCTCAAGTTTTCCATTGGCTACCTCAACAAGCATACTCTCCTTTAAAGGAACTAACGATCAATTTATCTTAGAGTAAAAGTGTCTACATACATAACTCCTATCGGCACCAGTATCAAATAGGACATAAGCTAATAGATTGTTGATAGTGAATATACCTGTAACCAAGTCGGGGTTCTCACAGGCATCCCTTGCATTTACGTTGAAAGCTCTTCCACGCGCTGGCCCGCCGTCATTTCTCTTGTTGGAACATTCATTCCTGAAGTGGCCCTGTTGTCCACACTCATAGCATTTCCTTGGTCCAGTAGGGTTTGTCTTCACAGTTGGGGTAGTGATCTTGCAGTCTTTGCCAACATGCCCAGTCCTTTTATATCTTTCACAGACCACATTGCAGTACTCGGTGTGATGCTTGTAGCATCTCTTGCACTGCAGCAGACTACCCTTGTAGTTAGAGTTCGAGCTAGTGTTCGGGTTGGGGTTGTTTCCCTTGAAACCTTCATGTCTCTTCGCCGGGTTTTGATCATAGACCCTTCCTTGTTGTTGTCCCACTTACGTTTTTCACTGCTGGCCCCTGATTCGGATTTCGCCTTTTCTGGTTCTTTGCTGGTAATTTGGTTCATCAGGGTGTGCGCCATGCGCATAGCTTCCGGGACGTCAGCTGGTTTTGAAGAGGTGACATTTCCTTGAATGGACTTGGAAAGTCCCCACAAATATCGTTCCATTCGCTTAAATTCCAGGGTGACCATCGTGGGACACATCAAAGCTAGTTCCAAGTACCTTCGGTTATAACCATCGAGGTCGGTTCCCACAACCTTCAACTCCCAAAACTCAACTTCCATTTTCTATATCTCTGTCCTGGGGCAATACTCTTCAATCATGGCCCCTTTAAATTCCTCCCACGGGGTAGCATACGCCTCATCAATACCCTTAGCTTGAGCAAGTGTGTTCCACCAGGTTAAGGCGTCGTCCGACAGCGTACATGAGGCATACTTGGTTTTGTTCATCTCTGAGCAGTTACTTACACGGAAAACAGCTTCCAATTTCTCAAACCACCTTGTAAGTCCAACTGGCCCCTCAGTACCACTAAAATTGTGGGGCTTGCAGCTTTGGAATTCCTTGTATGTGCACTTGTTATGATTGTGTTGGATAACCGGTGGAGCTTGGGGGTTCATTTCCGCTATAGCTGCGGCCACTCGTTCGGCTATCATTTCTTCAATCTGTGCTGCCGTGGGCGTTGATCTTCCGTTGGCCATTGATCTTCTAAACAAAATTTTTGACTCAAGTCAAAATCCAGCATTCAAATAATAATAATACAGTATACGGTAACCAATCATGGAATCAACACAACACATGCTAATTAAGTAACGCAAATAGATTTCAGATACCACAAAATCATCATACAGTAACGTAAATAGAACGCCGTACTAAATTTAAATAACACTAAATTCCATTCATTAATAAAAAGTTGCATACATTCGCATAAGATTCGTACAATACATGAGTGAAACATGAAACTACAAACGGGATTACATAAAGAAACCCAATACAAAAGCCCTATGGTGACGGTGGGTAAAGGATGTCCATTATGTGGGACATCTGGTCCTCGAGCTCAGTTACCCGAGCACGGAGGGTATCCACCTCCCTTGTCAGTTCCTCGACAGAGAGAGAGGCTGGTGGAGCAGGCGGTGCTGATGGTACAGGTGGAGCTGGTGGTGCAGACGATGCTGGTGGATCTGGTGGTGCAGACGGCCCGGCACCAGAAGTAGATGCTGTATAATGGGAAGCCTTACGCACAAACGGATCGGCTGGGTAAGGCATAACCCGCTTGCGGGCGGTGACCCTAACCTTCAGTCCATGTGCGTTAACGAACGATCTACCTTCGTTAACCCCTGGAATAACAGTACCATCAAAACGATACCGCTTCTTCGGCGGGGTAGAGGGCGGCTGCACGGGCGTCTCCTCAGGATCCTCGTCGGAATCCTCATCGGAATCATCCTCGCTGAAGTCATCGGATGATGAGTCGTCTGAACTATCTGAGGGTGGCTCTGCTCGACCGGTGGTCATCAGTTAGTATCTGCAAGGCGGGATCGGCACGACACGTCCATCAGGAAGGCGTCTGACCCAATGGTTACGCTCATTAAGGAACGGACCTTCCCCATTTTCCCCAGGAATCACAGCACCACCGAAATGGTGCTGTGGCTCCGAAGGCCCTGAGATAAGTGGAGCTGGAATCTCTGGTGGATCCTCGTGTCCGTCTGAGATGATCACTGGGTCGGGTGCATGGCTACTGTCTCCAGAGGATGAAGCGCCAGAGTCGCTGGAGGGTAGAGAGGACGGGATCTGTGAATCGGCAACAATGGCAGGCGATGTGGCAGATGAGTCTGAGTCGCTCTCCAAAATGATAACGGGCGGGATATCCGACATCTGAACAAGGAAAAATAACTTTTTCCATGTCAGTAAGTCATATAGCAAGCACGTATTAGGCAAAGTAACTACGACAGTCTAGATCATCTATAGCAGTAAGTAGCATGGCAATAATGACAATTATAATGCAATCGAAAGCAGATAATAGCATGCAGTAGTGAAAACAAGTAGCAGTATACGACATATAGCTGTAAAAGTAAGCAGCAGCATGCAGCAAGTTCTGCAGAAACAAGTAAACTAGCAAGTTGTAGATTAGTCCTATTAGTGAATCCTACTCGGTCCGGTCTAGACTCACTAATGCAACCTAATTCCCTACAACCAATGCTCTGATACCAAATGTGATGCCCCGTACAAAATTAATGTGTACGGATCATCAACAACAGAATCATTACAAGGTCAAACACTATATGCTATTTCAAAAGAAGTTTGCAGTCATAAGAAAAGGTGATGTCTTAACCAACATCAACTGTTTTACAACGAAAGTATGCTTCTATGAATAGAAGCAATTAATAATAGCACGTGACTCAATGGTCGTTACGAATACATTGTTCAAAAATAATAAAGTTTGTGAATGCAAGATAAACGTTTCATGCGAAGACATCTCTAACACAAGCAGCGGGTGTCTACAGCAAGACTACAACAGTGGAAGCAAACAAACCTCTTAAGCACCTGAGAAAAACATGCTTAAAAACGTCAACACAAAGGTTGGTGAGCTATAGTTTAAGTATAACAGTAATGTAAGGTAGGCCACGAGATTTCAGTGTTTCAAAACAGTATGAAAAGTATATGTATAACCGTGGGCACTTGGTAACTAACTTAACGTAAATAACACCCCCTAAAAGTACACTTGGCGAGTGCGTAAGTTTACAAAGTATTAAACACCCGTTAAATGCTAGCGCTACTAGCCCGAGTGGGGATGTCAAACCCTATGAATCCATATCTAAGATTCGCGTTCACCGGTTCAAAGACCAATGACTAAACGTTACCGAGCTAAGGGGAAAGTTTATGCCGTTGTATAACCCACACATATATATAGTTTAAGTACTCATGCCTAGTATGTAAAATGTAAAATGCGCATGTATTCTCAGTTCCCAAAATAGTTAAAGTAAAAAGGGATGCTATAACTCACAGTGAAAAGTAGTAAAGTTGATTCGGGAAAGTAAGCAAGTAGTTGGTCCGGAAGGTCCTCAACCTAAGTCAAAAGTTACTAAGTCAGTAAATCGTTCCCAAAGGTTTAAAAGTATGTAAATTAGGTCTTAAGTATCATCATCATTCATCATTAATCAAAAAGTGTAAAGTAAGTTTCAATCAAGAATAGAGTTTGAAATAAAGGCTGACTTCGTTCAGTCGCCACAACCTCAATACAAACTGAAATGAGGTGAGACCAGTGGCCATGGATCCGTATATGAGTCCCCTAGAGGCTGACCAATTTCCAGAACCAAACTCGTCTTTGTTTGACCTTGGCGACGGCCTAAGTGCGAGTAGGTCATAAATTTTAGCACAACGTTAAAAGGGTGTAGTGACTTTCGGGAGGCCATAAATCCTAAACCGTAACTCGGATTAAGACGAGGCCTAAACAGAAAATCATATACTCAAACCGAACTAGCTAGAAATAAACTTTTACAGTAGCGCAGGTTACTGATCAGACCTGGAAAAGGTAGGTAAGGTGCTCCGGTGGGTTCTTGGTGCTTGATGCTTATCACGGTTCTCATCCTTGATGCGTATAGCTTCAAGTGTACAACTCGATGTGTTTGCATCATCTTTACCAAGTTTTGACCATCATAACACTAATGTAAGTCTAAGATATGTAGCACAACTCACTTAAGAGTTGTATGAAGGTTGATGAACCAAAGTTACATCAAGATCTTAGATCCGACACATACATGAGTTCTAATAATATTATTAAGCTATAAACTTGAAAGTAAACTAAATAAACAAGATCTTAAGTTGTAGAACTTAGATATTAGCTAGATCTTAAAGATCCTAGACTAGAAAGTCTAGATCTAGTGTTCTTAAGTTAGATCCTAAGTTATAGAACTTGAATCTTCACTTTAATGAAACCATAAGTTATGAAACTTAGATTTTCATCTTGTAAAATGTATGTAAGCTTATAAGCTTTTATTTACAACAAAATTAGAAGACCATAAGCTATAAAAACTTAGATCCAACATAAGTGTGTGAAGTTATAACTAGAAAGTTATACTTCCATGTTCTTGAACTTATAAAGTTAACTTTAGTTTCAAGAAATATGAGATCAAGTTTAACTAGTAATACCTGACCAAATTAACAATATTACAACTTTAAAGTACTTACAAAAGAAAGAAATAAACTAAAGTTACAAGTATTATGTTCATGTTTGTTTCATACTTGAGAAGATTCAAATCAAAGTTTGGATCTTAAGGAAATAAACTTCAAGTCTACAAAACATGAACACAAGTATGATTATAAAGTTTATGAACTTTAAATCTTATAACATTTAAGAGTAGAACCATAAACTAACAAGTTTAGATTCTTGTTCTTGGTTCTTCATCAAACAAAAGATGGAAGTAACCAAGATTACATGAAGATACAAGTTATAGAACTTGATCTTTAACAACAACAAACAACAATAAACTACAAACTAGTAAATGATGATGATGTATAATCGGTTTTAAGGAAGAAAAAAGAAAGAAAATAAAGTCTTGTTACTTACAAGTTTGAGAGAAAAGATATGAGAGAAAGAAAGTGTAAGTTTGTGTGTGAGAAAAATGAAGTAATACAAGTAAATAAGTAACACAAAAAAAAAAGTTTGAACTCTCTCCACCTCTCAAAGAGGCCGACGGTTTGGATGGCCACAAAGGGAAAGGTCAAATGCTACTTTCAAGTGTTGGGAGATGGTGTAAGCTCAAAATAGATTAAAGTTAAATTGCATGGGAGCTTGGTGCTAGCATGCTTGTGACAAGTCTCCTCATTCACTTAATTAATCCTAGTTCTTAACCTTAATGAGTCATTAGCATAATAGTGGGCTTACTAGTAGTCCATTAAGAAAAGTAGGGTGAGCTTCCAAGTCCATGTCCATTAATAAAGGTCCAAGTCCAAGTATGTAACAATTAATTAAATAAAGCCCAAGTAATTAACTAGTTACATTAGTTTATTAAAAATAATTAATAATAATTAATTATGAATGTAAATAATATTCGAAATATTATTCGTGAAAAGTACGTGTGTCACAAAGACAAGTCGGGACATGTAAAGTCAAATACGGTAACAAGTAAATGTATAAGAATACATTTATTAAAACACAAGTATTAATAATAAATATTAATAAATATAAGTTGAAAAATCCAGGGTCGTTACAATTTTAGTACCCACTTTATTATTTTATATATATTTTACATACTAAATCTTAATGATCAAATTGTATTTTATTACTTCAATTTATTATATAAACTTTTATATATATATATATATATATATATATATATATATATATATATACACATATTTCTTTACAATATTTGTTCGTGAATCGTCGGAAATAGTCAAAGGTCAAATGAATGTATAACAACAGTTCAAAATTTTTGAGACTCAACATTACAGACTTTACTTATCGTGTCGAAATCATATAAAGATAAAGTTTAAATTTGATCAGAAATTTCCGGGTCATCACAAATTACACATCTTCCGATCAATATTACGGCCATAGATCTTACGTCCGGCTGCTATCAAGTGGAGATTGTCAAAAGATGGATCTGAAACCGGTGTTTCAAGTAATCAATATTCGAATACATAAAACCAAATCTGGAATTCCTACGAAAGAGAGATACAGGCTTGCTTTTCTTATCTGACTGTTCATGTCATCACGAATTTTTTTTCAAACTAGTAAAAAATGCATAGCATATTACAAAAATAGTTTTTCAAACTCGAACTTTATAAAAAAATAGGGAAACCGGCCTTTGAATTGCCGGTTTGCCACTTTTCGACCCAACCCGGCATTTCAAATGCCGGTTTGGAGAAAAAAATGACAAAAAAAAATGCCACGTAGTCGAACCGGCGTTTGAAATGCCGGTTTGCCTACATGAAAATTTTTTTTTTCTTTTTTTTTTTTTGAGATCTTACATTTTCGGTTTTCATAATAAACGAGTTCGAGTTCGAGCTCCAGCTTCAAATGTCGAGCTCGTGAACCTAGAGCTTTCATATATATATATATATATATATATATATATATATATATATATATATATATATATATATATATATATATATATATATATATATATTGGTAGGATCAAGGGGGAAGTAACCAATCGGGGGAAGCAAAAGTTTTATTTTTTTCGTTTTTTGAAAAAACTTTTTTCACGAACATTATAGATTGGATGGATATATGAACATTTAATAAAGACACTTTGTGATAAATGTTTTTATTTTGGCGGAAAAACGTTCGAAGAATTAATATATAACAAAAATCGTGTTTTTCGAACGTATGTTGAGGTTTTAGATATTAGGGTTTAGAAATTTAGGGTTTAGGATTTAGATTTAGGGTTTAGATTTAGAATTTAGATTGAGTTTTTAACACGAACGGTTTAGTGTTTAGGGTTTAGTTTTTAACATGGCATTTTTGTAATTTTTTTTTGTTGCTCCAAACCGGTATTTGGAATGCCGGTTTGGATGGAAAAGTGCCAAACCGGCAATTCAAAGGCCGGTTTTCCTATTTTTATAAAGTTAGAGTTTGAAAAACCATTTCTATAATATACCATGTATTTTTTTACTATTTTGAAGAAAAAAAATCATGTCATCACGAAGGAATGATAGCTGATAAATGCAAAGAGTTAGCTAGTTCTCAAAAGCTGCAAAAAGGATCCATAGTTCAACTCACTGAGTTTATTTCTAAACAGATTCGTAACCACCCGTACGTAGTTTTATATTATTGTATCTATCTATTGTATCTATATCTATTTTGATGTATGTTTGCATTGTAATTCTATCTATTCATTACAAAGGTAATGATCTATAAGCTGTTGATGTAGGTATCCCCTGTTGGCATGTTTTGGATGGCTTTACTCAAACCATTAAAATAGTGTAAAAATCCTAACATTATTATGGTACTAATACATCGGCCGTACACCATGACCGGATTTTATTTACTTCAGGATAATCATACACATAAACAAATATTCAGTATCTAATAAACCAACTGCATATGCAAAGGTGGTTTTCAGGTACAAATACTTTTAACTAAAAACACACACCAGGCGAAGAAGAATCAGACGGGTACCTTGCACCCTTTACATTAAGCGACCACCATATCACTCGATCACTACTACCACACTGACCCTTAGCCAGACGGGTATCAACATTAGCCGAACCATAATCATACAACCGTTTCTTCATTAACCACTTGACCAACCGTCTGGGCCCGAGCCCTTAACCTAACCCGCTCAGCCCTTGACCCAATAACCTGCCCAAGTACAGAAGCTGCAATTGTAAACACCATAGCTGTTTTAGGCATCAAAACTGATTTCCTAAGCATGGCTATAAAAGGCACGGCTGCATGTACTGCAATAAACCAAGATAATGAAAATTTCTTAGTGTGCTCCCTCCATATTCCTAACGGAACGTTAGCTGCCATTCCTAACATGCCTATGACCAGCATTTTGTCATGTAGTGGTTGAGGGCGTAAGTTTTTTACAAACGCAGTCCTTGCGAGTGCGGCTCGAGCAGCCACTACAGCAGCTGGACATTTAAGTTTGATTCCAGGTGGCGGTTTAAGAACTGATGCAACTAATGGGAGGACCCCACTTACAGCTCGGTATGATTTGGCAATTGGGCAGTTTCCCTTTTCCAACCACTCGTTTCCTAGTGCTTCGTGTGTGAATGACTCACCCTAAACACGAGTAAAGTATATTTAAAAGATCAGAACTTTAGGTGTGGCATTGCATTAGTGATTTGCAGACATCCATTTTTAATCTTGCTACTTATTCATGGTTCGCTGATGAATACCTTGTGTGATGATTTCCTTTTGGATGAGTTTGAATTACGTTTCTGCAAGTTCAGTTTTTGTGACAAAACTTTAGAACTAAATGGCCCACCCGGTCCAAATGCTGACAAACTGATGGTTGCAATATTTTTCGTTAAAGGGTTAAACTTTAGGGGAGTATCTGCCTTGGTTTTTTCACAATCTGTGTCAGAGAGTGGGACCACCCCATTTTTTCCATGAAAAAACTTGAATGCCATATCGAAGTTAGAGTCATCTTCAAATATTGGACCCTTGGCTCCATTCACCTGTCATGCACAATTCCAAAACAGAATATAATTGTTTAAACTGAAAACAGTTACAAATACAGACATATATTCATTTAGGCATGATCAGGTAGAAGATTATAAGCTTATTACGGGTACAGGCAGATTGAGTGAAGCAAATGAGAAATTGGTTGGTTTGTTGATGTTCCTCAAAAAAGGACATCTTTGAATATCTTGCTCGTTAAAGGAACAGTCGAAGATTGCCATTTATTCCTAGTGTTTGATAACCTGCATATATATAATTGAACTTGTTAGATATATATCACAGCAACTATATATTGGTGCATAAAAATGTGATCATTACATTATACGATAATTGAATATCTAAAGCCTGACATCAGCCGCTAATTAACTTAAGTTTCACCAAAATCAAAAGGAACTTCTTAAGGTAAATCCGAACCAAAGAGCCAATGGCTTGGAGGTATCGAGGTTACAACCTGGAGGTAGGGGGATCGAGTCCTACTTAGGACATTTCGTGGTGTATATATTCGTGTTAATATTAGGGGCGTGCGAGTTTGCCTTTAAAAAAACACCTCGATACGAAAGAAACAGACTCCTCTATTGACATTATATTAAAATCAACTTACATATATTGTCACGATGACAATTATTAGCATATCATAATTTCAAAAATGTTTCCGGAAAAATATAAATATCTATCTATACAACAAAATAACAGTGTAGCTTATATGAGAAATATCAAAGAAACACGATATGACATATGATAATTTGATCATATATATATAATCAAAACCTAATTTCTATCGCTATACACACCTAATATAATTCTGCATCATCATAAATCATAATACTGTAATTAATTTTCATGCAAATCGTTTAATAACCGCAAAATTGGTATTATTAATGGCGATATATATAATTATATTAATTATAATTATATTTCCTTCGTAATAATAAAATTTATCAAGAGAGCTTACAGATGAAAGTTAGAGGGCGTGTGGCGGAGCTGTTATTGACGACGAACACACGTGTGGATGCCACGTAAGATATCTTGGAGAAAATGAGATTCGAGAGGTTAATGAAGGAAATATGTTAGGGCTCAGTTTCTATGTTTCCATCCGGGTCTAATTTCGGGTTTTAGTTCGGATCAAGTTATTGGTCCAAACTATATTATATATTATTTTATTATTGTTATTATTAAAGGGGGATGATTCTCACACACTGTTTTTTGATCCTCACACACCCTTTTACCCTATTATTAGGGAGGAGTTCAAGTAAATTGGTGTGTAAGGATCAAAAAACAGTGTGTGAGAATCATCCCCCATTATTAAAGTATTAATATTAATATATTAATTATTAGGAAAATACTAACGACAGCACTAAGAGTTGTCGTTAACATGTTTTAAAATATTGTAAATTTTGATAACCGCCTTTAATGACTAATAACCGCCATGTATAATTAATTAATACATGTTAACGACAACCGTTAGAGCTATCGTTAGCATTTTCCTAATCATTAATATTAATTATTATTATTATTATTTTGTTATAAAAGTAATAATTGGATGATAATTTTATTATTATTATAGATATTGCATAGTATATTTTTTTGAGTATAAATAGGTGTGTTGAGTTAGAGTTTATTGTATGTATTTTTTGGTTAACAAAAAACACTCTTTCTCTCTAGATTCCAAATGCCACCAAACTCTCATTGTACATTTTTCTATAAATAAAAAACCAATTACTCATACCTTTTGTTCAACCTTTGTTTTCTCCGTTTTACAGTATCTCTATCTCTATATACCTTCTACAGTCAAGAACCACTAAAGGTAGTTATAAGCCTACTGAATTATAACACGTTATCAGCACGATTATCTCAACATTTATACTAAATATGGTTGGCTCTGCCACCTAACTAATATATGGTCGGTTATACCACCTAAATGATATATGGTCGACACTGTCGCCTAATTTACATTTATGTTATCTAACATTTATTTATGTATACTAACATTTACATTTATGTTATCTAACATTTATTTATGTATACTAACATTTACAGTTATGTTCACTAACATTTATATTTATGTTATTTAAGTTATATATGGTCGGTTATACCACCTGAATTATATTTTCTGTAATCTAACTCTTATTAACTTCACTAACATTTATATTTATGTTAATAAGACCTCATGATTGTACGCAACACGTCATTTGACAACACGGTACTTTATGTACGCAACACGTCATTTGACAACACGGTACCATGGGTCGAGATTAATTCCGATCAATACGAATACGATGGGGTCTTTATATGTTATCTAACATTTATGATTACTTATGCAATTAATCATTATTTATTTCATGCATACTAATGTTTATTCTTAAATTTATAATCTTAAAAGTTAAAATAAAAAAAGTAGTTTGTATTTTTATTAAAAGTAAATCTTAAAAGTTAAAATAAAAAAGTAGTTTGTATTTTTATTAAAAGTAAATCTTAAAAGTTAAAATAAGAAAAGTAGTTTGTATTTTTATTAAAAGTAAATCTTAAAGGTTAAAATAAGAAAAATATATTATAATAATATATATTATAACTTAATATATATTATAATAATATCATTAATAATATAATATAATATGAACCTATATTCCCTTATGATTTTATTATTTGTAATCATATCATTATTCCTTTGTTTACTACTTATGAATCTAAACTAATTCTAATTGCATGTTGTTATTTATCTACGAAAAAAAATATTATGATTATGATTATGATTATGATTTATGTTGTTCATCTTTCTGAAAATAGAAAATGTCAAACTTATCAAAGCTTGAGTTTGATGCCTTAGACGTATCGGGAACAAACTACACATCATGGGTTATGGACGTAGAAATAAATCTTGGATCATTGGGTATTCTAGAAACTTTAAAAGAAAATAATACTTGTTCCGATCAAGATAAATTAAAATCAATTGCTTTTATTCGCAAACATATTAATACCACCTTAAAACATATGTTTCTCACTATCAAAGATCCACATGTTTTATGGGAAAGTATCAAGAGTAGATTCGATAATCAAAAGGAAATATTACTTCCAGCTGCGAGGGAAGAATGGAGAAATCTAAGGTTCCAAGATTTCAAAAAGGTAAGTGAATACAGCTCGGCCATGTTCAAGATCCTTTCAAAGCTTCAATTCTGTGGTCAAGAAATAAGTGATGCTGATATGATGGAGAAAACTTTCTCCACAATGCATTCTGCAAATATAACTGTGCAAGAAAATTTAAGATTGCAGAATTATAAAACTTTTTCCAAACTTCAAACTTATCTCTTAGTTGCAGAAGTTAATAAAGAATTACTGATGAAAAATCAAGAATCTCGTCCTACCGGTGCGCTAGCATTTCCTGAAGCTAATGCTATTAACAATAATAATAATAATAATAAAAGAAGAAATGCACATGGACGAGGGCGTGGAAGAGGTCGTAGCCATATTGGCCAAAACCATCATCATGGAAATTACCATAACAATAATAAAAATCATAACTATGTTCGAAATCACCCTTATGGTAATGGTCGTGGTGGTGGTCGTGGTCGTGGTGGTCGTGGTCGTGGACAAAGAAATAATAATCCATAAAATTATAAAATCCAAACACCATACAATCCCACAAATCACAATGTTGAAGAAGGCTCTTCAAAGAATGTTGAAGATTCTTGTTACCGATGTGGTAAAATTGGCCACTGGTCTAAAAACTGCCGAACAAATCAGCATTCTGTTAATCGGTATCAAGAATCCCTAAAGGGAAAAGGAAAAGAAGCAAATCTTGTGGATGACCTTGATACAAAAATCACTGAGCCAACTTGTGACTACTTTAATGAATAAATTTCTAATATCTATATATATATATATAGATATCCTATTATATGTTCTCGTTAAATAAATGGTTGTAGATTTTCAATCTACACTATATCTAGTTTACTACATATTTCTTTATTATGTGCTATCGTTTGTAACATGTTTTGAATGTAATATATTGATGAATTATATACTCATTATTTGTTTCTCATATTTTTTTTTGAAGTTCATGATGTATACTGCTGGAGTAAAAAATCAGTCAAATGGTGGAGATATTTGTATTGCAGACAGTGGTGCCACTCACACCATACTCAAATCTAAAAAATATTTCACAGACTTGAAAGCAACGGAAGGAACTATACATACTATATCAGGTCCTGTGGACTTAATAAAAGGAATGGGAAAGGCAAAATTCATGTTACCAAATGGTACGAATTTTCTGATAAATAATGCCTTATTTTCTCCCATGTCAAAGAGAAATTTGTTAAGTTTCTCTGACATATACCAAAATGGATATGATTATCAGTCAGTGACAACAGAAAATGAAAAATATTTAAGTATCACAGATAAGAATCGTGTAATTGAAAAACTACCAAGACTTCATTCTGGTTTACATTATACACATATAAATGTACCTGAAGTAAATGTGGTAGTTAAAGAAAAATTATGTGATCCTGTGTGATGACCCGAAAAATTTCGACTAATTTAAACCAATTCTCTATACGATTTATTATTTTAACACGTTAAACAAAGTCTGTTAGATTGAGTCTCAAAATTTTAGAACTGTTTCATATATACAATTACCTTTGACTACTCTCGACGATTCATGAACAATTATATGTATGTATATATATATGTACAAGTAAAAACGACTTTCCTACAGCAAAACCCTATTTGCTACAGTAAAAATTACTTTGCTACAGTAAAACACAATTTGCTACAGTAAAACACTATTTGCTACAGTAAAACCGTATTTTGCTACAGTGCTACAGTGAAAACGAGTTTGCTACAGTGATTTGCTACAGTAAAACACTATTTGCTACAGTAGACACTATTTGCTACAGTAAAACACTATTTGCTACAGTAACACTATTTGCTACAGTAAACACTATTTGATGTCGACGAACTAGCAAACAAAAACGGAAAAGGCGGCCATGCGATCGCATGGCAAAAACACTGAAAACTCATGCGATCGCATGAGCTACAGTAAATCGAAAAGTAATATAAATACGCAGTTCGTTCGACGAATTTTTTTCACATTTATCTCTCAATATTTATATTTATATTATAATTTTAATTTTAAATTTAAGTTTAATAATAATAAGGTATATACGAGGGTGTTTTTAATTCGGGTTTCAAACCGCTTTAAGCTAAGGAAATATTGGGTATTATTCGGGGTATTGTTCTTGAATCCAAGGCCAACCATACAGTCGTCTACCATCATTACGTCTACGCAATTTGCCTACAATATTGAATCGCAATATTGAACTGTGAGTTATAGATCCCTTTTTAAATACTTTAAATATTTTTGGGCTGAGAATACATGCAATTTATTTTAAACGCGATAAGACACAAGTACATACTAAATTCTACACTGAGTTAAACCGAAAATCCATTAGCTTTGGTAACTAGTAGCTGCCAGTACATAGGATATGGACTGGTGGGCGCGAATAATTGTATATGGATCCATAGGGCTTGACATCCCCGTCCGAGCTAGAGCGCTAGCCTTTTAACGGACGTATGTTATTTGAGTTTAAGACACGTTGGTTTGCGTGTATTAAAACGAATGGGGTAATTATCACTATAGCGTTAAGTTTAGTTACCAGGGTGCTCTGTTACGTAGAATCTATTGATAAACTTTTGATGAAATCTTGTGGTCTATCTTTATATATGTTTATGACTCGAGCAATTAAACCTATAACTCACCAACATTCGTGTTGACTTTTTAGCATGTTTTATTCTCAGGTCCTTAGAATACTTCCGCTGTGATGTGCTTGTTGCCTGCATGGAGTCTCTCATGCTTTGTACAAAGTTTATTGCATTCAAAATAAAACTGCGTTGTGTAATAAATAATTGGACTGTGATGTCAACCTGTAAATTAAAGACTTATGTATTTCGGGGTTTTGCTTATACCTAAGCACTTGCCCACATGTTTATAACTTTCTATGTTTAGAAAGTCACTTACTTTAATGAATGCAATATTTTATCAAAACGTATCATATAGAGGTCAAAACCTCACTGTGGAATCAATGATTAACGTGCCGTGTCAATAGCGATTTTGGCGGGTCGTTACAGTTGGTATCAGAGCTTGAGGTCATAGGGAACCAGAAATTACATTAGTGTGTTTAACTGGTAATTGTTAGGATGCATTAGTGAGTCTGGACTATGACCATATCTGTTTTTACTGATTTTTGCTTATTATTTGGTCAAAAACATTATATGTGATATATTTATATGCTAACGTAATTGTTGTTTCAATTATGTGATAGATGACTTCTTCTAATCCTATCATTTTGTACGACTCGGAATCGGACACTGAATCTATTCTATCCACAACTGAAAAGGGCGTTCCAATACCTATTAAAGAAGAAATTGTGTTAGGCGGGGAATCTCAACTCCCGGTAAACCCAGAGGAGGTTGCAGCTCCACCCAGCTTTAGTTTTCCGGAGCCACAGTATCGTTGGCATGGACCCATGATCCCTGGAGTAAACGAGGATCGTCCATTTCTAAACAAATATGGACATTGGTCCAGATATACCGCCGACGGGCGGGTTGTGCCGATTACGCCTGGCAGATTTCGGTTCATGACCACCGGTACATATTCTTGCAGTTCGTCATCATATTCTCCTACACATGACTCAGACAGTTCGTCATCAGACGAGATCAGTAAGGAGGAGGATTTCGCTAATGAAATAAAAGAGATCACTAAGGAGAAATTCCAACTTGCTATAGATAATAAAAACAACCACAATAATAAAATGTCCTTAATTATTAAAAAAGAACAGGACCATTCGATCCGTAACCACCCTTATTGTATTAAACCCACTGAGGCAACGGGTACCTCAAAACCCCAACCAAAAATAAAATACACTGCCAGAATGTCTGTCGGACCATGTGCACACAAACAATTGGCAGAGAGAACCAAATGGGAAGAAGTTTCTGATAGTTCTGAATAAACGACCTCGCAACCATAAATCTTCCATGCGCTATTCTATTGCTTATGTGTGCTACTCTATCTTGTTATGTAAAATAAGCATATGTAAAATATCAGTATTGTATGATATTGTATTATTTTGGTTTATTAATAATAAATGCATGGAATGATTATTTGTATTATTACTACTTATTATTATTATTATTACATAATAATGTAGTAACTCGCTATAATTTTTCATAGTGGAATATTATTAGGATTTTAGTAGTTAATTCCTTGTACTAGCTATTATGTATGAACTTAACGGGTAGGTAATACCCTAGAAATAATTATAAAATGCTAATAAGAAGAAAAGGCTTTTATAATAATCGGTTCATATTATTAATATGCTACGATTAACTATTGACAACTCATTTTACCTATAATATTCTATATGATTAAATTATATCTGTTATGTTTATTGAAGAAACATGTCTCAAATGTCGGATGCTGAGTTTGAGCAACTAGTCGAGAAACGTGTGAATGAAAGAATTGCTGCAACCGAAGCAGCAAAAGCAACAGCTGAAGCAGCAGCCAAAGCAGCAGCCGTAAACACAAATTCACGAAACGGATGCTCATACAAAACTTTTCAAGGATGCAAACCACAGACGTTTAGTGGAACTGAGGGACCAGTCGGTCTAACCCGATGGTTTGAAAAGATGGAGTCCGTTTTCAAAATCAGTAATTGTGCGAACGGAGACAAGTCAAAGTATGCTTCGTGCACGTTGCAAGATGGTGCACTTACTTGGTAGAACAATTATGCTAAAGCAGAAGGAATAGATACGGCATATGATATCTCTTGGGAAGAACTGAAAAAGATGCTAATCGAGGAGTACTGTCCTCGAAACGAGATCAGAAAAATGGAATCTGAGTTACGTAATCTGAAGGTTATCGGCGCGAATCTCAATAACTATGAAAAGCGTTTCATGGAACTAGCCTTGTTGTGTCCCGAATTGGTGCCAAATGAGAAACGAAAGATAGAAATGTATATTGACGGTTTATCGATCAATATCAAAGGAAATGTTACATCGTCCAAACCAAATACGATGCAGGAAGCCATGACAATGGCACACCAACTCATGGACCAGATCACAGAGAGTTCGATTAAGACACCAATTACCGAAGTCAAGACAACTGAAGGAAAGAGGAAATGGGAAGACTATAAGGGCAAAAGTACTCACCTGAAGAAACAAGAAACTTTTAAAGGTAAACAAGATGGGGCAACTGCAAGTCCAAACTATAAGGGACCTCATCCGTTCTGCAAAAGGTGTTACACACATCATGCAGGCTATTGCCAAGTGGTCTGTGATAAGTGCAACAAGAAAGGACATGTGGCGAAAGATTGTTATGCCACCGTTTCTGAAGTAAAGACAAAATTGACCGATGTCAAGAAATGTTATGGATGCGGGAAGTCCGGTCACTTTATAAATCAATGCCATGATAAGGAGAAGAACAAAGAACCCGCACGTGGGAGGGCATTTAATGTTAGTGCCAGTAAAGCACGTGAGGATCCTAATCTTGTCACGGGTACGTTTACCGTTAATAATCAACTAGCTTCTATTATGTTTGATACGGGTGCTGATAGAAGTTATATGTGTAAAGACTTTAGTTTTAAACTAAAATGTGCATCATTACCTCTAGACGATAAATATACTATTGAATTAGCTAATGGTAAACTGATAAAAGCCGATAAAATTTGCCATGGTTGCGAAATGAATCTCGCTGGTGAAACCTTCAAAATTGATTTGATACCCGTAGAATTAGGAAGTTTTGATGTAATCGTTGGCATGGACTGGATGTCCAAAACAAGAGCGGAAGTTGTTTGCGCTGAGAAAGCAATCCGCATCCCTCGTAAGGATGAAACGTCATTAATGATTTATGGGGAGAAGAACAACTCAAAACTGAACTTTATCAGCTGTATGAAGGCCCAAAAACTTATAATAAAAGGTTGTTATGCTATTCTGGCACACGTAAAGAAGATCGATACTGAAGAAAGAAGCATTGATGACATGCCGGTTGTAAGAGAATATCCCGGAGTATTTCCAGAAGAATTACCGGGGCTACCTCCACACAGATGTGTAGAATTCCAGATTGATCTCATACCAGGAGCTGCACCTGTAGCCCGATCTCCATATAGACTTGCACCTTCAGAAATGCAAGAATTACAAGACCAGTTGCAAGAATTATCGGATCGTGGATTTATTCGTCCTAGTTTTTCACCTTGGGGTGCTCCTATTCTGTTCGTCAAGAAGAAGGATGGATCTATGAGAATGTGCATAGATTACCGAGAATTAAACAAATTAACGATCAAGAATCGGTACCCATTACCGAGGATTGATGATTTGTTTGATCAATTGCAAGGATCAAGGGTTTATTCTAAGATTGATCTACGCTCCGGATATCATCAGCTGAGAGTGAAGGAAGAAGATGTTCCTAAAACAGCGTTCAGAACCCGTTACGGTCACTATGAATTTTTAGTCATGCCTTTTGGATTGACTAATGCTCCAGCAGTATTCATGGATCTAATGAATCGCATCTGTAGACCGTATTTAGACAAATTTTTCATTGTTTTTATCGACGACATATTGATTTACTCAAAGAACAAGGAAGAACATGAGCAACACTTAAGACTGGTACTAGAGATACTCAAGAAAGAAGAATTGTACGCAAAATTTTCGAAGTGTGATTTCTGGTTACAAGAAGTACAATTTTTGGGCCATGTTGTCAGTAAACATGGAATTAAAGTTGACCCCGCCAAGATCGAAGCCATTAGTAAATGGGAAACACCGAAGACTCCAACACAAATCCGCCAATTCTTAGGTCTTGCTGGTTACTACCGAAGATTCATTCAAGATTTCTCTAGAATCGCCAAACCCTTAACTGCATTGACTCAAAAGGGAAAGAAGTATGATTGGTCCACAGAACAGGAATCCTCATTCCGGTTATTAAAGAAGAAGTTAACGTCTGCACCCATTTTGTCATTACCGGAAGGAAATGATGATTTCGTGATCTATTGTGATGCTTCACGCCAAGGTTTAGGATGTGTATTAATGCAACGCACAAAAGTTATCGCATATGCCTCACGACAACTAAAAATTCATGAAAAGAACTATACGACGCACGATTTGGAACTTGGAGCAGTAGTTTTTGCACTCAAAATATGGAGACACTATCTATATGGCACCAAGTGTACAGTGTACACCGACCATAAGAGTCTTCAACATATTTTTGATCAAAAACAACTCAATATGAGGCAACGTCGCTGGGTAGAGTTGTTAAACGATTACGATTGTGAAATCCGTTACCACCCCGGAAAAGCTAATGTTGTAGCTGATGCCCTAAGTCGAAAAGAAAGAGTAAAACCTCTTAGGGTCCGAGCTTTGAATATTACAATTCGTACTGATCTCACAAAGCAAATTCAAGCAGCACAGTTAGAGGCTTTAAAAGAAGAAAACGAAAAAGGCGAAATAAGCAAAGAGTTAGAAAAACAACTTGAAGAAAAAGCCGATGGAACCCTGTATTTTGCTGGTAGGATATGGGTACCAAAACATGGTAACCTAAGGCAACTAGTACTGGATGAAGCACACAAAACGAGGTACTCAATTCACCCAGGAAACGGAAAAATGTACCACGATCTCAAGAAGTTTTATTGGTGGCCTAATATGAAAACAGAAATTGCTACTTATGTAAGCAAATGTTTAACGTGTGCAAAGGTCAAAGCTGAGCACCAAAAGCCGTCAGGATTACTGCAACAACCAGAAATTCCGCAGTGGAAATGGGAAAGAATAACCATGGATTTCATTACGAAATTGCCAAGGACTGCAAGTAGTCATGATACTATTTGGGTGATAGTTGATCGTCTAACTAAATCAGCTCACTTCCTACCAATAAAGGAGACAGACAGTATGGAGAAATTAGCACGCCTATATTTGAAGGAAGTAGTTTCCAGGCATGGTGTACCCATCTCCATCATATCTGATCGCGACACCCGATTCACATCACGTTTTTGGCAATCATTACAAAAAGCATTGGGAACTCGATTAGATATGAGCACCGCTTATCACCCACAGACAGATGGTCAAAGTGAAAGAACAATACAAACATTGGAAGACATGTTACGGGCATGCGTGATTGACTTTGGAACCAGTTGGGATCGACACTTACCGTTGGCAGAATTTTCATACAATAACAGCTATCATACGAGCATCAACGCAGCGCCATTTGAAGCACTTTACGGTAGAAAGTGCAGATCTCCTATCTGTTGGAGTGAAGTAGGAGAAAGACAACTTACTGGACCAGAAATTATTCATGAAACCACCGAAAAGATCATTCAAATACAACAGCGATTGAAAACGGCCATGAGTCGCCAAAAGAGTTATGCTGATGTAAGAAGAAAACCGCTAGAATTTCAAGTGGGCGACAAAGTCATGTTGAAAGTGTCACCCTGGAAAGGCGTTGTACGATTCGGTAAACGAGGAAAGCTAAGTCCTAGGTACGTAGGACCCTTTGAAATCACCGAAAGAATTGGAACAGTTGCTTATCGATTAAAGCTACCGCAAGAACTTAGTAGTGTTCACAACACATTTCACGTGTCAAATTTGAAGAAATGTTTAGCTGAAGAAGATGTCGTAATTCCTCTTGACGAAATACGAATCAATGATAAACTCCATTTTATCGAAGAACCTGTTGAAATCATGGACCGTGAGGTCAAACAATTAAAACAAAGCAAAATACCGATAGTTAGGGTTCGTTGGAACGCAAGACGAGGACCCGAGTTTACTTGGGAACGTGAAGATCAAATGAAGCAAAAGTATCCACATTTGTTCACTGATATCGCTCATGAAACAGGTACTACTCAAAATTTCGGGACGAAATTTTCTTTAACGGGGAGGTACTGTGATGACCCAAAAAATTTCGACTAATTTAAACCAATTCTCTATACGATTTATTATTTTAACACGTTAAACAAAGTCTGTTAGATTGAGTCTCAAAATTTTAGAACTGTTTCATATATACAATTACCTTTGACTACTCTCGACGATTCATGAACAATTATATGTATGTATATATATATGTACAAGTAAAAACGACTTTCCTACAGTAAAACCCTATTTGCTACAGTAAAAATTACTTTGCTACAGTAAAACACAATTTGCTACAGTAAAACACTATTTGCTACAGTAAAACCGTATTTTGCTACAGTGCTACAGTGAAAACGAGTTTGCTACAGTGATTTGCTACAGTAAAACACTATTTGCTACAGTAGACACTATTTGCTACAGTAAAACACTATTTGCTACAGTAACACTATTTGCTACAGTAACACTATTTGATGTCGACGAACTAGCAAACAAAAACGGAAAAGGCGGCCATGCGATCGCATGGCAAAAACACTGAAAACTCATGCGATCGCATGAGCTACAGTAAATCGAAAAGTAATATAAATACGCAGTTCGTTCGACGAATTTTTTTCACATTTATCTCTCAATATTTATATTTATATTATAATTTTAATTTTAAATTTAAGTTTAATAATAATAAGGTATATACGAGGGTGTTTTTAATTCGGGTTTCAAACCGCTTTAAGCTAAGGAAATATTGGGTATTATTCGGGGTATTGTTCTTGAATCCAAGGCCAACCATACAGTCGTCTACCATCATTACGTCTACGCAATTTGCCTACAATATTGAATCGCAATATTGAACTGTGAGTTATAGATCCCTTTTTAAATACTTTAAATATTTTTGGGCTGAGAATACATGCAATTTATTTTAAACGCGATAAGACACAAGTACATACTAAATTCTACACTGAGTTAAACCGAAAATTCATTAGCTTTGGTAACTAGTAGCTGCCAGTACATAGGATATGGACTAGTGGGCGCGAATAATTGTATATGGATCCATAGGGCTTGACATCCCCGTCCGAGCTAGAGCGCTAGCCTTTTAACGGACGTATGTTATTTGAGTTTAAGACACGTTGGTTTGCGTGTATTAAAACGAATGGGGTAATTATCACTATAGCGTTAAGTTTAGTTACCAGGGTGCTCTGTTACGTAGAATCTATTGATAAACTTTTGATGAAATCTTGTGGTCTATCTTTATATATGTTTATGACTCGAGCAATTAAACCTATAACTCACCAACATTCGTGTTGACTTTTTAGCATGTTTTATTCTCAGGTCCTTAGAATGCTTCCGCTGTGATGTGCTTGTTGCCTGCATGGAGTCTCTCATGCTTTGTACAAAGTTTATTGCATTCAAAATAAAACTGCGTTGTGTAATAAATAATTGGACTGTGATGTCAACCTGTAAATTAAAGACTTATGTATTTCGGGGTTTTGCTTATACCTAAGCACTTGCCCACATGTTTATAACTTTCTATGTTTAGAAAGTCACTTACTTTAATGAATGCAATATTTTATCAAAACGTATCATATAGAGGTCAAAACCTCACTGTGGAATCAATGATTAACGTGCCGCGTCAATAGCGATTTTGGCGGGTCGTTACATCCTGTAATGATCAGTTTGTGGCATGAGAGATTAGGTCACCCAGGATCAACAATGATGAAAAGAATAATACAAAATACACATGGACATCCATTGGCGGATCAAAGGATCCCTCATGATGCACTTATCCCATGTACATCATGCTCACTTGGAAAGTTGATAATAAGACCATCACCTCTTAAGGTTGAAAAAGAATCACCAATGTTTCTTGAAAGAATTCAAGGTGATATATGTGGACCAATTCATCCACCATGTGGACCATTTAGATATTTTATGGTTCTAATAGACGCATCTAGTAGATGGTCTCATGTTTGTCTATTATCAAGTCGAAATATGGCATTTGCAAAATTTCTTGCTCAAATTATTAAATTGAGAGCACATTTCCCTGATTATACTATTAAAAGGGTGAGACTAGATAATGCCGGTGAGTTTACGTCTCAAGCATTTAATAACTTTTGCATGTCTATTGGGATTATTGTTGAACATCCCGTTGCCCATGTGCATACACAAAATGGTTTAGCTGAATCATTAATTAAACGATTGCAGCTAATAGCTAGACCATTGATAATGCGAACAAAACTCCCAGTATCTGTATGGGGCCATGCAATTTTGCATGCTGCATCATTGATTCGCATTAGACCAAGCGCAAGTCATACATATTCTCCTTTGCAACTTGCTTTTGGTCATCAGCCAAATATTTCCCACCTTAGAACATTTGGTTGTGCGGTTTATGTCCCTATCGCACCACCACAACGCACTAAAATGGGTCCTCAAAGAAGGATGGGAATATATGTTGGATATGAAACATCTTCAATAATAAGATATATTGAACCCATGACGGGTGATGTTTTTACAGCACGTTTTGCTGATTGTCACTTTAATGAAACATTATTCCCTAGATTAGGGGGAGAAATAAAAAATAAAGAAAATGATGTTTCATGGTGTGAACCTCAATTAATGTATCTTGATCCTCGCACAAAAGAATGCGAGATCGAAATTCAAAAAATAATGCATATGCAAGAACTTGCAAATAAATTGCCTGATGCATTTACAGATACAAAAAGAGTGACTAAATCATATATACCAGCAGCAAATGCTCCAGCTCGAATTGAAATTCCAAAAACTGGCAATAATGTTATTCTTGAGTCTTTGCCACGCCAGAAACGTGGGAGACCAATTGGTTCCAAAGATAAAAATCCTCGGAAAAGAAAATCAGCTGATAATGAGGTAAAAGAAAGTGTTCAAGAAGAACTACAAATCAATACTCCTTCTGCAGAGGAGATTGATGATGTCAATACGGAATTTTCAATCAATTACGCACATTCAAAAATATTATGGAACCGAAATGAAATGAAAAATCTTGATGAGATATTTTCATATAATGTTGCATATGACATCATGAATGATGATGATGATCCGGAACCAAAATCTGTCATGGAATGTCAAAATAGACATGATTGGGATCATTGGAAAGGAGCAATACGAGCTGAATTTGAATCACTCAATAAAAGAAAAGTTTTCGGATCTATCATTCTCACACCTAAAGATGTGAAACCTGTGGGATATAGATGGGTTTTTGTGCGAAAAAGAAATGAGAAAAATGAAGTTACAAGGTATAAAGCTAGACTTGTAGCTCAAGGTTTTTCTCAAAGACCGGGAATTGATTATGAGGAAACTTATTCTCCTGTTATGGATGCAATTACTTTTAGATACTTAATCAGCCTGGCAGTTTCTGAAAATTTAGAAATGCATCTCATGGATGTTGTGACTGCTTATCTTTATGGATCACTTGATAGTGATATATATATGAAGATACCTGAAGGATTTAAGGTATCAGAAGCAACCAATGCAAAACCCAAAGAAATGTACTCAATCAAGTTACAAAGGTCTTTATATGGGTTGAAACAATCGGGTCGCATGTGGTATAAACGATTAAGTGATTACTTGATAAGCAAAGGGTATACCAATAATCTTATTTGCCCATGTGTTTTCATTAAGAAAACAACATCTGGATATGTGATCATAGCTGTTTATGTTGATGATCTTAATATCATAGGTACAAATAAAGAGATCCATGAAGCCATTCAACTTCTAAAGAAAGAATTTGAAATGAAAGATCTCGGAAAAACCAAGTATTGCCTTGGTTTACAAATTGAATATATGCCTAATGGTTTACTTGTACATCAAACAACATATACTGAAAAGATTTTAAAACGTTTTAATATGGACAAGGCAAAACCATTAAGTACTCCTATGGTTGTTAGATCACTTAATGTTGACACTGATCCATTTCATCCCTGTGAAGATCATGAAGATATCCTGGGACCAGAAGTACCATATCTTAGTGCAATTGGAGCTCTTATGTATCTTACAAATTGTACAAGACCTGACATTTCTTTTGCAGTTAATTTGTTGGCAAGGTTCAGCTCAGCTCCTACCAAAAGACACTGGAATGGGATCAAACACATATTTCGATACCTTCGAGGAACTACTGATTTAGGATTATTTTATTCTAACGAATCAAAACAAAATTTGGTTGGTTATGCAGATGCAGGTTATTTATCTGATCCACATAAAGCTAAATCTCAAAATGGATATGTATTCCTAAATGGAGGTACCGCAATATCATGGCGTTCTCAAAAACAAACACTTGTTGCAACATCATCAAATCATGCCGAAGTAATTGCATTACATGAAGCCAGTCGGGAATGTTTTTGGTTGAGATCAATGACACAACTCATTACTGATTCTTGTGGACTAGAACGCAATAAAAGTTCAACAACTATCTATGAAGATAATGTAGCTTGCATAACACAGATGAAAGAAGGGTATATCAAAAGTGACCGAACAAAACACATACCCCCTAGATTCTTCTCATACACTCAAAATCTCATTAAGGACAACCAGATTGAAATGAGATATGTTCAGTCCAGCAAAAACTCTGCTGACCTTTTCACCAAAGCACTTCCAACTGCTATTTTCAGAACACACGTTCATAATATTGGCATGAGGCATGTTCAGAAGATGTAACAACTCAGGCGTTGCCTACTTGAGGGGGAGTCAACTCTATGCTGCACTCTTTTTCCCTTAGCTAAAATTTTATCCCAAAGGGTTTTCTTTAGCAAGGTTTTTAACGAGGCAGTACTAGTTATTCACTAATAAAATTATCATCCAAGGGGGAGTGTTATAAAAGTAATAATTGGATAATAATTTTATTATTATTATAGATATTGCATAGTATATTTTTTTGAGTATAAATAGGTGTGTTGAGTTAGAGTTTATTGTATGTATTTTTTGGTTAACAAAAAACACTCTCTCTAGATTCCAAATGCCACCAAACTCTCATTGTACATTTTTCTATAAATAAAAAACCAATTACTCATACCTTTTGTTCAACCTTTGTTTTCTCCGTTTTACAGTATCTCTATCTCTATATACCTTCTACAGTCAAGAACCACTAAAGGTAGTTATAAGCCTACTGAATTATAACATATTTTATTTAATTAACATTTATTTATTTTAATAAATATGTGAGTAGTGTACGTTAATAAACCCATACAAACATATAACCATAACCATATATATAAAAAAGAAACAGGCTATGTTACTGTTCAGTTTGTCTAATATAGTTGAAGTCGATATTAGTTAAATCCTAATCACATCCTTCCTTTTCGTTCTTCCCTTTTAATCTGTTTTGTAGCCATCTTCCTTCTCATTCCTCTGGCCATCTGACTTTAAGTGTACACTTTACACTTAACACTTAAACAAGGTCATGTAATCTTTTCACTTTCTCTAGCCATCAACTAATAAGTACGGAGTAAATAATTTGGCAATGCAATACAATACAACGACAAGAACTCTAAAAATAGGGAACTTAATCCAAAAAATAGAAATAATAAAAAACTAGGTAAAAAAGCAAAATATAGTATATTATATCACATATAATCATCATCCCCATTTCACCATCTTTGATCACAGATGCAAAACCTCTTAAATTCTTGACCATTATTTGCAAGCCAGTTGCTGTTTCTTCTTCGAGTACAACTTAAGTCACTAGATTGTACTAGCAAATAGGTCATTGAGGTTCACCCAACCAAAATTGCACTGGTCCCTAGCCTTGTGTGCTGTCAACAACGCTAACTCAACCAAATGTCTTATCCTAACAACCTCTTTCTCAACTAAAGTTCGAAACTTGTCACCAACCTGCAAGTCGTCGTCATCAGTAATTAAAAATACGTGTATAATAATTCTTAAAATCATTTAACGAATGTTGAACTTTTCCAAATCGATAACAACCTTGTCAATGCACCGGTCAGTGTCGAGGAGATAGCAGAAGTAAGAAAGTTGCTTGTAAACATCTGCCTCCGAATACTAGTCAAAGGTAAAATATTGACTTTCAGCAAAATGTAACTAAAAAGACAAAAGTCTGTTATGAGTTGAAGAAAGAGATAAAAAGACCTGTCTGACAAGGCAACCATTACAACGAGGGTAATTTGGACAAACGGTTCCTCGTTCAGAGTCTCCAATAACACGCAAGTTTAAACTTCTTGTAGAGTAATTGCAGGTTTCATCATCACACTGTATTTTTTTTACAAGTAAGCGACTAAAAAATCTGTATTCTTGTATAGGAAACCAAAGTGAGATGCTTGCTTACCGTCATTAATCCCTTGTAGTATCTTGATATGAACATTTCAGCTCGTCTTTTTACCTAATGACAATGATTTATCACATTGTTAATAAATGAATGAAGATTACCACACCATAGTTGTTAATTAACGTTAACAACATCCTAATGGTTAGAAGAAGGTATTACCTGGTTCGCTATTGAAACTGGAGGTATTTCGACTTGACATTTAGGGCAACACAATTTGTGCCAGAAGCTACTGTTAGAAGACAATGAATCTTGAATGTCGGCTGACGTATCCGGAATTACGGTGCGTATGTAACTGAGAACGGACGGACAGTCGAATGAACCAGAACAGCCAGGACATGATAAGCTTAATGGGTCACAACCCCTGTATCTGCAATCCACATTACAATAATCATGGTTCATAAAACCTTGTATTTTTTTTATTTTTTTTAACAGTGGATAATCAGGAAGTATATATTAACAACTGCAGTACCTTTCTTCATCATCTTTCAAACAAAGAACTGAGCCAGAATGATCATTGTTTGCAACTTCACTTGATTTGCTTTGAAACTACATATGAATTGAATGAACCACTCAATTTTATTAGTTAATAATGCACTACAATTATCGACGGTTAAGGGCTTGATGAGAGCAGATTTGTACCTTAGAAGGATCAAGACCTAAACAATCAGCCAAAACAGCTGGACTTGTACCCTCGATTGATGCACATAAACGTGATACTACTGGATGAATCTGAATGGACCCAAAAAAGCTAGAGGTAACGGAACAACAAGTATATATATAATTATAATAAAAGTATAATAAATTAAATTTAAGCAGTACCTGTTGCGCTAGATAATAGTCGATGTCAATAATCAATTTCTCATTTTCCTTGGTCAATTCATCAGGATGTCTTGCACGCTGAGCAATCCCTGCTGATGAACTCGAACCAGACCCCTGAAAACAAATATTACAAACGTCAGATAATAATAATAATAATAATAATAATAATAATAATAATAATAATAATAATAATAATAATAATAATAATAATAATAATAATAATAATAATAATGAAATTGGAACGCACCAGAATACATAAAAGATACAGTAACTGAACTAAAAACGTTCATCACATACCTGCTCACAGCATACTATATAAGGAACTGTATCACCAGCAGAGCAACCGCTAGTGTATCCTAGTTTCCGCAGCCTGAGTGCTACCTATAGTGAGTAAGAAAAATGGATGAATACTATGCCTGGCAAACGGGTCGGGTTAGGTCAGGTTGGGTCATAGATCAAATGGGGTTTGGGTTGAAATGGAGAGATTGGATAGAACGAACAAATTACTTACTTCAACATGAGGTTGACTTCTAGCATCTGGGTAGGCTTCAGGTGGTTTTGTTAAAGTTTTTGTAATGATATATTTCTCCAAAGCTATTTCTCCATTCCTCATATCCTCTTGTACCTACTTACAAAATTGGTAAGTGTCTTTTTATGAAACAACTCAATTCGGGGATTTAGTTTAAACTATAAGTATGATGATTACATCTATATAGCTGAATACTGTACACTAGAAAAAACATAATCGGTTAAATTTATGTATTACCTTCCTGAGTTTGTCGTGTATTGATTCAACAACTTCCTCGCATGACCTGTGTAAGTATGTGGTAGAGTTTCAGATATTGATGATATTTTTGGTGGGAAAAAAACATCAATTATAATAAACATACAGTTCAGATAATATTTGTCCCAAGCAGAAATCTCCTGTCTCCTTCGATAGTAAACTCCAATCACGTCGAACCATATCAAGACCCTTCCGCTCTATAATCTACACACCGAAACATTTAAAAACTACAGTAGCAGACGATAATCAGATGTTCAAAGAATGTATCGAAAGATTCATATAATTAAGTAACCTTGTGAGTTTTCCCATCTCGTATTTGCTCTTTCACGGCTGCATATTTCTTCTTTTTAAGTAGAAGCATTCTCTTGTATACACCATCAAGATCAATTTCTAACTTCTTGTATCTCTTGTTGACCTTTAGATCGAATTGAGTAAGGAATCAGTTCAAAAAAAGAAAACATATGCACAAACGGATTGCCTAACTAGTTTTGCAGTTAAAACCGTACCTCTCTAATAACATTTCCAGCAATCGATTTAGCTTTGTTCATATCGTCAAGTCCACTATAAATCATTATTGAATCAGTGTCACCATAGATTACCTGAAAAACATAAAAAAAAAAAAAAAAAAAAAAAAAAACATACTTTTAGCACAAGTAATTAATAAATAGGACATAAAATATGTTTTATAATAGAGAAATCACCTCCAAATTCAGATTGTTCTGAACAAGATCAACAGTTTTTTGCAAGATCTCTCTTCCCTGTTGATAAATCAAGTGTTAAATCCAAGAGTTCCAATGATCGTTTCATAATAAATAAATAAAAAAAGTCAATCATCATAATATTCTTACTTGTAGTGTGATAAGTTCTGCAAGCGGTTTTGCATAAAATCTGGAACTAGAAAAACCCAGGCATCCATACATACTGCATGCATAGAAAGAAAGAAAAAGTTTCCTAAGTAAAAAAAAACATGTTTTAAACAAGGTGAAACGATGAAAGCAAACACAAACCTATTGGCTGTTAGCTTCAAAGCTTGCTGTTGTATATCATACTGTTGGGCCTTGAGACCCGTTGCAGCCTTTAACCATCCCTTTACCAATTTCCTTCTCTCAACCAAATTTCTCAATAACTAAAAAAAACACGTACAAGCATCATCATATGAAATGAAATAATTATTAGTCAAATATTTGTGACACAAAGCTTTTAAAGTTGACTTATATAATTCTTACTTCAGGTAAAACTCCAGTTGTTTGTGATGACGGTAAGCACGGAACTAAGCCATCTTGTGATCTATCTACTGTTGTGAAGCAGATATTATACTCCTGATGATATAAACCAACCAATCAGACACAAACATACATAAAATTTTGTCAACTGAGACAGTAAGTACGATGAAGATACGACAGACAGACCTGGATGATGGAAGGGTAAAGACTATTGAAATCCAAAAGTAAAATATATTTATCGTATAACCCTTTTTTGGGTTCCAACACCAATCCACCTGCATACGAGGGTGCTTTTTTCGCTTTCACAGGCTCGTTATCTATTATATCATCATTCAAAACCATATCATTGATTACTTTGTGGTCTTCAGATCCATCCGATTTACGTTTCGCTATTTTGTTATCTTTTGGCAAATAAAACTTGTCTGGTACCATGAATTTCTTAGCATGGAATGCATGTAATAACAGATATTCAACTCTTTGAGCTCTCGCACCCTGAAAAAGCATGTAATAAGAGTATTTAATTTTATTACGTCTATCAACACGTTTTGTGACAGAATACATTAATAAAACGGTTTTCACAAGTTTACCTGAAGAGTTTTGCCCCATAAATTACCGCTAATATTAGTTAGTTGACGCGTGAGAGGTAGAACACTCAAATGAAACATTAGTTCCATTGACAGCCATGCATCGGACTCCCCGTTATCGATCTGCATAACAATAATATGAGCATGTTTCTCATGCAACTTATATATAAACTGATAAATTTTCAATTTAGTTAAACATACGAGTTCCATTAGGGTTTGAGAGCTTTGGAACATGTGAGGAATATCATGTGGAGCGATCTCCTTACGAATCTTACTCAACTGAGTCTTTGCAAGTTCTGTCAATGAATAACTAACCTGCAACAAAAATTCCATTTTGTTTATTGTAGATAAATAAAACATTAAATCATCATTGTCTTACTATATTATCAAGGTTTTTATTATGCACACCTCCTTTAATAGGTCCCGAGAACACAAAAAGGTATCACATAAGAGTCGGCCGGCAATGCAAGACATAATCCCTGGACTTGCTCCAGATCCAAAAACCGTGGTTCCTTTATTTAACCTAGGCATTTCAGACCGTTTAAGCCGCCCTATTTTAGACCACATGCTGTTAGGAACTTTACAAGCCTGCAATACCATATCATGTTATCAATAAATCTGTTAGATGAAGTTTTTGATAACTCATCATAACGAGTTATGTTTTTGTAGCTTTTGTGTTATATAATTTCTCAACCTTTGCTCGGTTCAGAAGAACATCCAAGTCAAATCCAGATATGTTATGGCCAACAAGAATGTCACTATCCAATTTGTGTAATTCGATCATCAACCGGTTTAATAAAGCTCGTTCACTGTAAACATTATGTGTAACATACAGAATGTGAGAAAATGTGAGTGGATTACAGCAAAAGGATAAATCGAAACTAAAACTTGCCTGCTTTCCAGGCCAATGATGTTTGACCCTGCCTTTGAATTTCGATCTGCTGACTCTTTGTTAAATCCCATTGGAAACACACCGTCAAGATTACGCACAACCGTATAATGACTCAGCATTCCTGGTCTTGTCCATTCTGAGGCTAACATCGGGGTGTCAATCTGAATAATTTAGTCAAAGGAAAATATGTTAACAGGTTATAATAAAGTGGTACAGTAAGTATATACCACATGATGATGATAAAGACTTGTGCAAGTAAAGTGCCTATCTTTAATGTCATGCTAATGTTACTAGTGTTACAGAACTCGGAATTACTCAGAGCGATTACTCGGTTTTTTCAACCCGGGAGTACTCGGTCAAACTTAGTCAACATGGTCAAAACTCAGGATTACTTGTAAAATCGGACAAAACTAGGAAAATCAGTCAAAACTCGGTCAAAATTGGTCAAAACTCAGTTAAAATCAGTCAAAGTCAAACTTGGTCAACATCCCGAGCAGTGATTTTTGCAACCTTGAATGTTACCACCACCAAAAACTGTGAATAAGGATTGAGGGGTACCTTTGCTTTATGACAGCAGATGACGGAAGCAGAAGCAATTTCATTTGTATTCTGTTTTTGGTTTATTACAGTTTTCAGATTAATTGCAGTAACAATCAAAGGAGGAATCTCTCCAGTATTCACTGCAACTTTAATGTCCTTCGAGCAATCCACAGTAACCTCAAACTTGCACCAACTAACCTATATTCAAGTTGCCATCAATCAAGATGAATATATAAATTATTTAAGCATGTTATCAGAAATCAAAGGCAGAATAAAAAAATATTGTAATGTTAAAAGTCTCACTCTTTCAGAAGTGGAACTGCTTGAAAACTTTGAAATTGATAACCATGAGGGCCCCTTTATCTTCCTTTTCACAAGGAAGAGTTCCAATGCACTGCATGCAACACAAAATCTTAACTTTCAGGATACTAAAACTAAAAATATAAAAAGCTGATGTTTGTTTGTACCACTTGATATTCCTTGCAACTCCTTACAAATATAGTTACAATTATAACAGCTGATATACAACTACTCATAGTGTATAACATTACCTGTTGTGTGTTCCGAGCAGAGCGCAGAAGGTCTCTCCTTTTAAATCTGAAGGAAGTGGTGGGTCCTGCAATATTGAAATATACAACAACATCAGCAAATAATAATAAATACAAAATTTTGGAAATGCATTCTAACAGTATAAGAAAATGGAGATAAATGAATAATTGTATAACCTCGTTAACCTTCTTTATTATGAAATGTACATAGTACCTTAAATGGATAACTGATTTTTAGTACATAACTTTCTCCGCGCGGTATGTCGGTTCTCTCAAATGCATAGCTCCTCTGAAAATAGATAAAAGATCACATATCAACAAAGGAGCTTGAGACATAAGCAAGTTAACACACACACACACACAAAAACTATTTATTTTTAATCATTATTGACAAAACACACCTTGACTGGTTTCATGCTGAAGTTGGAAACATTTCGGTCAAGCAATTGTTTTGTTATATTGGTCTTCAATCCAGATGCCATCTCCTATTAAAGTGAACAATATATAACCATAAGTAACAATTGAAAGAAGAAAAAAAAAACTAAAATACATGCAATATGATAATGCTGACGTAGCTTAAAAGAATGATAAGGGAGGCGACTAATTACGTGAAGCTTGGTGTGAAAATCTGTAGGTGGCAACTTTGACTGTTCAAGCTTCACAATAGCGGAGTTTTCAAATACAGGGCCATTAGGGATAGCATATATGCATCTCTGCATGTTCTTCACGACCACACAACAACTGTGGTACGTACTTCCTGCTTTAACCTTGATTCAACATGACAAATTTCAACCATAAAAATCATTCTAAAATATATCAATTCTTTGCATCAATCATCCTAAATACGAAAAAACTAGTCAGTTATTGTCTATCAATCTTTAGTGGTTCAAGAAAACATGAAGATATTGCAAGTAGGTATCAACCAGATATTTACAGTATGACAAATTACAGCTAGTTGAGGCTTGTAATCATCTACTATCAAATGTGCAGCAATATGAAAGTTTAGTAGACTATCATCACTTACTATTTTCGATGATTAACGAATATCTAGATCCATAAGTATGTATATACAGATTCCACTTGTACTCATTTTCAATGGTGATTTTGTTGAACTATAACTTCTTCCCATGACCTAACCTAGCAATGGAAAATACCACTAGTGCCAAGTGTCTATTTATCATCCAACTTTAAAGACAATTCAATAGACACATTATAAGACGATATTGTCCATATTAACTTACGCAAGTACTGATATAAAAGTTAAAAAAAAAAAAAGGGCAAATTACCTTCCCAAACAGATAAATATTCCCAGCATTAGAACCAGAAAACTCCTCATAAGCATCAAGCATGTAAAAAGGCAAAGATCCATCAGTATCCACCACAAATGGATGTTTCCCATCATCAGCATTCAAACTAGCACCCATAACCGTCTTCAGCCCTGCAGTTGCACTAAAAGTTGGATCTTTTCCCTCTTTAACTTTCGCATTTAAAGTCCAAACATCAGCCTCCTCCTTTGCCACTGGCTCAACTTTCACTTCACTCTCATCCTTCAACAACTTCACCTCCTCACTCTGTGCCCCCACCACCACCGTTGGCAGCTCGTCCACAACGCCCAAATCATTACCAAATTCAGGCATCTCCAATGATTCCTTCTCTTTTTCAAACACGTCACCTCCGTTATGCGAACCATTTCCGTTTATCTGTGAACTATTTGATGACAAATTATGACCAATTCCCAAACTAGTAGCAACATTTTCAAGGTTAACTGGCGGCCTAATTAAACTACTCGCAGGCAACGACTTTTTGTTAGCGCGTCTACGCTTTTCTTTATCATTCTCATCAGGAGCAAATTCAGCAAGTACATCATCGATAATACTATCCGTACACACAGTAGCAGTAGCAGGCTTATTCTTACTAAAAACAGCAGAAGTAAACAAATTAGATATCCTTTGCTTACCCATTAAAGCAGCTGCAGCTTCAAATGAAGGTTTCTTATTATGCTGCTCCTTATTGTTATCACTTTTCGCTTTTTTTGGCTTCTTATTCTTCTTCTTCTTATCCAATTCACCATCAGATTCCTCTTCTGAAGACGGAACGACACCGGATTGAGTCCAATCAACTTCTTCACCTTCATCCGCGTACCCTAATCCGTCGTCATCAACTATAAAACTTCTGAAATCTTGTTGCCGTTTAGCCACAAGGCTTTCGTACTCATCTTCATCGACTGTATCGTATATCGGCTCATCGATTTTGATCTGGTAGCGTTGACCACCAGTTTCGCCACCGCCGCCGCCGCCGCCGCCTTCTCTTAGGGTTTTGAGTTTGCGAAGTGCTTCAGCTCGTTTCTCTGCTTCTATTGATCTGGTTTTCCTCTTTTGTCTAGGGTTATCGTCTTCCATATTTATTGATTTCGCACAAACTTCTCGTGCTCAGTGATTGATTGATTCAGCGATTGATAGATCTATGTTTGTATAGGGTTTTTAAATAAAAGGGGTAAAATGTAGATGTGTAAAATAGCGGGAAGTGGAAACAATGTTTTGGCGCCAATAATATATCGGCCAAAACCCAATCCTGGTTAATACTTGACCCGTACATAAGAATTGGTTGCTTGATATTTGACCCGTACATAAGAATCGGTTGCTTAAGGTTGCCTACATATATGATACAGTATATTATTATTATTATACTCATTGATTGGAGTAGTTTACTATGTATATATTCAATTTAATTCAATCTTATAAGATGGATTTTATAAAAGCAAATCTCATAATTGTTGTTAAAGTGGATAAAACTTTTTATACGTTGCAGTTATATATTTTAAGTGACAGCATAAAACTGTACAATAGTTGTATGAAAAATGCTAAATAACAATTTTAATGATTGTCTTTAAGAAGTCATATAGTAAAAGGTAAAAGGTTTTTTCCTGTTCAAGCTACTCGAGAGGGCGAGTAATCCGACTTCATATTCTGATGTACGTAACCCAGTAGGATTATTTCCTGGCTGTTTCTAACCATTCCCTAGCAACAATAAAATATTCGTTCGATTCGAACCTGTGACCTTCTGCAAGGAACTTGGGCCCACTTGACTATTTTAACAAGTAATTTGTGTAAAAACTGTGATACATTTTTTGTAGAAAGTGATTGGTTATTTAATATGTACAATAGTATTACAGATGTAATGATTTCTTATAAAGAGAGTACTTATGCTACAGGCTTTCTCATAATTTTTAGTAGAAGTAAAAAATCTTCAAATGTCAAAAATCCTCAAATTTAGTCTCAACTAATATCATTATATAAATATTCTCGTGTATTCACAAATAACTTGACATTTACACCCTGATATATCACATGACTAAGGTGCTGTTTGTTTTTTAAGATGTTTTTGTCTGAAGATTTGCGGACCATGTCTGTTAAGAAGATGTGGTCTGAAGGTCTGTATGCTGAATAATGAAGACTGTTTGTTTTTATGTCTGCAACATAACTCAATTCTGTCTGCAGCACTTAGAAGCACATTTCTAAGTCTGCGAGGCTGCAGACATAATAAGACATTATTTTATCTTATGTCTTCAGAAAAACAAACTGTCTGCAGTAAAAACGTCTGCGAGCGCGCAGACATAATACATAATAATGTCTGCAGACAGGAAAACAAACAACACCTAAGTGTTGAAACCACCAAGGATAAAACATGAGTTAGTAAACCGACTAAGTGTGAGGGGAAAGTTGAAGTGGAACCCATAGTTAAACCTCTTAAGGATGAAAAGTTCGATAGGTCAATAAGGAAGTATATGGGCGGGTTCAAAGGTCTTTGTATGAAAATGATGAACATGTGAGAAACCAATTAGTATCGAATTTGTCTAGGAAATAGAAGGAGAAATTGAAAGAAGTGTGTGAGGAGTCTAAAGCTACAGATATTTGGTTGTTGACTTCAATTGACTTTGGTTCTGTAAATGGAGGTTTTCGTGGTTTGACAGAGTAGGGAACCTACCAATCGGGCATTAGTTGAGATAAAGACCGAGTCTAGTGATCGACTCGTTAATAAACATGCACATGTAGAGTTTTTTCATAAAAAAATCGTAGTAGTATGGAAATACAGAAATGACTTCAATTCGGGTATTTCTATTCTCTTACACTTAAGACCTCTCGAATTTATTAAATGTTTCTGATTTCATGTAAATGAGAGCATTACATGATCTTAAAGGGGGGGGGGGGGATAAATTCTCGTGTTCATTAAAATTGCACCTAATATTAATTTTTTTTTTTTTTTTTTGTGAAATTAAGCCATAATTTTCCAAAGGATGTATTTGTTCCATCCTTAAAGGAAGTAAAGTCTTTCGAATAGTCGTTCAATTGATGTAGCATCTTTCTAAACTACATCAAATTATACCAATATCATTATGATATAAGGTACTGTGAGAAGTAGAGTCTTGAACTCTAAAAATCAATTGCCCGATGAGGTTAAATCCGGAGGTCTATTCAGGGTAACAATTGGAGCATTAAGTACAATGGGTGAAAGCCTAAATTGTGCAGTCTGAAACGATCATTTATGATCCTTGTATATATTGTCTGCTAAACGGTTATTTCGTAAACATTAGAGCCTTTTTGGACTAGTGAAAAAACATGAGAGCTATTTGGTTCAAATTCAAGAACCGTTTATCTAAATATAAGTCACGTAGGACTTAAATTCCATCACCCATTCATTTGTGCACCCTATTCTAGAATCATCAAAGTGGTCATTGGTACACTTGACGAGTGTCGTTGTCCTGAACACGAGGATGGCCATTTATGGCTCACCCACCTTGTGTAACACCGGCCATTTTTTTTTTTTAACACAGCGGAAGACTTTAATAGTAAACACAATATAAGTCACGTCATTACGTTTAAGTTTACATAACGGTGTTACGTTATCACAAAATATTATTTATACAAAAGTCCACATCAGAGTTGGGTTGTCAAACATGTCTTCTGCAATAGCACCCTTCCCGACTAGCAGTACCTAAACCTGCAAGGGGAGAATATGTGGGGGATTAGCGCACCGCTAAGTGAATGGAATCTATCTAACAGATATAGCTTAAGTCACACACAAGCTATATACTAACAACAACACATGCTAACTACCAACTAGCATACAATAAGACAATACGAGGATCGGCGGCTTGTACGAGCACACTACTCCCAGCTGATCGGGCCTGAGTCTACCGATAGTCTCTGCTACTCAATTCATAGTATAGTTATCCAGATGTAGGGGATGCATCATTCACACTATACTCCACAATCAGTAGCCTATGGACCCAACCTCCCCTAGGCACGGTTGACCTCATACGGACTCTAACCTCTCCTAGGCACGGTCTCGAGTCCCCAGTCTCCCTAGGCCCGACTGGTGCCATTCACACAGTGTACACATAATTCACATACAACATCAGGCAAACGATATTATTCTATTATAGCAATTCCTACACTATGCATGGTAAAAGAGTCAACCACAGTAGCATGATATGCTACTTAAACTCTATCCGTAGATAGACCCACTCACCAATTACCAGCAACTGCTCAGTTATTATTTCTGAGCTTCCTCCTTGTCCTTATAACCTGAGAACAACACAAACAAAGTTAATATACATATCCAATAAATAATATAATCATTTCATACGATTAACTAGGTCATAACACCATATATTCATAATTTTATGAGTCTACATCATGACTCCACTCAATAATGGCATACAGGTGCGTGCAAAACACGACATACACACTAAAACTCCTTTTTCGGCCCAAAAAACAGTTTGATCTAGTTTCTTAAAAGTTCACCATTAAAAAGTATTCTTTATTACGATTCCAACGATAGTTTATTCATCAAAAACGGAGTTACGTTTTGAAAGTTACGCCCGTTTCAATTTCATAAAAGGTACTGTAGCAAATAGTGGCACTGTAGCAACTCGGTACTACAGCAATAGTGACATTGTAGCAAATCGGTACTGTAGCAACTCGGGTACTATAGCAAATAGTGACACTGTAGCAAATACCGAACGCTGTAGCAAATAGTGACAATGTAGCAACTCGGTACTGTAGCAAATAGTGACACTGTAGCACCTCAGGCACTGTAGCAACTCGGGCACTGTAGCAACTCGGGTACTGTAGCAAAATACTGTAGCAACTGGTTCGAACACATTCGCTGATTTCGTGATTTTTTCGCCCAAAACTCGATTTTTGAGTGTTTTTGATCCGTTTTTAAGCACATGGAAGCTACTAAACATATATACAACCTATTTCTAACATCAATTAAGCATAACAAACACCAAAAATGAAGATTCAAGCTTAAAATCACACTTTTATTCAAGAACACAAAAACTCAATTAATCAAGAATCAAAGCAAGGATTCAAGTAAACAAACCTGATTAGATGATCACAAGGATACAAGAAATTAGTCACTTAAGCTACTTGATCTAATTTCTTACTTGGATTTGATTAGGTTTTGAGAGTGAAAGAGTTTAGGTACGTTCTAGTTTTGGGAAATTAGGTGAAATGGATGGAAACATCCAGATATTACACTCTTATGTGTTAAAAAATAATACCCCATCACACACGGGTATTTACCAGTTATCTAAAATATTTCGCACAAGATTAGGTAGCCCAAACGAGGTCTAAATTAAATAAACAAACCTGTTCTGGGACCCTTGTCACAAACTGGTCACAACACAATTATAATAAAACACTAATAAAATAATTAAAATAAAAGCACTTAAGACTAAGCATAAACCCTAAGGGCAAAATAGGCAACTTACAACTAGCCCGGGTTTCAGTCTGTTACAAATCCACCCCCCTTAAGAATATTCCGTCCTCGGAATCTGGTCTTGGTCAAACAAACGAGGGTAGCGATTTCTCATCAACTCTTCTGTCTCCCATGTAAAATTAGAACCCAAACTGTGTTTCCACTCAATCAACACCATCGGAATCTCTTTCTTTCTCACCTTAGTCACCTTTTGGTCAACCACACGGACCGGCTCTTCCACCAATTTCTTATTCAAATCGACCCTTAAATCTTCTAAAGGAAGAAGTTGTGTTTCATCGTCGACTTTACACTTACGAAGATAAAATGTATTATGAATACCAGCTAACTCTGGCGGAAGATCTAACACCACAGTCTGATCATTCAACACTTCACTGATCGGAAACAGACCAATAAATCTCGGTGCTAACTTACCACGTTTACCGAATCTGATAACCCCTTTCCACGGCGAAACTTTCAGATACACTCGTTCACCCACATTAAAGGTTACCGGACGTCTACGCGGATCAGCATACATTTTCTGCCTATCTCTAGCGGCTTTCAACTTTTCTCTCGCAATTGCAACTTTTTCGGCTGTCATTTGAACAATTTCGGGACCTGCAAACTGCTTCTCCCCGGCTTCTAACCAACAAGTCGGAGTTCTGCAACGACGACCGTACAGCATTTCATAGGGCGGCATTCCTATACTCGAATGATATGAATTATTATACGCGAATTCGACCAACGGTAAATGTGTATCCCACGAACCACCGTATTCTAACACACAAGCCCTTAACATATCCTCCAAAGTCTGTATCGTTCTTTCACTATGACCATCTGTCTGAGGATGATAAGCTGTACTTAAATTCACACGTGTACCCAAATTTTGTTGAAGACTGTTCCAAAAATTCGACACAAATCTGGAATTTCTGTCTGAATCGATCGATAACGGCACACCATGTCGACTAACTATTTCTTTCACATACAAATCGGCTAACTCACTTAACGAAGCTGTCTCACGAGTAGCAAGAAAATGAGCACTTTTAGTTAGGTGATCCACTATTACCCAAATCATATCATGTCTTTTCTGAGTTCGAGGTAATTTGGTCACAAAATCCATCGTTATATGTTCCCATTTCCACTCTGGAATCTGTAACTGACGTAACGAACCATAAGGTTTCTGATGTTCGGCCTTCACTTGAGCACATATATGACACTTTTCGACATAACGGGCGATATCTGATTTCATTGTTGGCCACCAATACACTGTTTTCAAATCATGATACATCTTATTACTACCCGGATGTACTGTCAATCTGGATTTGTGAGCTTTCGTCATGATTAAATCCCTCAAATCTCCAAGCTTAGGCACCCAAACACGATTGTTTAAGGTCTTTAGTCCACGTGAGTCATCAATTAAGTCCACTTTTCGTTTGGTCATTTGTTCAGATTTAATATGTTCGTCCTCTAAAGCACATGCCTGAATGGTTTTTAAGCTGTTAATCAAATCTGAAGTTATATTCAAATGAAGAAATTTCACATTTTCACTTGACTTTTTACGACTTAGCGCATCTGCAACCACATTTGCCTTACTCGGATGGTATTTAATTTCACAATCGTAAACTTTGATCAACTCTTGCCATCGTCTCTGACGCATATTCAATTCTTTCTGTGAGAAGATATACTGCAAACTCTTGTGATCTGTACATATAACATAATGGGTTCCATACAAATAGTGTCTCTACAGTTTCAAAGCAAACACTACTGCAGCCATTTCAAGATGATGCACTGGATAATTCTTCTCATGAACTTTCAACTGTCGCGAAGCGTAGGCGATTACTTTATCTCTTTGCATTAATACACTACCCAACCCAGCATATGATGCATCACAGTATACCACGAAGTTTTCTGAACCTTCTGGTAAAGCTAACACTGGTGCCTGACACAGTAGCTGTTTCAAAATCTGAAAAGCCTTTTCCTGTTCATCAGTCCATCGAAAGACTACATCTTTACGAGTCAACTTAGTCAACGGACCCGCTATTTTCGAGAAATCCTTGATAAATCTGCGATAATAACCGGCTAATCCCAGAAAACTCTTAATCTCAGTCGGAGTCTTCGGAGAATTCCAATTCATTACTGCTTCTATCTTTGTCGGATCAACTTTTATACCTTCGGCACAAATCACATGACCCAAAAACTGCACTTCACGTAACCAAAATTCACACTTTGAAAATTTTGTAAATAGTTGTTCACGTTTCAACATGTTCAAAACCTGTCTCAGATGTTCAGCATGTTCACTTTCGGTCTTTGAATACACTAGTATATCATCTATAAACACAATCACAAACTTATCTAAGAACGGGCGACACACTTTATTCATTAGATCCATGAAGATTGCTGGCGCATTCGTCAACCCAAATGGCATGACAAGAAATTCATAATGACCATACCTTGTTCTGAACGCTGTTTTCGGTATATCTGATTCAGCAACACGAACCTGATGATATCCGGATCGTAAGTCTATCTTAGAAAAGAATGAAGCACCCTGTAACTGATCGAACAAATCGTCTATTCGAGGTAACGGATACTTATTCTTCACTGTTCTTTTGTTCAATTCACGATAATCAATACACATACGCATTGACCCATCTTTCTTTTTAACAAACAATACCGGAGCACCCCACGGTGAAGAACTCGGTCGGATAAACCCACGATCTAATAGTTCTTGAATCTGTGACATCATTTCATGGATTTCAGATGGCGCTAATCGGTATGGAGCTTTTGCAACTGGAGTTGTTCCAGGAACCAATTCAATCTTATATTCAACTTCCCTTACTGGCGGCAGACCTGGTAACTCATCTGGGAACACTTCGGGAAATTCTGATACTATCGGAATATCGGCCACTGTTTTCTTTTCTTTCTTTGCATCAATCACATATGCAAGAAATGATTCACAACCCTTTGCCATCGACTTTTTCGCTTTCATCATGGTTATCAACAGAAAATTATACCCTCCCCGCTCCCCTCGGGCCACAACACGGGTTCCATCGGTCAAACGAAAGGTAATCATTTTCCTATCACACTTAATATTAGCCCTAAGCGAGCTCAACCAATCCATTCCTAGTACTACATCAAAGCTAGGAATAGGTAACACTAAACAAGTCACCGGGAAAGACTTCCCTTCGATCTCTATACAAACCCCAGTCACATAGGTTGTGACGGGTGTGGTCTTACCATCAGCTACTTCTACACTAACCGGCTTGGGTAACATAGTAGCTGGTAAATTCAACTTAGCACAGAAATCTAGGGACATAAAACACCTATTGGCACCACAATCAAACAATACGCGAGCAGGTATTGAGTTGATTAGAAACATACCGGTGATTACTTCGTCGGTTGCCACAGCATTTTCCATCGACATCTGAAAAGCTCTAGCCTCTGCTATTGGAGGGTTCTTCCTCTTCTGCCCACTCGAGGCAGTTGACCCTCCAGCTGATGCTAAACGCGCCCCTGACCCTGCCCTGAAACTACCACTCTTCGACGGACAACTAATTGCACGATGCCCTGGTTTGTGACAACTCCAACACACACTATTCGGATACGGGCATGCTGAAGACTCATGCCCAACAACACCACACTTTAAGCATCTTCTTGTAGCCTCAGAACACTGACCACTGTGAGAAAATCGACACGTGTGACACCAATTCCCTTTACCTGATCCAGATCCAGTACTACTCTGACCACTTTTACCCTTCGATTTAAACCCACTAGACTTCTTGAATTTAGATCCTGATTGACCAGATACTTGCCCACCTTGTTGTAGCACATTACCAAACATTCTGTTTCTGGCAGCCTGAACATCACTTTCTACCATCTTAGCCATCACAACAGCTTGAGACAATGATGTAGCTGTTCTAACAAAAGTTATGTACTCAGGCAGAATGATATTAACAAAATGCTGGATACGAGATGCTTCGTCTGGCACCCATTGTTGTATAAACCTCAGTTTATCCATAAACTTCTCTACTACCTCATCGATCGTCATTTGAGGTGTCATCTTCATTTCAAGAAACTCAGTCTTGATTCGGTTTATATCAAATGGATTACAATATTGTTCACACACCTTCCCATGAAACTGCTCCCATGTGATCATACTCACTTGCTCTTTTGATATACTAGAAATTAAAGAATCCCACCAAATCATAGCCCTACCTTTCAACAGTCTACTAGCATATGTTACCTTCAGCTCGGGTTCACACTGACACGCTTCAAATACCCTTTCAACTTCTCGCAACCAATTGAGAGTTACAGTCGGATCAGTACTTCCAGAGAACTCGGAGGGTTTGCAATCACGGAAGTTCTTATACGTACATCTTTTGGGTGGTTGCATGTAAGGTTGATGGAACATTTGCATTTGGTATGGATTCATCATCATGAGATTTTGGTAAGTAAAGGTGTTTTGTGGTGGCATATAATATTCGTTAGGTATTTGATTCTGAAACTTGTTCTGGGGCACATTAGGTATCGTTTGGGATTGCGCGGTTGGGAATCCAGGTGGTGTATCATCATTTCCAGAATGCCTCGCCAATTCAAGCTCATTAATTTTGTCCTCGGCCTCTTTTAGCTTGCTTTCTAACTGAAGGATGTAACTACTCTGATCATCATCTGACTCAACACCTTCTTCTGGTGCTCTGAATGTTCCGGGGTTAGATGGGCCAGTTGCGTTTCTATCAGCCATACCTGTGCTACAAAACAGCTCACACAAAAGCTTAGTGGATAACAGTTAGTTCAATCACAACTAACACACGTATATCCTATTTTCACTTAGCCCCCACTCCCACAGACATGTTTGACTTGCCTCAGGGTTTGGGAACAAAATACGCGCACGTATTTGCTGCCAAGCCATGCTCTGATACCAACTTGTAACACCGGCCATTTTTTTTTTAACACAGCGGAAGACTTTATTAACAAACACACTATAAGTCACGTCATTACGTTTAAGTTTACACAACGGTGTTACGTTATCACAAAACATTATTTATACAAAAGTCCACATCAGAGTTGGGTTGTCAAACATGTCTTCTGCAATAGCACCCTTCCCGACTAGCAGTACCTAAACCTGCAAGGGGAGAATATGTGGGGGATTAGCGCACCGCTAAGTGAATGGAATCTATCTAACAGATATAGCTTAAGTCACACACAAGCTATATACTAACAACAACACATGCTAACTACCAACTAGCATACAATAAGACAATACGAGGATCGGCGGCTTGTACGAGCACACGACTCCCAGCTGATCGGGCCTGAGTCTACCGATAGTCCCTGCTACTCAATTCACAGTATAGTTATCCAGATGCAGGGGATGCATCATTCACACTATACTCCACAATCAGTAGCCTATGGACCCAACCTCCCCTAGGCACGGTTGACCTCATACGGACTCTAACCTCTCCTAGGCACGGTCTCGAGTCCCCAGTCTCCCTAGGCCCGACTGGTGCCATTCACACAGTGTACACATAATTCACATACAACATCAGGCAAACGATATTATTCTATTATAGCAATTCCTACACTATGCATGGTAAAAGAGTCAACCACAGTAGCATGATATGCTACTTAAACTCTATCCGTAGATAGACCCACTCACCAATTACCAGCAACTGCTCAGTTATTATTTCTGAGCTTCCTCCTTGTCCTTATAACCCGAGAACAACACAAACAAAGTTAATATACATATCCAATAAATAATATAATCATTTCATACGATTAACTAGGTCATAACACCATATATTCATAATTTTATGAGTCTACATCATGACTCCACTCAATAATGGCATACAGGTGCGTGCAAAACACGACATACACACTAAAACTCCTTTTTCGGCCCAAAAAACAGTTTGATCTAGTTTCTTAAAAGTTCACCATTAAAAAGTATTCTTTATTACGATTCCAACGATAGTTTATTCATCAAAAACGGAGTTACGTTTTGAAAGTTACGCCCGTTTCAATTTCATAAAAGGTACTGCAGCAAATAGCGGCACTGTAGCAACTCGGTACTGCAGCAATAGTGACACTGTAGCAAATCGGTACTGTAGCAACTCGGGTACTGTAGCAAATACCGAACGCTGTAGCAAATAGTGACAATGTAGCAACTCGGTACTGTAGCAAATAGTGACACTGTAGCACCTCGGGCACTGTAGCAACTCGGGTACTGTAGCAAAATACTGTAGCAACTGGTTCGAACACATTAGCTGATTTCGTGATTTTTTCGCCCAAAACTCGATTTTCGAGTGTTTTTGATCCGTTTTTAAGCACATGGAAGCTACTAAACATATATACAACCTATTTCTAACATCAATTAAGCATAACAAACACCAAAAATGAAGATTCAAGCTTAAAATCACACTTTTATTCAAGAACACAAAAACTCAATTAATCAAGAATCAAAGCAAGGATTCAAGTAAACAAACCTGATTAGATGATCACAAGGATACAAGAAATTAGTCACTTAAGCTACTTGATCTAATTTCTTACTTGGATTTGATTAGGGTTTTGAGAGTGAAAGAGTTTAGGTACGTTCTAGTTTTGGGAAATTAGGTGAAATGGATGGAAACATCCAGATATTACACTCTTATGTGTTAAAAAATAATACCCCATCACACACGGGTATTACCAGTTATCTAAAATATTTCGCACAAGATTAGGTAGCCCAAACGAGGTCTAAATTAAATAAACAAACCTGTTATGGGACTCTTGTCACAAACTGGTCACAACACAATTATAATAAAACACTAATAAAATAATTAAAATAAAAGCACTTAAGACTAAGCATAAACCCTAAGGGCAAAATAGGCAACTTACAACTAGCCCGGGTTTCAGTCTGTTACACCTTGCAACTAAGTTTCACCCGTTTAAAACTTTTTGGTATGCTTGGAATTTACGAAAAACGCCTCTTGTGTAACAGCTAGAGTGTAGAATGAATTGGTACCTTGGTTCCACCTGTATCATCGTATTGGTGATTTTGAAGTTCAAGAGTTTCACGATTTTTTGGAAGATCATTAGATATTTTATCGTTTAAAGACTTAAGATGATGTGTTGAAGATTAGTCTTGCTTGAGGACAAGCAAGAGTCTAGTGTGGGGAATTGATTAGAATGATGATCGTGAGTGAAGAACATTAAAGGAGACCAATATGGTTGATATAAGTGAAGAATTTAGCTCCAAATGTTTTAAAACGAGAGAAAAGTCAAAATTAGTATCAGATGTGGCGCATCATTGCACTTTAAACATCCCATTAAGTAACGGTCAAATAGAGATGTGGTGCATCAAGAGGGATGCGGCGTATGGGTAATGTACACGGAAAGGGATGTGACGCATCCTTAGAGATGTGCCGCATCCTTACAGATGCGGCGTATCACCATGTTTCTTTGGATCCACGTCAGACAAAATTCAAAAATAGGAGGAGGTTTTGGCCATTTACATATACGAATTCTGGAGAGAAAAATGTCGAATTTTAGGGTTTCAACATCATTCTTCATCAAACCAAGAGGGTTATTCATCAAAATTGAAGATTGGAAGATTCTAACATAACTGGTACTATTAATTTTCATTAGTTTTGTGAATCACTATGAATTTTATTATTTACAATTGTGTGTTTGACTATTCCATGAACATGATTGGCTAATTATGTGTTCACTTTAGTGTAAGACATATGATTTGGGATTGTTCTATATTTTGATTATTGAGGTTATTATGCTTAATTAAATGTGATTTTCATAAGAACAAATGTTGTGATTATTTATATGCTTTAATTCAATTATATGAATTATTGACTAGTTATTGTGTAATAACCCGCATTTTCCGTTAATTTATTTTAACGCCCGTCTTTTTTTTAGATAATATCTTTCGTTACCTAAATTCGTACCTTCCGTAAATTAGCATTTTTAATATTACCGTTATTTAATTATAACATCTCTCGTTTACTCTAGCGTATTTAAAATAATTCGTGTGGTTAATTCACGCACCCGTGATATTGCACATTTCTCATATATTTATCATGCAATATTCGTCATTTTTAGTCCATTCCGATATGGTTTTGGTTATTATTCGCGATTATTTGGAGGATTATGATTTAAGAGCCGAGAAGTATTATTTAAGTGATTTTTGGAGTTTATGGCGCATTTACAGCAATTTCTATGTTATTGGGTGAATTGGGTTGTGATCAAGACAAGTTATATGAAGAAACGTGAAGGAATTGTTGAGTACAGAGGTGCGCGCCGCGCATAAGGTTGCGCACCACGCGTTAAGCCTTCGAAAGAGACCAGTCAACTTTTAATTATGCAGCATGTTTTATTCACTAGTGCGCGTCGCGCACTTATATGCGCACCGCGCATATTGAGTCGGCCAGATTTCTGTTGCTATAAATAAGGTGCAGTTTTTTATACCAAAAAAATCTTTCTGGCAGCCGATTTTTGGGAGCATTGAGGGAGATTTTTGGGCACTTTTGGGGAATTCCAAGGTTACTCTAACGCTCTAATCATTCCGCTATCAAGGATCAATTCAAGCAATAATCAAGATTCATTGTGTTAGGTTGATTCTTATGTATCATACAATGTTTACTCTATTATTTATTACTTTGATTTCTATTGTTGTCATGGTTATTGGCTAAGTTATTTAATGTTTATCTAGACTTATAAACCTTTGTATTGGATGCTACTTATCAGTTATTCTTTTAATTAATGATGATTTGATGTTTGAATTAAAGAACGATTCTTATTAAACCTAGACTTTTCGATTCAATTGGTTGTGTATTTGTTTGATAGGACGAGAGTTTGTCAATTTAATGCATAAATTTACAATTGGTTTGTCTTAATTGATTGTTTGCTTACTCGGAGACGAGAGTAAATTTGAATTCAAAAGGCTAGACGAAATAGGGGTGAATTATACGCAACGAGAGTTGGTGTAATTGTAATTCGAGTCTTCATCTCAGTTGAGGTATTTGGTCACAATTAGGAGGTCTTAGGCTACGGGGAATTTCGTGTCGTGTAATCTTAATTGAAGTGTTTGCGCTGGGGAATTCCAGGTGAACCGACTAGATAATTCACATAAGTTAGATAATAACTGGGGCTTAATCTAAATGCATCCAATACTAGGTGTAAAAGGTCTAGACAAGCATTCGTTCTCCTATTTGATTTCAACTATTTTATTTTTACTTGTCTGTTTGCTTTAAAGCTTTAACTTAAAAATACCAAAAATATTGTTTTTCTTCGTTAATTAATTAAAGTTATCCTTGATTTGGCTAATCGTTAAATAGCCACCAACAAAACTATTTCGTACTTTCCATTTTCTTAAATTAACTTAGTTTACTTTTATTAGTTACAATCTTAATTCTCACGTTTAACTGTCCTTGGAACGAATACGGATTTACCAACTTTGTACTACTGCACGATCGGGTACACTGCCCGTTAGTATGTAGTAATCCTTTTTACCGGTATTTTCCATTATAAATTATAGACGCGATTTCACACACCAAGTTTTTGGCGCCGCTGCCGGGGACAGTTGTGTCAGAAATTAAGATTGTTATGTAATTGTTCTTAGTTTAGTTTTAATTATAGTTTATTTTTACTTTTCGTTTATTCTCAGTTGAATCGGTGCGTTTAATCAGTTGTTAGTTGTGATTTCGCAGATAACAGGTAGTGAATGCCACATACGCGTTCTTCTAATTCTCCTATTCTTCAACCATTTGACGAACCTGAAAGAGAGTTGTTTAGAGCGTTAAGTCAAGAGAAACAGTCTACAGTGGATTCATCAGCTTCTTCAAGTGATAATATAATTAATTTGGGTAGTAGTGCTAAGACTGTGGTGCCCGATACACCACCTGAAATCCACGAAGAAGAAGACTCTTACGTTTCATTAGATATTTTCGAGACTGAAGAGATGGCTGATCAACCACCTCGTCCTCAGACTATGGCAGAAAAGCTGAAGGCCACCCAAGCTGGCCAAGGCAATTCGATTACTCAACCAAACATCACTCAGCCTTTTCAAATCACAGGGCCAATTCTGAGTTTGATTTCTTCTTATTGCCAATTTCATGGCAAGGATAATGAGGATGCTAACGAGAATCTTCGTATTTTCAATGATGTTTGCAACTTATTCAAGCTGCATGAGGTTGCCGATACTTCGATCAAGACAAGGCTTTTTCCCTGGACTCTTAAGGGAGAAGCTAAGAGATGGTTAGATAAGCAGCCAGAGGGAGCGATTACCTCTTGAGAAGTTTTGGTAGATAAGTTTTTATCAAAGTTTTTCCCTACGTCTCGAGCTGCTAGACTTCAAGCATACATTTCGCAATTCAGACAAAAGAGCAGTGAGACATTATTTGATGCTTGGGACCGTTATTCTAATATGTTACGCTCGTGTCCGCAACATGGGTTGAATGATTTACAAAAGGTCCAGATTTTCTATAAGGGGTGTGACATACCTACTCGCTAGAGTATTGATCAAGCAGCAGGTGGAACTTTAATGGATAAGATCGAAGAAGAGGTGTTAGAGATAATTGAAAAGCAAGCTGCCTACACTCACGAATGGCATCAAGATCATGAGTCAACCCGTTCAGCATCATTTAAGAGAACCGAAACCACTGGTGCGTATGATGATTATGGGTCTATTAATGCCAAGTTAGACAAATTTGGTAGACACTTGGAGAAGTTGGAAAAGGACATGCATGGTATTAAGGTTGGTTGTGAGTTTTGCGGGGGATTACATTTAGGAAAAGATTTTGATACAGGTTTGACTATGAACCAGAAAGAAGAGATCGCTTATATTAGTCAACAGACCAACAATCAGTTTCAGGGACGTGCGCAGTTTAATATAAATTTCAACAATCCCTATAATCCTCAAGGTAATCAAGGTTCGAGGTTCCAGCCAGGATCTAGTAGAGGATATCAACAGCAAGCTCCCGGGTATTTTCAGAAACCCCAAGCCGAAGAGAAAAAGTCCAACCTAGAAGCGATGATCGAAAAGCTTGTGATGTCTCAAACTCAGCTTGTTACCACTGTCACCCAAAACAATGAGAAGAATGATCAAATGTTTCGCAATAAACAAGCGGCTATTCAGAATCTGGAGAAACAAATTGGTCAACTTGCTAATCAGAGTAATGAGAGGAAACCGGGGGAATTACCGAGCAAAATAGATACTAACCCGAAGAATGGGCACGTTAATGCTATCACCACCCGAAGTGGTTTAGCATATGATTCACCGCGGAAGCCCGATAAGTATAATTTGCAAGTGCCGTTAGCTAAGGATAGTGAACCGGTTGTTGTTAGTGAACCGGAGGAGGAAAAGGAGCCGGAACAGGTGATTGAGAAAGTTGTAAGTGTGACTGATAATGCTAAAAACAAACATATATTTCATAGCATTATCCCTCAAGAAAGACAAGCTTTTAGTTGCAATTGTTCTATTTACAAGTGATAGTCGTTTAAATAATAAAAGGTGAAGACAAAAGACAGATTCGACGAATTGAAGACGCAAACGACCAAAAAGCTCAAAAGTACAAAATACAATCAAATAGGTTCCAATTATTGATAAGAAACGTCTCAAAATTACAAGAGTACAAGACGCGAAATGCAAAGTACAAGATATTAAATTATACGCAAGGACGTTCGAAAATCCGGAACCGGGACCAAAGTCAACTCTCAACGCTCGACGCAACGGAGCTAAAATTTCAAGTCAACGGAGTACAAGAATATAATATAATATATATATATAATTATATATATTATATTATATAATAAATAAATAAGCAGCCCACGTTTTTAAAGACTTTTGAGCTCTCCCAGCTGCGCATGGCCTGGAAGAACAAAAACCATGCGATCGCATAGCCCTGAAATCCAGGCCTCACCTATAAATCTCGCATGTTTTGGACGTAAAAAACACACCTTTTTCTAACTTTCTCTTATCTAATGTACCAAGTATCACTCCAATTAGTAATCTCAATTTGTAATTTTAATTTTAAGTTAGTGATAATAATAAGGTTGGGTTAGTCGAATGTTTTAAGGTCTTGTAAGTCGGAACTCTGTCCGTGTAACGCTTCGCTATTTTTAATCACTGTAAGTTATGGTTAATGTTATTTTAATTTAATGTCTCGTAGCTAAGTTATTATTATGCTTATTTAAGACGAAGTAATCATGATGTTGGGCTAAAAATATTAAGATTGGGTAATTGGGCATTATACCATAATGGGGGTTTGGACAAAAGAACGACACTTGTGGAAATTAGACTATGGGCTATTAATGGGTTTTATATTAACTAAACGATACCTCGTTAAATTAATATATAGAGTTATAATTTGACGTATTTATATATAACCACATACGCTTGACTGGGTACGGTGGGCGAGATATCTATAAATACCAATAATTGTTCATTTTACCGGACACGGAACTGGATTAATAGTATTGTTGAAATAGGGGTGGATTACATTCAAGGGTAATTGGTGTAATTGTTAACAAAGTAGTAAAACCTTGGTTTACACGCAGTCGATAACCTGGTGTATTCATTAAACAAAGTATTAAGACCTTGTTATAATTCGAATCCCCAATTAGTTGGAATATTTGACTTCGGGAATAAGAATAATTTGACGAAGACTTTCGCACTTTATATTTATGCCTGATGGACTATTATGGACAAATCCGTATGGACATATCGAATAATCCAGGACAAAGGACAATTAACCCATGGGAATAAACTAAAATCAACACGTCAAACATCATGATTACGGAAGTTTAAATAAGCATAATTCCTTTATTTTCATATTTAATTGCACTTCTAATTATTGCACTTTTATTTATTGTCTTTGTATTTAATTGCACTTTTAATTATAGTACTCTTTTATTATCACAATTTTATTTTATCGCACTTTTATTTATCGCAATTTCATTATCGTTATTTACTTTACGCTTTAAATTAAGTCTTTTTATTTATTTAATATTTTACATTAGGTTTTAACTGCGACTAAAGTTTTAAAAATCGACAAACCGGTCATTAAACGGTAAAAACCCCCTTTTATAATAATAATATTAATTATATATATATTTGTATTTTTATAAGTTAAAACTAATATAGCGTTAAGCTTGTTTAAGTGTATCCCTGTGGAACGAACCGGACTTACTAAAAACTACACTACTATACGATTAGGTATACTGCCTATAAGTGTTGTAGCAAGGTTTAGGTATATCCATTCTATAAATAAATAAATATCTTGTGTAAAATTGTATCGTATTTAATAGTATTTCGTTGTAAAAATAATACTATTTCCTAGTACACCTCGCACACATCAAGTATTTTTGGCGCCGCTGCCGGGGACAATTCTGCTTAAACGCCGGAAGCGCAACGCTATATATAAAAAAAAAAGATTTTTATTAATTTTTAGTTTACTTTTATAAAAATACGCTTTTATAAAAATACATTTTAAATAATCAAAAATATAAAAAGAAAAACAAAATTTATATATTTTTAAGAGTTTGTTAAAAATATAAGTTTTATAAAGTTTCTTTATTTTTATTTTGTAAAAAAAATAAGTTTTATTTACTTAGTATAAATATTTTATAAATTATAAAGCAGCAAAACAGAAAAAAAAAAATTCGAGGCCCGGTACTGTAGCAGCCCGTAACCTGGCCCGTAACCTTAGCTCATGCGATCGTATGAGCCCGAAGGCAAATTCTCATGCGATCGCATGAGACTGTCTGACACGCCAACAGTCAACCCTAATTCTGCATTAATTACGGAGTATTATTTAATTAATAATTAGAAACCCTAATTAGGTTTTAGTTTTAAATTAATTAGTTTTTAGAATTAATTTGTATTTTAAGTTTATTTAGTTTTTATAAATTATAAAATTAATAGTTTTATAAAATAAATAATATAAAAATAATATTTTTATAAAAATTGTACTTTTTACAACTTTAAGTATATTTTTATATTTTGTACCTCTTTTTATTCGTTTTAGCGTAATATTTGTATTTTTCGCTCGTATTTAGTTTTAAGTTATAGTTTTTGCCATAGTATTTTTATTTCTAGATTTTTAGGCTTTGCCGTAAAATCCCTTAAGTGCTTTTTCTTTAGACTAAGATTTAGGTGCTTAGAATTTTGAGACGCCTTTTTAAGATTTTAGTACCTTTTTAAGTTATCGCCATTTGAGATATAGTATTCCTTTTAAGCTTTAATATTTTTAGACGCAACTTTTAATTCTTAAATTTTAGTGCCTTTTAAGTTACGACGCGCTACTTTCTTATTTTCATTTTTCGACGCCTATTATTTTTCAACCTTTTATTTTTCGACCTTTTTCGACGCGCTCTTTTTCTTTCTTATTTCTCGACATTCTAGTTTTAGGACTTAGATTTTTTCTATTTCTTCTCTAAAATTTCTTTAAATTACGAAAAATTATTTTAAGTGGTTAAATTGATAGACATCAAAATTTTCTGGTTCGTAGTAATAGTTGGATTTGTACGTGGACCGGGTTATTGGAGCCAAACAGTACTCAATTATATTGAGACCAAACGAATCCTGCCCCTCTGCTGCATCTTTTGGCTATTCGAAACGTGGGCAAAATCAGAAAAGTCTATTAATTTGAGAACTTATATAATTTTTCTTCCTTTTTAAAAACTAATAGGATATTCAGTGAATGCACCGAGCAAAACGTTCACCACCTTTTGTACGTTCACCACCTGTAACTCGATCAAGACATCTAGCAAATATTGTCGCCGTTGATTTTTCTTTAGAATCGTCATCCAGTCGACCAATTACTCCAATTCAAATTTCCGATAATCCATTTTTTGAACCCGACCTCACAATTGAGAATCCGGAGAATATTCAGGGACAATTCCAAGATCCTGAACCATTAATCTTTCCTCTGGAACCACCAATCATTCAAACAGAGATTGTTGAGGAACCAACCATTAAATCAGAATCCTTTAGTGATTCAGATTCTACAAATTCAATAATGGAGAATCTGAAACCTCTAAGTATGGAAGACCGAATGAGAGCTAAACGCACTGGCCAAGGTCACGCAATTACTCAACCTGACATTAATGCGCCAGATTATGAAATCAAGGGACAAATTCTACACATGGTAACAAATCAATGCCAATTTAGTGGTGCGCAGAAGGAAGATCCAAATGAACATCTTCGTACCTTTAATAGGATCTGCACTCTATTTAAAATCAGAGAAGTGGAGGATGAACAGATATATCTCATGTTATTTCCCTGGACTTTAAAGGGAGAAGCCAAAGATTGGTTGGAATCGTTACCTGAAGGGGCGATTGATACATGGGACGTTTTAGTTGAAAAATTTCTTAAACAATTCTTTCCGGCATCTAAAGCCGTAAGACTTCAAGGAGAAATTGTTACGTTCACACAAAAGCCAAATGAAACTCTATATGAGGCGTGGACAAGATTTGGAAAGTTATTGAGAGGATGTCCGCAACATGGTTTAGACACTTGTCAAATAGTACAAATATTCTACCAAGGATGAGACATCACTACAAGGAAAGACATCGATATAGCAGTTGGTGGTTCCATTATGAAGAAAACAGCAACTGATGCTTACAAAATTATTGATAACACTGCTTCCCACTCACATGAGTGGCACCAAGAAAAAGATATCGTTAGATCATCTAAAGCAGCTAGAGCCGATTCTAGCCATGACTTAGATTCCATTTCCGCAAAAATTGATGCTGTCGAGAGACGAATGGAAAAGATGACTAAAGATATTCACTCAATACAAATTAGTTGTGAGCAGTGTGGAGGACCACATTTGACAAAAGATTGTCTCAGTATTGAACTAACAATGGAACAAAGAGAGAATGTTTCATACACAAACCAAAGGCCTGGAAATAATTATCAGAATAATTATCAACCGCCACGACCAATCTACAATCAAAACCAGAACTATAACCGAAATGTTCCATACAACAACCAACAAGGTCCTAGCAATCAACAAGTATCCAACAATACTTACAACCAGCAAAGACCTATTTTTCAAAATAAACCACCACAAACCGATGATAAAAAGTCAAATTTAGAAGATATGATGTCGAAGCTAGTTGATTCTCAAACACAATTTTTCACATCTCAGAAACAAACCAATGAACAAAATGCTCAAGCATTTAGAAATCAACAAGCTTCAATTCAAAATTTAGAACAAGAAGTGAGCAACCTAGCAAGGTTGATAGGTGAAAGAAAACCGGGAAGTCTACCTAGTGATACAAATGCTAACCCCCGGAATGAAACAACTAAAGCCATTACCACAAGAAGTGGTATTACACTTAAACCACCTGAAATACCTGTAATTTCTGATGAAGCTATTCCAACTCCACAAGAACCACAATCTGATCAAGATAAGGAAAAAGAACCGGTAGTTGAAAAGGTTAATGAAGATAACACAGTTAAGGCTAAACCTTATGTTAAACCATACCAACCACCACTTCCTTACCCGAGTAAAATGAGAAAAGAGAGACTTGAAGCCGAGCAATCCAAATTCTTGGATATGTTTAAACAGATAAATGTAAATCTTCCTTTCATTGATGTGATTTCAGGAATGCCTAGATATGCTAAATTTCTGAAAGATCTAATCACAAATAGAAAGAAAATGGAAGAACTCTCGGCTGTTACTATGAATGTTAATTATTCTGCAGTGCTGTTGAATAAGATACCAGAAAAATTATCAGATCCAGGAAGTTTCACAATTCCATATTTTCTGGGTAGTCTTAGTTCAATAGAAGCATTGGCAGACTTAGGTGCTAGTATAAATCTAATGCCGTATTCACTATACACTAAACTAGACCTTGGAGAATTGAAACCAACAAGAATAAGCATATAACTAGCCGATCGATCAGTAAAATATCCTAGAGGGATAATGGAGAACATGCTAGTTAAAGTTGGTACTTTAGTATTTTCAGTAGATTTTGTTATTCTGGACATGGAAGAAGATTCTCGAGTACCTCTCATATTAGGAAGACCATTCTTAAACACGACCAAAGCAATAATAGACGTTTTTGGTAAGAAACTGACCCTAAGTACAGAGGACGAGAGTGTTACCTTTTTAGTTCATAGAGCAATGCAACAACCGCAATCTGCAGATGATACATGTTATTATATTCAAACTATAGAATCACATGCAGAATTGTTAGAAGAATTTCCAGAATTACAAGGAATAGGAGAATGTTCTTTAGGAGAAAGTACTGAACCAATTGATGAAACTGAAATGTTAGCTACACTTATGGCTAATGGATATGAACCAACAACAGAAGAAATTCAAATGCTAAAAGAAGAAGACAGATATCGATATAAATCATCGATAGAAGAACCACCGACATTAGAGTTAAAGCCACTTCCAAACCATTTGGAATATGCTTATTTACATGGTGAATCTGAATTACCTGTAATAATATCGTCTTCTCTTACTGAAAATGAAAAATCACAACTCATTTTTGTGCTAAAAGCTCATAAACCAGCCATTGCATGGAAGATTCATGATATTAAAGGAATAAGTCCTTCGTATTGCACACATAAAATCCTTATGGAAGAAGGTCATAAAATGTATGTGCAACGTCAACGAAGACTAAATCCTAATATGCAAGATGTTGTTAAGAAAGAAATTATTAAACTACTAGATGCAGGTTTAATTTATCCAATTTCTGATAGTCCATGGGTAAGCCCAGTTCAATGCGTACCTAAGAAGGGTGGCATGACTGTCATCACAAATGAAAAAAATGAGCTTATTCCTACGTGGACCGTAACAGGATGTCGTGTTTGTATTGATTATAGAAAATTAAATAACGCCACCAGAAAAGATCACTTTCCCTTACCTTTTATTGATCAAATGTTGGAAAGATTAGCCGAAAATAGTTACTATTGTTTTCTTGATGTTTTTTTCGGATATTTTCAAACTCCAATAGTACCCGAGGACCAATAGAAAACCACGTTCACGTGCCCTTATGGTACTTTTGCTTATAAACTCATGCCATTTGGACTTTGCAACGCCCTTGCAACCTTTCAAAGGTGCATGATGGCGATTTTTCACGACATGATAGAAGAATGCATGGAAGTTTTCATTGATGACTTTTCAGTCTTCGGTGATACTTTTGAAACATGTCTAGTTAATCTTGAACAAATGCTTATTAGATGCGAACAGTCAAATCTAGTTCTTAATTGGGAGAAATGCCATTTCATGGTTAAAGAAGGCATCGTTCTTGGTCATAAAATTTCAAAGGAAGGAATTGAAGTGGATAGAGCTAAAGTAGATGTAATTGCTATACTTCCACATCCCACCAATGTTAGAGGAGTTAGGAGTTTTCTAGGGCATGCCGGTTTTTACCGACGTTTCATAAAAGATTTTTCTAAAATTGCCACTCCTATGAATAAACTCCTAGAAAAGGATGCTCCATTCATCTTTTCAGATGAATGCATCAAATCTTTTAATATTCTTAAAGAGAAACTCACTAATGCGCCGATCATGATAACTCCAAATTGGAATCTACCGTTTGAACTTATGTGTGATGCAAGTGATTTTGCAATGGGAGCCGTTTTAGGACAAAGGATTGAAAAACGATTTCAACCTATATATTATGCTAGTAAGACGTTACAAGGAGCACAAACGAATTATACAACTACTGAAAAAGAACTCCTTGCTATTGTCTTTGCTTTTGACAAATTTCGTTCATATCTAGTTCTAGCTAAAACGGTGGTCTATACTGACCATTCTGCTCTTAGATACCTATTTTCAAAAGAAGATGCCAAACCAAGATTAATCCGTTGGATCTTACTCTTACAAGAGTTTGATATTGAAATCCGAGATAAAAAGTGTAAGACCCTAATAATAATTGTACATCTGTGTAATTATGGTACATGAAGTGTGGGTGACCTTGTATATTAAAATAGAGGTCAGAGGGCAAACTGAGCAGGGTGCGCTCAGCGTACACTTAGGGGTGCGCCTGGCGCACTCCTCACTGTAGCCGGGTTCTGTTGTTTTATTCAGATATTTTGATAGGCATTTTGGTAATTTTACTTGTGGACGTATTGGAGGCCAGTAGGTCAGATCTTGGGGTATCATTCACTCCATTTTCAACAACCTTATCTTCTTCACTTTAATTTTGGAGAGAGAGTGTGATTTCTTGAGTGAGAAAGCTTAAATCCAAGAGGAAAAAGTTGTTCTCGGGCCAAAGTGCGGGTATTAAAGTCGTTTATCTACTCACTAGCTACGTTTGGGGTTGTAGTGGTAAGCTCTAGTCTTGATTTCCTTACTTTGATTTTGTGTAGGGTTAGGGTTTGGGTAAATGAAGAACATAAAACCCATATTTGTTGATTTTGGGTGTTCTTGGGTAAGATGGAGTCATGAAGACCCAATGGTAACTAACTTAGGGCTTCAAAGTGTTAATTGATGTTATGAGTCCTAATTGGTTAGTTAATTACTAGCACACCTAGCTAATTGGTAAATGGGTGTTAGTTGGGTTAGTGGATGACCCGAAATGGGTGCGTTGACTTTAAATGAGTCAAAGGGGTTAATGATTTACATAGTTTGAGATTATGGGTATGAATTACCCTAATTGTGTTATAGTTAGTGTTGATAGACCTTAATCACTAGCTTTTAGGTGATTGACGATGGTCTTGACCCTTAAGGGGCGGTTTTGGTGAAAATGGGGCATTTAATGCATTTAAGTCATTAAATACGCTTGAGTGAATTGTTGGTGTTTATCCCAACAAGTTTGTTTGTTGATTGAGTACTTATTGTATTAGGTACTCAGCTTTGAAGCATTCGGAAGTATAAAATCATCACCAAATCATTGAGGTGAGTGGAATAATTATATATGTATGTATATGATTTATTTGCTTGTGGGGTATGGGTTAAAGTTCGATGTTGACAATACCATATCCTAGAGTATATTGTTGGTACGTTTTGATGAGGGTTTAAGTTCGATGTTGATGATACCTCATGTATGGATTTAAAGTTCGATGTTAACGAAGCCATACCGCTATTGTAGTAAAATTCGATGAGGGTTTTAAGTTCGATGTTGAGATACCTCATATGTGGGTTTAAGTTCGATGTTGACGATACCACATTTATTGGGACGAATGGGAATTAAGTTCGATGTTGACGATACCATTCGTTGAGCTAGCCTTGGGATTCGAATACTAATGGATGTTGTGAACATCAATGCTTATGTATTGTGTTGTAACGTATTGTGTTGTTGCACTATATGATATTGTTATACTAGCTTATGTTATCGAGGATTTAGCGTTATACATTATAAAGGTATGCTAATTATGTTGCTAGTATGTATGCGGATATGTTGTAAGTGTTTGCAAGTAAGTAAGTTATATATGTATATGTATAATTATTGCATTCACTAAGCTTTGCTTACCCTCTCGTTGTTTATCTTTTTATAGGCTCGGGCGTTGATAAGGGTAAGGGCGTACGATTGGATTAGAGATTTTCCACTTGTTGTTTGATAGGGGACGCTTTTGGATGTGATAGCTTTTGGAGTTTGACCGAGATGTGGGTAGTTTAACCCCAAACACCATGCTCTTAGTGTCGTTTGGAATTTAAACTAGTGTGGTCGAAACTCGAACTTTTGTATGAAACTCGTAAAACGGCCGATGTGGGCCCCGTTTTGTAAAACTCATTTTATTATTGAATCGTGTGAGTTTTAACCATTATAACATGTTGTGAAAAGCGTTTCGTCTAAATATGTCGGGAAGTGGGAGATCTTTAATTGAAAATTGACAAAACCGGACAGAACTGAATGAGGGCCTGTGCGCGCCGCGCACCCCAAGAGGTGCGCGTGGCGCACTCTACTGATAAAAAAAAAAAAATTGTTTCGCGTATTCGGTTGGTTATTGGTTTGGGTTGTTACAAGTGGTATCAGAGCCTGGTCTAAGGGATTTAGGCGACTTGAGATATGTGCCTAGACTTAGACTTATTGTGTACGCGCTTTATGCGGGACTTGTAGGAGACGGGTCAGACTGGGAGTTGATTAGTGTTTAGGTTTATGTGAACTAACCTTGCGCTATTTGTTTTGTGTTGTGTTAGCAAACATCAAGCGAGATAGACGTTGTACTAGCAAGTTAATGCGACGTGCTCGCGTAACAATGATTAGCTACCATTGTTACGGGTTCAAATCATGTCAAACAAGCAATGTACGACGATTGTTGAGCAAGATGGGATAGTGCGGTGTATATGTATATACGTATGTGTTAAGTCCTTTTCGTTTCGTTGCTTAATGTACTTTGTTTTATAGAATGAAGATGAGAAATGGACACGACACCAATGACGGAAGTACGAGTGAGGACGTTGAACTCACGACCAAGGTCGAGGCCATCTTTAAAAGGCTAAAGAAGGATTTTCTTGACGATGTTCGAAAGGTTTTCCAAGAGTCGGTTGAAGGACAAGTGACCGAAATGATAAATGAACGAATGAAAGCCGCAATAGAGGAGGCTTTGGAAGTTAGAAATATTTATCCTCGAGGCGAGGGGGTGAAGGTAATGGTGGGGGTGGAAGGCGGGACTTCCACTACAAAAATTTCAAGGATACTCAACCTCCGATGTTTAATGGGGTGAGGGATCCATTGAAAAGCACTTGTTGGATTTCCGATATCGAGGGAGCTTTCCGTACCGCAGAATGTCCTCCCGAGAAGAAGACGAGGTATGGGTCTAGCATGTTGCGCGAAGAAGGCAAGTTGTGGTGGGACGATAAAATCAAATTATATGGTGAAGAGCAATGCATGAGCTTGACATGGGAGGAGTTTAAGAAGGAATTTTTCCAAGAATACCGAACTTCTTCCGATCTTGATAGAATCCGGGACGAGTTGCACAATTTGCAACAAGGTTCAATGGACTTGGTAACTCTCAAGTCTACCTTCTTGGCAAAGACTCGTTTTTGTCCGGAATATGTTGGTGACGATCACAAGCTAATGAAAGATTTCTACCCTACCATGAATGATGAGTATAAGGGTAAGATTAGTCGTGGAACGGCTAAGTCTTGTGAAGAGTTATTTGAATTGGATCGGGGTTTTGAGCCGAATGTTCCAAGAAAAAGCGATTTCACTTTTTCTAAAAGAAAGTTTGAAGGTTCTAGTCATTCTAACTTTTCCAACAAGAAGAACAAGAACAAGAAGGGTTGCAAAAGTGTAAATAGTGTGAAGAAGGGAGGTTTCGGAAACTTTATCCCTACTTGTTACAATTGTGGAGTGCGAGGTCATTTGGCTCGGGATTGTACAAAGCCTCCTTCAACAAACAAGCTCACTTGTTTTAATTGCAACAAAGAAGGACACCGAAGGTCGGAGTGCCCCGACTTGAACACTGATCATGTTAAACGGTTGGAGAAAGCGGCGGGCACGGCTAGGGGTCGCAACTATTTGATGACGAATGAGGAGGCCAAGCAATCCAACGAAGTCGTTTCAGGTACTTTCATGGTTAACTCTAATCCGGCACGAATCCTATTTGATAGTGGTGCTAATTTATCGTTTGTTTCTCCAAGATTCGTGCCTAAGTTAAATAAACCGCTAGTTAAGTTAAGTCGTCCGGTAGAAGTTGAAATAGCGGATGGCAAGACGGCGCTAGTGGTTGATGTGTATAAAAATTGTAATGTTGTGTTTGGTGCCGAAAATTTTAAAATCGATCTCATTCCGATGACTTTGGGTGATTTTGATATCGTCATTGGTATGGATTGGCTCGATCATAATAGAGCCAATATTGCATGCCATGATAAGTTTATTCGGGTAAAAACCCTAAGTGGGGGAGAGTTAATTATTCACGGTGATAAACGAAGAAGACTTGTGCTGATGTGCACTTTTGCACGGGCGCGTCGTTTCCTTGTTAGTGGTGGCATGGCTTTTCTAGCTCATGTTGTTGATACTCGAGATGAGCCACCATCCATTCGTGAAATTCTGGTGGTAAGTGAATTTGAAGACGTTTTTTCGGATGAGTTACCGGGTGTTCCGGCGGAAAGACATGTTGAATTTCGCATCGAGTTGGTTCCGGGGGCTACCCCCATTGCTAAAACTCCTTGTCGTTTAGCGCCGAAGGAAATGCAAGAGTTGTTAAATCAAACCCAAGAGTTGCTTGAGAAGGGTTTTATTCGACCGAGTGCTTCGCCATGGGGCGCTCAGGTTTTATTCGTAAAGAAGAAAGATGGTAGCATGCGGATGTGCATCGATTATCGGGAGTTGAACAAAGTGACGATCAAGAATCGTTATCCTTTGCCTAGGATCGGCGATTTGTTTGACCAACTCCAAGGTGCAACGTATTTCTCCAAAATCGACCTACGGTCTGGCTATCACCAAATGCGGGTCCGTGCGGAAGATATCGAGAAAACGGCTTTTCGAACGCGTTATGGACATTTTGAGTTTGTGGTAATGCCTTTTGGTCTTACGAATGCACCAGCGGCATTCATGGATCTTATGAACCGAGTGTGCCAACCTATGTTGGACAAGTCGGTAATTGTGTTCATTGACGACATACTTGTCTATTCAAAGAGTATGAAGGAACATGAACATCATTTGCGGAGTGTGTTAAGGACGTTGCGGAAGGAGAAGTTGTATGCTAAATTCTCCAAATGTGAATTTTGGCTAAGGGAAGTTCAATTCCTTGGCCATATTGTGAACGATAATGGTATTCAAGTGGACCCGGGAAAGATTGAGACGGTAAAGAGTTGGGGACGACCGACTACGCCTACGGAAATCCGAAGTTTTCTCGGATTGGCCGGTTATTATCGTCGGTTTATCCAAGACTTTTCTAAGATCGCTTCTCCATTGACAAAATTGACAAGAAAGAACGCAAGATTTAATTGGGAGAACGAGCAAGAAATTGCTTTTCAATTGTTAAAAGAGAAGTTATGTCAAGCTCTGGTGTTAGTATTGCCGGAAGGTGTGGAAGACATGACGGTTTATTGTGATGCTTCTTTAAATGGGCTCGGGTGTGTTCTAATGCAAAGGGGTAAAGTCATCGCTTATGCCTCTCGACAATTAAAGGAACACGAAACGAGATATCCGACTCATGATCTTGAGTTGGCGGCGGTTGTTCTTGCGTTGAAAATTTGGCGCCATTACTTGTATGGTGTCAAGTGTACGATTTATTCGGATCACAAGAGTTTGAAACATCTTTTTGATCAAAGAGATTTGAATTATCGTCAACGTAGATGGATGGATGTGGTGAAAGATTATGATTGTGAAATACTTTATCATCCGGGTAAGGCGAATGTTCTCGCGGATGCGTTAAGTCGAAAGAGTCACCACCCGGCGTTACGATTGGGATTGTTACGTATGATTATTACTAACGATTTTCTTGAAAAACTTGGCGTGATTCAAATTGAAGCTTACGTTTACAACAAGCATGCGGAAAGAATTGTGGGACAATCGGAATTCATTACTATGGGTTCGCGTGGTCTGTTGTCTTTTCAAGGAAGAGTGTGGGTGCCTAAGATGGGGGATTATCGACGAGTGCTACTTGATGAAGCACATAAGTCAAAGTATTCCATTCATCCGGGCGCGACGAAAATGTATCTTGACTTAAGGAAAGATTATTGGTGGCCGGGTATGAAACGTGATGTTGTAAAGTATGTTGAGCAATGTGTCACGTGTTTGCAGGTTAAAGCCGAACACCAAAAGCCGTATGGTAAGTTACAACCGTTGGAAATTCCGAAATGGAAATGGGAGCACATTACCATGGATTTCATTACAAAATTACCAAAGACGGCGAGAACCCAATCTGATTCGATTTGGGTGATAGTTGACCGATTGACGAAAAGTGCCTTGTTTCTTCCCATTCGGGAAGCGATATCATCGGAGGCTTTGGCTAAATTGTTTATCAAAGAGGTAGTCGCTTGACATGGGGTTCCTATATCTATTATTTCGGATCGAGATACCCGTTTCACGTCTCGGTTTTGGGAAAAGTTTCACGAAGATATGGGTACACAATTGAAATTGAGCACGGCGTATCATCCTCAGACGGACGGTCAAACCAAACGTACGAATCAAACTTTGGAGGATATGTTATGGGCATGTATTATTGATTTCGGTGGTAGTTGGGATGAGCACTTACCTTTGGTGGAATTCTCGTACAATAATAGTTATCATACTAGTATCGGGATGCCACCTTATGAGATGCTTTATGGGCGAAGGTGTCGAACTCCGATTTGTTGGGGTGAGATTGGTCAAAAAGAAATCGGGAGTACCGATTTGGTCTTAGAAACGAATAGCAAGATTGATATGATTCGGGATCATTTGAAAAAGGCTCAAGATAGACAAAAGTCGTATGTCGACAAGCGTAGACGAATGATCGAATTTCAAGAAGGTGACATGGTGATGCTTAAGGTTTCGCAATGGAAAGGTGTTATTCGGTTTCGAAAACGGGGAAAGTTAGCTCCTCGGTTTATTGGGCCATTTAAGGTTTTAGCTCGTGTTGGTGAAGTCGCGTATCGGTTGGAATTACCCGAAGAACTTGCGGGGATCCATAATACATTTCATGTTTCCTATCTCCGCAAGTGTCTTGCAGATGATTCATCTTGGGTACCGTTTGACGAGATTGAGCTAAACAATAAGTTAGAATATATTGAGGAGCCGATTGCCATACTCGATGAGAAGGTCAAAATGTTGAGAAATAAAGAAGTGAGAACTTTTAATGTTCAATGGCGTCTTAGTAAAGGTTCCGAATTTACTTGGGAGCCTGAAGAGTTTGTGTTAGTGTATCTTCCCTCTTGTCATGCGGCTTGGATCGCGAGGACGCGCTCCGATTCATGTGGGGGAGAGTTGTAAGACCCTAATAATAATTGTACATCAGTGTAATTATGGTACATGAAGTGTGGGTGACCTTGTATATTAAAACAGAGGTCAGAGGGCGAACTGAGCAGGGTGCGCTCAGCGCACACTTAGGGGTGCGCCTGACGCACTCCTCACTGTAGCCGGGTTCTGTTGTTTTATTCAGATATTTTGATGGGCATTTTGGTAATTTTACTTGTGGACGTATTGGAGGACAGTAGGTCAGATCTTGGGGTATCATTCACTCTATTTTCAACAACCTTATCTTCTTCACTTTAATTTTGGAGAGAGAGTGTGATTTCTTGAGTGAGAAAGCTTAAATCCAAGAGGAAAAAGTTGTTCTCGGGCCAAAGTGCGGGTATTAAAGTCGTTTATCTACTCACTAGCTACGTTGGGGTTGTAGTGGTAAGCTCTAATCTTGATTTCCTTACTTTGATTTTGTGTAGGGTTAGGGTTTGGGTAAATGAAGAACATAAAACCCATATTTGTTGATTTTGGGTGTTCTTGGGTAAGATGGAGTCATGAAGACTCAATGGTAACTAACTTAGGGCTTCAAAGTGTTAATTGATGTTATGAGTCCTAATTGGTTAGTTAATTACTAGCACACCTAGCTAATTGGTAAATGGGTGTTAGTTGGGTTAGTGGATGACCCGAAATGGGTGTGTTGACTTTAAATGAGTCAAAGGGGTTAATGATTTACATAGTTTGAGATTATGGGTATGAATTACCCTAATTGTGTTATAGTTAGTGTTGATAGACCTTAATCACTAGCTTTTAGGTGATTGACGATGGTCTTGACCCTTAAGGGGCGGTTTTGGTGAAAATGGGGCATTTAATGCATTTAAGTCATTAAATGCGCTTGAGTGAATTGTTGGTGTTTATCCCAACAAGTTTGTTTGTTGATTGAGTACTTATTGTATTAGGTACTCAGCTTTGAAGCATTCGAAAGTATAAAATCATCACCAAATCGTTGAGGTGAGTGGAATAATTATATATGTATGTATATGATTTATTTGCTTGTGGGGTATGGGTTAAAGTTCGATGTTGACGATACCATATCCTAGAGTATATTGTTGGTACGTTTTGATGAGGGTTTAAGTTCGATGTTGACGATACCTCATGTATGGATTTAAAGTTCGATGTTGACGAAGCCATACCGCTATTGTAGTGAAATTCGATGAGGGTTTTAAGTTCGACGTTGACGATACCTCATATGTGGGTTTAAGTTCGATGTTGACGATACCACATTTATTGGGACGAATGGGAATTAAGTTCGATGTTGACGATACCATTCGTTGAGCTAGCCTTGGGATTCGAATACTAATGGATGTTGTGAACATCAATGCTTATGTATTGTGTTGTAACGTATTGTGTTGTTGCACTATATGATATTGTTATACTAGCTTATGTTATCGAGGATTTAGCGTTATACATTATAAAGGTATGCTAATTATGTTGCTAGTATGTATGCGGATATGTTGTAAGTGTTTGCAAGTAATTAAGTTATATATGTATATGTATAATTATTGCATTCACTAAGCTTTGCTTACCCTCTCGTTATTTATCTTTTTATAGGCTCGAGCGTTGATAAGGGTAAGGGCGTACGGTTGGATTAGAGATTTTCCGCTTGTTGTTTGATAGGGGACGCTTTTGGATGTGATAGCTTTTGGAGTTTGACCGAGATGTGGGTAGTTTAACCCCAAACACCATGCTCTTAGTGTCGTTTGGAATTTAAACTAGTGTGGTCGAAACTCGAACTTTTGTATGAAACTCGTAAAACGGCCGATGTGGGCCCCGTTTTGCAAAACTCATTTTATTATTGAATCGTGTGAGTTTTAACCATTATAACATGTTGTGAAAAGCATTTCGTTTAAATATGTCGGGAAGTGGGAGATCTTTAATTGAAAATTGACAAAACCGGACAGAATTGAATGAGGGCCTGTGCGCGCCGCGCACCCCATGCGCACTCTACTCATAAAAAAAAAAAATTTGTTTCGCGTATTCGGTTGGTTATTGGTTTGGGTTGTTACAAAAAGGGAGCAGAAAATCTCGCCGCTGATCATCTTTCTCGTCTTGAAAATCCCGAATTAGAAGTTCTAAATGAATCAGCCATACAAGACAACTTTCCTGATGAATATCTATTGAAGATAGATTATAATGAAATTCCATGGTTTGCAGACTATGCAAACTACTTAGTATGTGAATTCCTTGAAAAAGGATTATCGTACCAAAAACGAAAAAATTCTTTAGTGATATAAAACACTATTTAGTGATCGGGGTAATCATTTTTGTAATAATCAACTTGAGAAAGTTCTCAAAAGATATGGAGTAACTCATAAAATCTCCACTGCTTATCATCCACAGACAAGTGGACAAGTTGAAAATATCAACCGAGCATTAAAACGTATTCTAGAAAAAACTGTAGGATCAAATCCGAAGGAATGGTCCATTAAATTGGAGGATGCACTCTGGGCTTTTAGAACAGCCTACAAAACTCCAATTGGAACCACACCTTTTAAACTTGTTTACGGAAAAGCATGTCAACTTCCAGTAGAAATTGAACACAAAGAATTTTGGGCTTTGAAGACATGTAATCTTGATTTACATGAAGCCGGACGCCTACGATTAAGTCAACTAAATGAATTAGAAGAATTAAGACTTGAAGCATACGAAAATTCGTTAATCTATAAAGAAAGAACGAAGAAATGGCATGATAAAAGAATCAGAAGTTCAAAAGAATTTAAAGAAGGAGATAGAGTTCTTCTTTTCAATTCACGATTCAAGCTATTTCCAGGAAATTTGAAATCAAGATGGTCTGGACCATTCATAGTCAAAAGAATTTTCCCATACGGAACAGTAGAGTTAATAAATTCAAATGGGATTGAATTTAAAGTTAATGGTCACAGAGTTAAATGTTACATACATGGTCCGATGGAAGTAAACAATGAAGTTAATCATAATTTCACCACCCAAGAAAACCTTCAAAATGAAAACATAAATATGTTATCAACAACATATGAAAAATCAAAATTGGAAAATAGGGAGGATTCAAATTTGAGTGATGAAGAAGAATTCTTATACAAACCTCCCATTCCAAGAAACGAAGAAAAATGTGAACAAGAAGTTCAAGTAGAAGTGAAAGAACCAAGAAAAGAACACCCGAAAAAGGTTTACAAACCAACTCGACTTACTAAAACAGGAGACCCGGGTGAATTTATCATTTCTTGCTTGCTTAATGATGGTGCTGTATATAATGGACTCGCAGATTTAGGAGCAAGTGCAAATATTATGCCTCTTTCCTTATACAAAAGATTAGGTATGGGTAAATTAAAACCAACCAAAATAGGTGTTCAATCATTTGACCAAACCATTAAACACCCGGTTGGAATAGTAAATAATTTACTTGTTAACGTGGGAAGTTTGACCTTTGTTGCAAACTTCATAGTGATTAATATGGAGGAAAACCTTAATATTACTCTAATTTTAGGTCGCCCATTTTTAGCAACCACCGAGGCATTCATTGAAGTAAGAGAAGCTAGAATGACACTTAGGGATGGTGATAAATCGATCACCTTTGTGAATCGAAACTTTAGATCTCCACCAACCAAAACTGTTAGACCAATAAAAACGCATAAGTGTGGGGAAGATGAAGAAACACTTAATGATGATTCGATCACAAAGAACCCTGTTAATGATAAGAAATTAGATGAACCCGTTTTTAACAGTTCAACGAAGAAACTTTATAAACGGATTCACGATGCTAAGATTAAGGGAAACTTTAAGTTATGTAACCGATTAGTATCCAATTTATCGCCAAAAGAAAAGGCGATGTTAGTTGAATTTGTGAAAGCTACGGAGGAAATCAACAAATGGATTGAAATAAAAGTCAAAGATATACAAGTTATTGATGATCCAATTAAAAATAACGTTAATCACAATTTTAACTAAGTGTGGGGAGGTTCGAATCTTTTTAGGGTAATATGTATTTCTGTTAGAATTAGATTTTCTGTTTTCGTGTAGTTCTCGAGAATGGAATCCGAATGGTCTTTCCCTAGCAGACCATAATGAACTAGTCTTCTCCCCCCATTCTGAATTTTTATTTTTTTTAGGTTTTAGGAGCTGAAGACTTCCTGTGAACTAAACCATGGTCTAATGCTACACGCTTTGATCACTTAACGTAATAATGACACCCTTCTAAGTGAAATAGTATCATTAATTAGAGGTAAATTGGACGGAGTAAGAAAAGAATCCAGGAACGAAAATAATAATTTACAGTTTGGTAAAGGAAAATCAAAATCTGCATCAAAAAGAAGAGCTCGACACCTTGAAAGATGTCACAAATGCGGAAAATGGTCACACGAAGGAAAATGTTCGACGAATTAGACATATTCCAATACCGAATTTGTTACTTTATGCAGAGATGGACCGTTCATATGTTTAGAAGAAAAAACGTTGAATGCTCGAGGTTACGCCTATGTAGCTATGGAAAATCAATTAGTCCGACTATCTTATGAGTGGGCTAAAGCATATCACTAAGAATACTATCTCACAGGTAAGTATGTACAGTTTTTATTTTTATTTTTAACCTTTTGATAATAAACGCTAAATTATTCGCTATAAAGTATTAAATTGGTATTCAATAAAATTAGGTCTTGCGACCGAAATTATTGATATCATACAAAAATTTACTACATCACTGCGAAATTTACCGTTTAGTCTTAAGGTATAAATATCTTTAATCAATCAACCCAAAATATTTCAAAAATTCGTCATGAGTTAAACTAGGTTATGAAACCGAAATTACTTTACCGAAAAGAGGGGCGTATATTTTTGATAATATTTGATTGATTAAAGTGGGATAAAAGACCAAAAAGATTTTTAATTTTATTTTTACCATGTTTTTAAAATTAATATTTAAAAATTAAATTAATATTGTGAAATTTTTAAAATCAATATATTTAAAATTGTAAATATTTGAAAAAAAATTAATATTTTTAATATAAATTTGTATGTATAAAAACAAAGATATAAATTTAAGTTTGGTGTGAATTTTTAATGTTATGCATCTTAAATTTAAGTTTGGTGTGAATTTAAAAACAAAAATTTACTTTATTTCGCTAAGTTAAAAATATGATTTTTAAAATTCGTCGTGAGTTGAAGACTAGGTCGTTGAACCGAAATTGCACTACCCAAGGGAGGGGTGAGAACTTTTATTATCATTATTTTTAATCTTATTGAACTAAAGTATGCCAAAAAACATTTAAAAACCCAAAAATCTTTACTTTTAAAACCACGCTTTGAATTGACAAATTTTAAAATTTTGTCGAGGGACGGACTAGGACAACGATCCGAAACGCCCTCATCCTAAAAAGAAACAAATTTTTAAAGTTTTATTAATTATATGTTTTATAAGTTATAAGGTTTTATATATATAAAAAAAAAAAGAGCCAAAACACTGTACCCGGACCCCCATGCGATCGCATGAGTATTACACTTCAACTCCATGCGATCGCATGGAGTTGAAAAACGGGCCAGAAACAAATAACTCAGAGAGCTGTGTTCTTCACACCACCACACACACAATACACGAAAATCTCTCAAAACCCTCTCAAATTTCACCAAATTTTCACTGTAATTCGTCAAATTTCTCGCTCTAATCATGAAATTGTTTAGAAGTTTATCAAAAAAGGTAAAAATTACACCCATAAACTCTAAAAATTCCTAGTTTTTGTGATAATTACCAATATTTTACCTAATTTGATTTTGTTAATTTCTAGTGTAATTAGAGTTAAATTGTTAATATTTTATGCATGTATAACCTAGATTGATGCTATTTAACATGATTTGAAGCCAAAAACTTCAAAATTTTTAGAAATCTAGGGTTTGTGTTCTTGAGCAATTTGGGGCTTATTGATATAAACTGGTTATGGCCGATTTTTGTCATGAATTATTGCTAAATTGAGTAGTGTAACATGTTTAGATAGTTAAATGATCCAAACATTGATCCTAAACATGATTTTTGGAGATTAAAGTGGACTTTTTAGGTGCAAAATTCATGAACTTGATTAATTTGATATAATTGCCATTTGAGACTTGTTTAATTGTTAGTAATGACTATTTTGACATGTTATTTGAGTTAAATGCTTATGAACTTTGTCTACATTTTCATATGTGCTTATTTGAAAAAGTATAGAATTGTAAAAATTATGAAAATGCATATAAGTTTAAGTTTGATTTAACATGTTATTGTGGTTAATTTAAGTTGTTATTTTGCTAACACTAATGCATATTTGGATGCACAAATTTTGTGTTTAATGTGTTTTGCAGAGAGCCGATCTTGGAGGTTCATCATCGTCATCATCTAGACGACCCGCTCCAGCTCCAGAACCAGAACCAGAAATGCAATATGAACCAGAACCAGAACAACAACAGGAACAGCAACATCAGCCTGATCAACATGTACCTTATTATGATCTGCTACAGTTTGTTAATGAATTCATAGTATTTTTGATGCATCCACCTGTAGAATACCCAACGATTCTTGAACACACATTGCATCCTAATCTGAGATTCGATAGACGATGGAAAGATTACCCAGCATATCAAAGTAATAAATTCAAATTAGTAACAAAAGAGGTAGAAGTGCCTAGGGTAATTGATTGGGATCCTTTGGAAAGGGTCCAACTTGCTGACCGTGTTAGGGAGCATTTGATACAAAGGTATGGCAGTTCTTCTTTTACTGATTGGGAACGTCTTTTCACCATTCGTAGACCTGTATATAAGGAATGGTGTGTTGAGCTGATGAGTACTATAGCATTAAACGTAGATGTAGATAGATTAGATGATAGAAGTTTTCTTAGGTTTATACTAGGCGGTAGGATGTACAGGATGTCCATGCTGGACATGGCTAGGGCATTACAGATATATACGCCCGCTGAATTACTACTACCCAATTGTATGAGTTTGATTTATTGTGGTGAAAGGGTAGATAGGAATTTTGATGCGAACGCCGTTTGGAGGCGTATGTCTGATTATAATGTTTTTAGGCGGGGAGGAACACATACCTACTTACATATTAACAAAGCCGAGCTTCGTATAATTCATAGATTTTTGGCTAACTCGATTACACAGAGAGGTCACAACAAGGAAAAATTGACCTTACATGATTTATTTTACCTAAAGTGTATTCGAGACCCAAGAGGCTTTGTTAATATCCCCTACTGTGTTGGTTTTTATTTATCTAAGATGGTTGAAGGAATATAGAAAGGGGGGATAATTGGAGGAGGTATTTTTGTTACTCTCATTGGAGAGTATTTAGGTGTAGATAAGGACCAAGGGGGTCCACTTTTGGAATGTAGGGAACAGGTTGAGCTTTTAGGATTGAGGGTTTATGCGGGTGCTAAGGTATTGAATAGTAGACGCAACCAGGCAATACCCTATGTAGGTAGTCAACCTCAGGTAGAGAGAGGCTCAGATGAGGAGATGGAGGAAGCGGATGACATTAGGGATGTCATTCGGGAGGCTATGACTGATGTCTACCAGCGTGTAGATGAGGTAGACATGACAAACGCGGAGAGATTTCGTCGGATGGAGCAGTGGCAAGCCCGGAATGATTACGAGCATTCCAGGTAATGACAACATGATAGATGGGACTATCATCAACGTCAGATTATGAGCCGGCTTTCACCTCAGGATCACTACGTCCTGACCCGACCCGCTTACTATCCTCAACACCAGCCCGAGATGAGACCACCTTATACTCTCTAAGACCCTAACCAGGCATACCAGTACACCTATCACCAACCATGGAACCCGGACGATGACATGAACTGGAACCCCTATCCATCATTGATATAGTTCCTGTTGGTAATTTTTATGATTGTTATATTTTTTTTTTATTATTTCTGTTTATTTATGTTTAAACACATTATATTATGATACTTTTATTGTAATGTTTAATATTTTTATTATGTTGTACTAATATTTCATATTTAATTTGAAAGTGAGATTTTAAGTTCCATTTCAAATTACCATGCATGTTTATATTTGTATGTATGTATATTGTCAATTGTACAAAACAGGGTAAAACAGCGCATTTTCAAAGACTGGCATTAAGTTCAGCAAAATCTAGTACTTTTGACGACAAAACGAAAAACAAATGTGATGTAACAACAAGACGGAATGAACAAATGATGTGCACCATTTATCATTCAGCAAACAAACGCCAATATGTTTGGAAACTTTGGTAAAATTTAATCATTTTTCTACGCTAATCACCCTCAATAATTTAAATTGTTACTAATTTCTTGCAAATGAGGGCATTGCAAGATCTTAAGTGTGGGAAGGGGTTAAATTCTTTCGGATTTTTAAAATTTTTTTTATTTATACACTTGGTTACCATTAAAAATACTAGTAAAGCAGTAGTTGTATTGTTACTAATTTAAATTGTTACTAATTTCCAGCCAGGATCTAGTAGAGGATATCAACAGTAAGCTCCCGGGTATTTTCAGAAACCCCAAGCCGAAGAGAAAAAGTCCAACCTAGAACCGATGATCGAAAAGCTTGTGATGTCTCAAACTCAGCTTGTTACCACTGTCACCCAAAACAATGAGAAGAATGATCAAATGTTTCGCAATAAACAAGTGGCTATTCAGAATCTGGAGAAACAAATTGGTCAACTTGCTAATCAGAGTAATGAGAGGAAACTGGGGGAATTACCGAGCAAAATAGATACTAACCCGAAGAATGGGCACGTTAATGCTATCACCACCTGAAGTGGTTTAGCATATGATTCACCGCGGAAGCCCGATAAGTATAATTTGCAAGTGTCGTTAGCTAAGGATAGTGAACCGGTTGTTGTTAGTGAACCGGAGGGGGAAAAGGAGCTGGAACAGGTGATTGAGAAAGTTGTAAGTGTGACTGATAATGCTAAAAACGAACATATATTTCATAGCATTATCCCTCAAGAAAGACAAGCTTTTAGTTGCAATTGTTCTATTTACAAGTGATATTCATTTAAATAATAAAAGGTGAAGACAAAAGACAGATTCGATGAATTGAAGACGCAAACGACCAAAAAGCTCAAAAGTACAAAATACAATCAAAGAGGTTCCAATTATTGATAAGAAACGTCTCAAAATTACAAGAGTACAAGACGCGAAATGCAAAGTACAAGATATTAAATTATACGCAAGGACGTTCGAAAATCCGGAACCGGGACCAAAGTCAACTCTCAACGCTCGACGCAACGGAGCTAAAATTTCAAGTCAACGGAGTACAAGAATATAATATAATATATATATAATTATATTTAATTATATATATTATATTATATAATAAATAAATAAGCAGCCCACGTTTTAAAGACTTTTGAGCTCTCCCAGCTGGCCATGCGATCGTATGGCCTGGAAGAACAAAAACCATGCGATCGCATGGCCCTGAAATCCAGGCCTCACCTATAAATCTCGCATGTTTTGGACGTAAAAAACACACCTTTTTCTAATTTCTTTCTCTTATCTAATGTACCAAGTATCACTCCAATTAGTAATCTCAATTTGTAATTTTAATTTTAAGTTAGTGATAATAATAAGGTTGGGTTAGTCGAATGTTTTAAGGTCTTGTAAGTCGGAACTCTGTCCGTGTAACGCTTCGCTATTTTTAATCACTGTAAGTTATGGTTAATGTTATTTTTAATTTAATGTCTCGTAGCTAAGTTATTATTATGCTTATTTAAGACGAAGTAATCATGATGTTGGGCTAAAAATATTAAGATTGGGTAATTGGGCTTTATACCATAATTGGGGTTTGGACAAAAGAACGACACTTGTGGAAATTAGACTATGGGCTATTAATGGGTTTTATATTAACTAAACGATACCTCGTTAAATTAATATATAGACTTATAATTTGACGTATTTATATATAACTACATACGCTTGACTGGGTACGGTGGGCGGGATATCTATAAATACCAATAATTGTTCATTTTACCGGACACGGAACTGGATTTATAGTATTGTTGAAATAGGGGTGGATTACATTCAAGGGTAATTGGTGTAATTGTTAACAAAGTAGTAAAACCTTGGTTTACACGCAGTCGATAACCTGGTGTATTCATTAAACAAAGTATTAAGACATTGTTATAATTCGAATCCCCAATTAGTTGGAATATTTGACTTCGGGAATAAGAATAATTTGACAAAGACTTTCGCACTTTATATTTATGCCTGATGGACTATTATGGACAAATCCGTATGGACATATCGAATAATCCAGGACAAAGGACAATTAACCCATGGGAATAAACTAAAATCAACACGTCAAACATCATGATTACGGAAGTTTAAATAAGCATAATTCCTTTATTTTCATATTTAATTGCACTTCTAATTATTGCACTTTTATTTATTGTCTTTGTATTTAATTGCACTTTTAATTATCGTACTCTTTAATTATCGCAATTTTATTTTATCGCACTTTTATTTATCGCAATTTCATTATCGTTATTTACTTTACGCTTTAAATTAAGTCTTTTTATTTATTTAATATTTTACATTAGGTTTTAACTGCGACTAAAGTTTTAAAAATCGACAAACCGGTCATTAAACGGTAAAAACCCCCTTTTATAATAATAATATTACTTATATATATATATATTTGTATTTTTATAAGTTAAAACTAATATAGCGTTAAGCTTGTTAAGTGTATCCCTGTGGAACGAACCGGACTTACTAAAAACTACACTACTATACGATTAGGTACACTGCTTATAAGTGTTGTAGAAAGGTTTAGGTATATCCATTCTATAAATAAATAAATATCTTGTGTAAAATTATATCGTATTTAATAGTATTTCTTTGTAAAAATAATACTATTTCCTAGTACACCTCGCACACATCAGTGACAACCCGGAAATTTCCGACCAAATTTAAACTTTAATCTTTATATATTCCCGACACGATAAGCAAAGTTTGTAAGTTAAATCTCAAGAGTTTTAAACTGTGTTCATACATTCATTTAACCTCGACCAAATTCCAAAGATTCAAGAACCATTATAGGAACGAATATGATTATATATGTATATGTGTATATACTATAACTTGAAAACATTAACAAAGTATTAGACGTATAATACTTTACATAAACGTATTTGTTTCTTAATATATTCAAATAGTTATCAATGGAATTAAAAGATATATCAAATGATTAATTCATCAGTTACCTTGAATTACGATTATGAGTCTTTGTTAAGAAGTCCACTTTGATTCAGAAAACCTTTCCTTTTTAACGTTATTCGGAATAATTGGTAAATTGATTTATTAGAAAGAACAAAAGTGTCAATTAATGAAAACTAGACAAGGGTTAGTGGAGATTCCCGTTTGATTTTCAATTTATGCTTTATAATAATTGTCTCGTGACTTTTGATAAGATAAACTATTAAACTTGTATATTAATAAACGTGGAAGTAAGATTGTAGAATATAGATAACTTAGAAGATGAATATCGACAAGTTAAGTAAATTAACGTTTTACATTAAAATGATTTTATACGTTTACCTAACCTTTAGACTTTATATCACGTTGCACCAAAAAACATTAAAAACTTGAAACCTATGAAAAGTATATTTAATCTTACTTCTCTAAAACGTTTTATGATATAGCAACTTCTTCTAATATAATCTTTTTAGTAAAATGATTCTTAAATATACTTAGTTTGGAAAACAAAGTTTTCATATTTATTTAATATTGTTTCAAACGAACAAAAACAATTTTTTAAAGAACTTTATTAGTGAAACGTTTTATAAGATAAATTGTTCATAAGTTTTAAGAAACTTAATTAAAGCTTTGTATCATAAATTACATATATATATATATATTGTTTCAAAAACATAAAACGTGATACGATATAATATTTTCTATTACTTAAACGTTTTGAACTTTGAAATATAATTAGATAGATATTTCAATTATATATAAGATATACAAAATTATATTCTTAAGTAAAAATATATATATATATATATATATATATATTTTACAAACGCGTTAATGTATAATTTAAAACGTTTCAATATTATTAAATGTATTTTAATAAACAAGCGAGACTTTGATTTATAGAAGAAAATGACCACAACACTCAAATGCATAAGTTATACTTCGTGTAATATTGTTTGTTAATGATTTAAGACTATATTTTGATAAGGGTACGAGTCACTAAACGTAAAAGGCTAGTTTTCTCAGCGTACGAAACGTAATTCGAAAAACCGAAAGTGGAACATGAGTCGAGTGACAACGTACGAGACTTTGGAACAAAAATTACATTTTTACCATGAACGTAAATATAATATAATATATAAGTAATTATATAAATTAATTAAATATAATATATATATATATATATAATAATATTAAAAGTGTCGGCAGCAAGTTAGAAGTGCATATGAGCTGGGATATGAATGCATGCGATCGCATGCATTTCTCAAGGAGCCCCCATGCGATCGCGTGGGGGATTTGGTGAGGTAAAGTCCTTAAAGCTCGCTCGATCCGGTTTCATTCTCATTTTCATTATCCATCTATCTATCTCTGTATATTACTCCGTATCATTTACTTATTTATTTTATTTATTTATTAATTTTATTACTAAAGATTATTATGATATTAATATTAGTAGTATTATTATTATTAGTATTAGTATTATACATAAAATACTACGACAAAAGGCGCGCGCGAGTTATTTCAAAACACGTTTTATGAGTAGGATAATGCTAAGGAAGTTATGGGTTATAGCTATGGAGGTGATGGGTATGAATCAAGGGTATAGCTCGTGAGGTCAATCTAGTGTTTATCGTCTCCGTTGCGTCTACATACCTTTCCTGCAATATTGAATCTCAATATAGATACGTGAGCACTCATAACTTAACTTTTACATACTAATAGTGTATCCCTGACTAGTGCTCGAGTATATAGGATTATGCATGCTTATACTTTTAATATTGACATTAGATAGGATATGTTGAATCTTGAATTAGTTACATATGCGGTTGAGATAAAGTATAAGATATGCATGTCGTTGGAAAGTGATAATGCTAAAAACGAACATATATTTCATAGCATTATTCCTCAAGAAAGACAAGCTTTTAGTTGCAATTGTCCTATTTACAAGTGATATTTGTTTAAATAATAAAAGGTGAAGACAAAAGGCAGATTCGACGAATTGAAGACGCAAACGACCAAAAAGCTCAAAAGTACAAAAGACAATCAAAGAGGTTCCAATTATTGATAAGAAACGTCTCAAAATTACAAGAGTACAAGATTCAAAACGCAAAGTACAAGATATTAAATTGTACGCAAGGACGTTCGAAAATCCGGAACCGGGACCAGAGTCAACTCTCAACGCTTGACGCAACGGACTAAAAATTACAAGTCAACTATGCACATAAATATAATATAATATTTAAATAATTCTTATAATTATTTATATATTATATATTATATTATTAAAAACCATCGGCATAAAAAACAAAGGCATGTAAGCCTCTCCAGCTGGCCATGCGATCGCATGGCCTGGAAGGCATAAATCCATGCGATCGCATGGTGCACAGTTCCAGCCCACATGCCTATAAAAATCGAGCTTTGGTGTAACACAAAACACATCTTTTTCTTCTCCTCATTCAACGTATAATATTTATATTTATATTATAATTTTAATTTTAATTTTAATTTATAATAATAAGGGTATGTTAGCGAATGTTGTAAGGGTGTAAGTCGAAATTATGTCCGTGTAACGCTACGCTATTTTTAATCATTGTAAGTTATGTTCAACCTTTTTACATTAATGTCTCGTAGCTAAGTTATTATTATGCTTATTTAATCCGAAGTAATCATGATGTTGGGCTAAAAATATTAAAATTGGGTAATTGGGCTTTGTACCATAATTGGGGTTTGGACAAAAGAACGACACTTGTGGAAATTAGACTATGGGCTATTAATGGGCTTTATATTTGTTTAACTAAATGATAATTTGTTAATTTTAATATAAAGATTTACAATTGTACGTCCCTATAAATAACCATATACACTCGATCAGACACGATGGGCGGGGTATTTATATGTACGAATAATCGTTCATTTAACCGGACATGGGAATGGATTAATAGCCGCTAGAATTATTAAAACAGGGGTGAAATTATGTACAAGGACACTTGGCATAATTGATAACAAAGTATTAAAACCTTAGGTTACACTCAGTCGACATCCTGGTGTAATTATTAAACAAAGTATTAAAATCTTGTTACAGTTTAAGTCCCCAATTAGTTGGAATATTTAACTTCGGGTATAAGGATAATTTGACGAGGACACTCGCACTTTATATTTATGACTGATGGACTGTTATGGACAAAAACCAGACGGACATATTAAATAATCCAGGACAAAGGACAATTAACCCATGGGCATAAAACTAAAATCAACACGTCAAACATCATGATTACGGAAGTTTAAATAAGCATAATTCTTTTATTTCATATTTAATTTCCTTTATTTTATATTTAATTGCACTTCTAATTATCGCACTTTTATTTATTGTTATTGTATTTAATTGCACTTTTAATTATCGTACTTTTTAATTATCGCAAGTTTATTTTATCGCACTTTTATTTATCGCAATTTCATTATCGTTGTTTACTTTACGCTTTAAATTAAGTCTTTTATTTATTTAATATTTTACATTTTGTTTTAACTGAGACTAAAGTTTTAAAATCGACAAACCGGTCATTAAACGGTAAAAACCCCCCTTTATAATAATAATATTACTTATATATATATTTGTATTTTTATAAAATAAAACTAATATAGCGTTAAGCTTTGATTAAAAGATTTTCCCTGTGGAACGAACCGGACTTACTAAAAACTACACTACTGTATGATTAGGTACACTGCCTATAAGTGTTGTAGCAAGGTCTAAGTATATCCATTCAATAAATAAATAAATATCTTGAGTAAAATTGTATCGTATTTAATAGTATTTTCTGCTAAAATTTAATAGTATTTTATACCCCTTAGCTTTGACATCAAGTATTTTTTGGCGCCGCTGCCGGGGAACAATCTAGCTTAAAAGCCGGAAGCGCAACGCTAATATATATAAAAAAAAAGTTATTTTTAGTTTACTTTTATTAAAATACGCTCAAGTAAAAATACGTTTTAAATATTCGAAAATATAAAAAGAAAAACAAAAATATAAATATTTTTAAGAGTTTGGTAAATATTTAAGTTTTATAAAGTTTCTTTATTTCTATTTTTTAGTTTGTAAAAATATAAGTTTTATTTAATTTATAGATATATTTTATAAATATATTTTACAGCAAAAACAGAAAATAAAAAAAAATATTAAAACTCGAGTCCGGTACTGTAGCAGCCCACTCTGTGGCCCGAAACCCTAGCCCATGCGATCGCATGGCTGGGTAGCTTAGGACTCATGCGATCGCATGAGCCCGTCTGACACGCCACAGTTGACTGCAACCTGCATTAATTACGAATTATAATAATTATTATTATATTTAAACCCTAATTAGGGTTATATATTATATAATTTAATTTAGTGTTATTTATTTAATTTGTATTTTTAGTTTAATTAGTTTATTTAAATTGTAAAATTAATAGTTTTATTAAATAAATAATATAAAAATAATATTTTTACAAAAATTGTAATTTTTACAACTTTTAGTATATTTTTATATTTTGTCCCTTTTTATTTGTTTTAGCGTAACTTTTGTATTTTCCGTTCATATTTAGTTTTAATTCATAGTTTTTGCCATAGTTATTTTTTTTATTTAGATTTTTAGGCTTTGCCGTAAAATCCCTTAAGTGCTTTTTCTTTAGATTAAGATTTAAGTGCTTTAGAATTCTGCGACGCCTTTTTAAGTTTTAGTACCTTTTTAAGATATTGCCATTTGGGATATAGTTTTACTTGTAAGCTTTAATATTTTTAGACGCCTTTTACCTATGTATCAATTATCATTCCAATTAGTAATCTCAATTTGCGATTATAATTTTAAGTTAGTGATAGTAATAAGGTTGGGTTAGTCAAGTATTTTTAAGTTTTATAAGTCACTCTTTTTCTTTCTTATTTTTTCGACGCCTTTTATTTTTCGACCTTTTTCGACGCGCTCTTTTTCTTTCTTATTTCTCGCTATTCTAGTTTTAGGACAAAGATTTTTATTCTACTTCTTATCTAAATTTGTTAAAATTACGAAAATTTATTTTAAGTGGTTAAATTGATAGACATCAAAATTTTCTGGTTCGTAGTAATAGTTGGATTTGTACGTGGACCGGGTTATTGGAGCCAAACAGTCCTCAATTATATTGAGACCAAACGAATCCTGCCCCTCTGCTGCATCTTTTGGCTATTCGAAACGTGGGCAAAATCAGAAAAGTCTATTGATTGGATAGCTTATATAATTTTTCTTTCCTTTTTAAAAACTAATAGGATATTCAGTGAATGCACCGAGCAAGACGTTCACCACCTTTTGTACGTTCACCACCTGTAACTAGATCAAGACATCTAGCAAATATTACCGCCGTTGATTTTTCTTTAAAATCGTCATCCAGTCAACCAAGTACTCCAGTTCAAATTTCCGATAATCCATTTTTTGAACCCGACCTCACAATTGAGAATCCGGAGAATATTCAGGGACGATTCATAGATCCTGAACCATTAAATTTTCCTCCGGAACCACCAATCATTCAAACAGAGATTGTTGAGGAACGGACCATTAAATCAGAATCCTCTAGTGATTCCGATTCAACAAATTCAATTATGGAGAATCTGGAACCTTTAAGTATGGAAGACCGAATGAGAGCTAAACGCACTGGCCAAGGTCACGCAATTACTCATCCAGACATTAATGCGCCAGATTATGAAATCAAAGGACAAATTCTACACATGGTGACTAATCAATGCCAATTTAGTGGTGCGCGGAAGGAAGATCCAAATGAACATCTTCGTACCTTTAATAGGATCTGCACACTATTTAAAATCCGAGAAGTGGAGGATGAACAGATATATCTCATGTTATTTCCCTGGACTTTAAAGGGAGAAGCCAAAGATTGGTTGGAATCATTACCTGAAGGGGCGATTGATACATGGGACATTTTAGTTGAAAATTTTCTTAAACAATTCTTTCCGGCATCTAAAGCCGTAAGACTTCAAGGAGAAATTGTTACGTTCACACAGAAGCCAAATGAAACTCTATATGAGGCGTGGACAAGATTTGGAAAGTTATTAAGAGGATGTCCGCAACATGGTTTAGACACCTGTCAAATAGTACAAATATTCTACCAAGGATACGACATCACTACAAGAAAAGACATAGATATAGCAGCTGGTGGTTCTATTATGAAGAAAACCGAAACTGATGCTTACAAAATTATTGATAACACTGCTTCCCACTCACATGAGTGGCACCAAGAAAAAGATATCATTAGATCATCTAAAGCAGCTAGAGCCGATTCTAGCCATGACTTAGATTCCATTTCCGCAAAGATAGATGCTGTGGAGAGACGAATGAAAAAGATGACTAAAGATATCCACTCAATACGAATTAGTTGTGAGCAGTGTGGAGGACCACATTTGACAAAAGATTGTCTCAGTATTGAATTAACAATGGAACAAAGAGAGAATATTTCATACATAAACCAAAGGCCTGAAAATAATTATCAGAATAATTATCAACCGCCAAGACCGATCTACAATCAAAACCAGAATTATAATCGAAATATTCCATACAACAACCAACAAGGTCCTAGCAATCAACAAGTATCCAATAATACTTACAATCAGCAAAGACCTAATTTTCAAAACAAACCACCACAAATCGATGATAAAAAGCCGAATTTAGAAGATATGATGACGAAGCTAGTTGAAACTCAAACGCAGTTTTTCACATCTCAAAAACAAACTAATGAACAAAATGCTCAAGCATTTAGAAATCAACAAGCTTCTATTCAAAACTTGAAACAAGAAGTAAGTAACCTAGCAAGGTTAATAGGTGAAAGAAAACCGGGAAGTTTACCTAGTGATACAAATGCAAACCCCAGAATGAAACAGCTAAAGCCATTACCACAAGAAGTGGTACAACACTTAAACCACCTGAAATACCTGTAACTTCTGATGAAGCTATTCCTACTCCACAAGAACCACAACCTGATCAAGATAAGGAAAAAGAACCAGTAGTTGAAAAGGTTAATGAAGATAACACAGCTAAGGATAAACCTTATGTTAAACCATACCAACCACCACTTCCTTACCCGAGTAAAATGAAAAAAGAGAAACTTGAAGCCGAGCAATCTAAATTCTTGGATATGTTTAAATAAATAAATGTAAATCTTCCTTTCATTGATGTGATTTCAGGAATGCCTAGATATGCTAAATTCTTGAAAGATCTAATCTCAAATAGAAAGAAAATGGAAGAACTCTCGGCCGTTACTATGAATGCTAATTGTTCATCAGTGCTGTTGAATAAGATACCAGAAAAACTATCTGATCCAGGAAGTTTCACATTTCCATGTTTTCTGGGTAGTCTTAGTTCAATAGAAGCATTAGCAGACTTAGGTGCTAGTATAAATTTAATGCCGTATTCACTATACACTAAACAAGACCTTGGAGAATTAAAACCAACAAGAATAAGTATACAACTAGCCGATCGATCAATAAAATATCCTAGAGAGATAATGGAGAACATGCTAGTTAAAGTTGGTACTTTAGTATTTCCAGTAGATTTTGTTGTTCTGGACATGGAAGAAGATTCTCAAGTTCCTCTCATATTAGGAAGACCATTCTTAAACACGGCTAAAGCAATGATAGACGTGTTTGGTAAGAAACTGACCCTAAGTATAGAGGATGAGAGTGTTACCTTTTCAGTTGATAGAGCAATGCAACAACCGCAATCTGCAGATGATACATGTTATTATATTCAAACTATAGATTCACATGCAGAATTGTTAGAAGAATTTCCAGAATTACAAGGAACAGGAGAATGTTCTTTAGGAGAAGGAACTGAACAAATTGATGAAGCTGAAATGTTAGCTACACTAATAGCTAATGGATATGAACCAACAACAGAAGAAATTCAAATGCTAAAAGAAGAAGACAGATATCGATATAAATCATCGATAGAAGAACCACCAAAATTAGAGTTAAAGCCACTTCCAAACCATTTGGAATACGCTTATTTACATGGTGAATCTGAATTACCTGTAATAATATCGTCTTCTCTTACTGAAAATGAGAAATCACAACTCATTTCTGTGTTGAAAGCTCATAAACCAGCCATTGCATGGAAGATTCATGATATTAAAGGAATAAGTCCTTCGTATTGCACACATAAAATCCTTATGGAAGAAGGTCATAAAACATATGTGCAACGCCAACGAAGACTAAATCCGAATATGCAAGATGTAGTTAAAAAAGAAATTATTAAACTGCTAGATGCAGGTTTAGTTTATCCAATCTCTGATAGTCCATGGGTAAGCCCAGTTCAATGCGTGCCTAAGAAGGGTGGCATGACTGTCATTACAAATGAAATAAATGAGCTTATTCCTACTAGGACTGTAACAGGATGGCGTGTTTGTATTGATTATAGAAAATTAAATGACGCCACCAGAAAAGATCACTTTCCCTTACCTTTTATTGATCAAATGTTGGAAAGATTAGCCAGAAACAGTTACTATTATTTTCTTGATGGGTTTTTCGGATATTTTCAAATTCCAATAGCACCCGAAGATCAAGAGAAAACCACATTCACATGCCCTTATGGTACTTTTTCTTACAAACGCATGCCATTTGGACTTTGCAACGCCCCTGCAACCTTTCAAAGGTGCATGATGGCGATTTTTCACGACATGATAGAAGAATGCATGGAAGTTTTCATGGATGAATTTTCAGTCTTCAGTGATACATTTGAATCATGTCTAGTTAATCTGGAACGAATGCTTATTAGATGTGAACAATCAAATCTAGTTCTTAATTGGGAGAAATGCCATTTCATGGTTAAAGAAGGCATCGTTCTTGGACATAAAATTTCAAAAGAAGGAATTGAAGTGGATAGAGCTAAAGTAGATGTAATTGCTAAACTTCCACATCCCACCAATGTTAGAGGAGTTAGGAGTTTTCTAGGGCATGCCGGTTTTTACCGACGTTTCATAAAAGATTTTTCTAAAATTGCCACTCCTATGAATAAACTCCTAGAAAAGGATGCTCCATTCATATTTTCAGATGAATGTATCAAATCTTTTAATATTATTAAAGAGAAACTCACTAATGCGCCGATCATGATAACACCGAATTGGAATTTGTCGTTTGAACTAATGTGCGATGCAAGTGATTTTGCAATGGGAGCCGTTTTAGGACAAAGGATTGAAAAACAATTTCAACCTATATATTATGCTAGTAAGACGTTACAAGGAGCACAAATGAATTACACAACTACTGAAAAAGAACTCCTTGCTATTGTCTTTGATTTTGACAAATTTCGTTCATATCTCGTTCTAGCAAAAACGGTGGTCTATACCGACCATTCTGCTCTTAGATACCTATTTTCGAAACAAGATTCCAAACCAAGATTAATCCGTTGGATCTTACTCTTACAAGAGTTCGATATTGAAATCCGAGATAAAAGAGGAGCAGAAAATCTCGCCGCTGATCATCTTTCTCGTCTTGAAAATCCCGAATTAGAAGTTCTAAATGAATCGGCCATACAAGACAACTTTCCTGATGAATATCTATTGAAGATAGATTATAATGAAATTCCATGGTTTGCAGACTATGCAAACTACTTAGTATGTGGATTCCTTGAAAAAGGATTGTCGTACTAAAAACGAAAGAAATTCTTCAGTGATATAAAACACTATTTCTGGGAAGATCCACATCTGTTTAAAAGTTGTCCAGATGGAATAATATGCCGATGTGTATTCGGAGATGAAGCTAGTAAAATTTTAAACCATTGTCACACAGGACCAACAGGAGGGCATTATGGGCCTCAACTAACAGCAAGAAAAGTTTATGATGCTGGATTCTGTTGGCCTACAATTTACAAAGACGCTCACCTTCTTTGCAAATCCTGTGATGCTTGTCAAAGGGCCGGAAAAATAAGTCAACGTGATGAAATGCCACAAAATGTCATTCAAGTATGTGAAGTATTTGACATTTGGGGTATTGACTTTATGGGTCCATTTCCAAAATCTCATAATAATCTCTATATTCTCGTCGCCATTGATTATGTATCTAAATGGGCGGAAGCACAAGCTCTCCCAACTAACGTTGCACGAGTTGTAGTCAACTTTTTAAAACGTCTTTTTGCAAGGTTTGGAACACCGAAAGCTTTAATAAGTGATCGGGGTACTCATTTCTGTAATAATCAACTTGAGAAAGTTCTCAAAAGATATGGAGTAACTCATAAAATCTCCACCGCATATCATCCACAAACAAGTGGACAAGTTGAAAATACCAACCGAGCTTTAAAACGTATTCCAGAAAAAACCGTAGGATCAAATCCGAAGGAATGGTCCATTAAATTGGAGGATGCACTCTGGGATTTTAGAACAGCCTACAAAACTCCAATTGGAACCACACCTTTTAAACTCGTCTACGGAAAAGCATGTCATCTTCCAGTAGAAATTGAACACAAAGCATTTTGGGCTTTGAAGACATGTAATCTTGATTTACATGAAGCTGGACGTCTACGGTTAAGTCAATTAAACAAATTAGAAGAATTAAGACATGAAGCATACGAACATTCGTTAATCTATAAGGAAAGAACGAAGAAATGGCATGATAAAAGAATCAGAAGTTCAAAAGAATTTAAAGAAGGAGACAAAGTTCTTCTTTTCAATTCACGATTCAAGCTATTTCCTGGAAAATTGAAATCAAGATGGTCTGGACCATTCATAGTCAAAAGAGTTTTCCCATACAGAACGATAGAATTAATAAATTCAAATGGAATTGAATTTAAAGTTAATAATCACAGAGTTAAACATTACATAGATAGTCCGATGGAAGTCGACAACGAAGTTAATCACAATTTAGATACCACAGCTAACTAAGTGTGGGGAGAATCAAGTCTTTAAAGGATAATATGTATTTATGTTAGAGTTAGATTTTCTGTTTTCGTGTAGTTCTCGAAAATGGAACCCGAATGGTCTTTCCCTAGCAGACCCTAAAGAACTAGTCTTCTCCCCCCATTCTGAATTTTTAATTTTTTTTAGGTTTTTACGAAATGAAGACTTCCTGTGAACTAAACCATGGTCTAATGCTACACGCTTTGATCACTAAACGTAATAATGACACACTTCCGAGTGAAATAGTATCAGTAATCAGAGAAAGATTGGACGGAGTAAGAAAAGAATCCAGATGCGAAGATAATAAGTTACAATTTGGTAAAGGAAAATCAAAATCCGCAGCGAAAAGAAGAGCACGACACCTAGAAAGATGTTACAAATGCGGAAAATGGTCACATGGAGGTAAATGTTCAAATAATCAAACCTATTCAAACACCGAATTTGTTACTTTATGTAGAGACGGACCGTTCATATGTTTAGAAGAAAAAACACTGAATGCTCGAGGTTACGCCTATGTAGCTATGGAAAACCAATTAAACCGACTATCTTATGAATGAGATAGATCATATAACTAAGAATACTATCTCACAGGTAAGTCTGTATTGTTTTTAATTTTTTTTTATTTTTATTTTTAACCTTTTGATAATAAATGCTAATTTGTTCGCTATAAAGTATTAAATTGGTATTAAATAAAATTAGGTTTGGTGACCGAAATTATTGATATCATTTAAAAATTTATTACATCACTGCGAAATTTAACGTTTATTATTAAGGTATAAATATCTTTAATCAATCAACCCAAAATATTGCAAAAATTCGTCATGAGTTAAATTAGGTCATGGAACCGAAATTACTTTACCGAAAAGAGGGGCGTATATTTTTGATAATATTTGATTGAATAAAGTGGGATAAAAGACTAAAAAGATTTTTAATTTTATTTTTACCATGTTTTTAAAATTAATATATAAATCTTAAATTAATATTGTAAACTTTTTAAATTAATATATTTAAAATTGTAAATATTTGAACAATTGATATTTTTAAGTTTGTATGTATAAAAACAAAAATATAATATAAGTTTGGTGTGAATTTTTAATTTTTAAAAAATGTGAATTTTTAATTTTTAAAAAATGTGAATTTTTAATTTTATGCATATTTTAAATTTAAGTTGTGTGAATTTTAAAACAAAAATTTACTTTATTTCGCTAAGTTAAAAATATGATTTTTAAAATTCGTCGTGAGTTGAAGACTAGGTCGTTGAACCGAAATTGCTTTACCCGAGGGAGGGACGAGAACTTTTATTATCATTATTTTTAATCTTATTGAATTAAAGTATGCCAAAAACATTAAAAAATCCAAAAATCTTTACATCTAAAACCGCGCTTTGATTTGACAAATTTTAAAAATTTTGTCGAGGGACAGACTAGGACATCGATCCGAAACGCCCTCATCCTAAAAAGAAACAAATTTTTAAAATTTTATTAATTTTATGTTTTATAAAGTATAACCTTTAAAAAAAAAAAAGCCAAATCACTGTAGCCGGCACCCCATGCGATCGCATGGGGTTTGCACTTGAAACCCATGCGATCGCATGGGGACCAAATGCAGGCCAGACTCAAAACAGACAGCAGGTCTGTCTTCTCCATACAACACACACACAAACACGAAACTCTCTCAAATCTTCACCAAATTTCGCCAATTTTCCACCGTAATTCGTCATTTTTCTTGCTCTAATCATGCATAGATTCTCATTCTTCAGCAAAATGGTAATAATTACACCCCTAAACTCTATAAATTCCTAGTTTTTGTGATAATTACCAATTTTTTACCTAATGCAATTTTGTTAATTTCTAGTGTAATTAGTGTTAAATTGTTAGTATTTTATGCATATATAACCTAGATTGATGATATTTAACATGATTTGAAGCCAAAAACTTCAAAAATTTTAGAAATCTAGGGTTTGTGTTCTTGAGCAATTTGGGGTTTTTTGATATAAACAGGTTATGACCGATTTTTGTCATGAATTATTGCTAAATTGAGTAGTGTAACATGTTTAGATAGTTAAATGATCCAAACATTGATCCTAAACATGATTTTTAGAGATTAAAGTGGACTTTTTAAGTCCAAAATTCATGAAATTGATTAATTTGATATATTTGCCATTTTGACATGATATTTGAGTTAAATGCTTATGAATTTTGTATACATTTTCATATGTGCTTATTTGAAAAGTGTAGAATTGTGAAAAAATGTGAAAATGTGCATAAGTTTAATTTTGATTTAACATGTTATAGTGATTGTTTTAAGTTGTTATTTTGCTAACACTAATGCATATTTGGATGCACAAATTTTGTGTTTAATGTGTTTTGCAGAAAGCCGATACTGGAGGTTCAGGAGCATCATCATCTAGATGACCAGCACCAGCACCAGAACCAGAACCAGAAATGCAACACGAACAACAACCACAACAGGAACAACAACAGCCTGATCAGCACATACCTTATTATGATCCGGTACAGTTTGTTGATGAATTCATAGTATTCCCAATGAGGCCGCCAGTAGAATTTCCAACGATTCCTGAGCACACTCTGCATCCTAATCTGAGATTTGATAGGAGATGGAGAGATTACGAGACATATCAAAGGAACAAATTCAAATTGGTAACAAAAAATGTAGAGGTGCCAAGGGTAATTGATTGGGCCCCTTTGGAAACGGTCCATCTAGCTGACCGTGTTAGACAGCTTTTGGTACAAAGGTATGGCAGTTCTTCTTTTACAGATTGGGAACGTCTTTTCACCATTCGTAGACCTGTATATAAGGAATGGTGTGTTGAGTTGATGAGTACTGTATCACTTGATACAAATATAGTTAGAATAGATGATAGAAGATTTCTTAGGTTTATCCTTGGCGGTAGCATGTACAGAATGTCCATGCTGGACATGGCTAGGGCCTTACAGATATATACTCCTGGTGAGTTGCTATTACCCGATTGTAAAAATTTGATTCATTATGGTGAAAGGGTAGATAGTAACTTTGACGCTGACGCCATTTGGAGGCGTATGTCACATTTTGATGTTTTTACATGAGCAGGAGGACACTCCTATACACATATTGACAGAGCCGAGCTTCGTATTATTCATAGATTTTTGGCTAACTCGATTACACAGAGAGGTCACAATAAAGAAAAAATTACCTTACATGATTTATTCTACCTAAAGTGTATTCGGGATCCTAGAAGCTTTGTCAATATCCCTTACTGTGTTGCTTTTTATTTATCTAAAATGGTAGAGGGAATGCAGGACGGGAGTATAATAGGAGGAGGTATTTTTGTTACTCTCATTGGAAAGTATTTAGGTGTTGATAGGAACCTAGGGGGTCTATTACAGCTTTGTATAGAACAGGTTGAGCCCTTAGGATTGAAAGTTTATGTGGGTGCTAAGGTATTGAAAAGTAGACGTAACCAGGCAGTACCCTATGAGGGATCTCATCCTCAGGTAGAGAGAGGCTCAGACGAGGAAATGGAGGAGGCGGAAGACATTAGGGATGTCTTTCGAGATGCTATTCTTGACGTCCACGTTCGTATAGATGAGGAAGCAATGACGAACGCGGCCAGACATAGTATGTATGAGCAGTGGAACTCTGAGCGAGTATACGAGGATTATAGGCGATGCTAACACGATAGCTGGGTAGTTCATCAGCACCAAATCATGAGCCAGCTATCATATCAGGTACCAAATAACTATGTACATACTCGACCTGCTCATTTTTCGCCACACAGCCCCGATATCCGACCACCCTTTAACCGGTATGACTATAACCAAGCCTATCAGAACACCTATAACCAACAATGGAACCCACCTGATGAGATGAACTGGAACCCCTATCCAGACTGATTTGGTTCCATTTGGTTATTTATATGATTTTTATGTTTTTATCTTTTTACTTATTCATGTTTAAACTTCTGTTATTGAATATACTTATGTAATCTTTATCATTTTTATTATTATTGTGTATTAATATTTCACATTTAGGATTTGAAAGTGGGATATTAAGTCCCATTTCAAATTGCCATGCATGTTTATATTTGTATGTATGTATATTGTAAATTATACAAAACAGGGTAAAACATCGCATTTTCAAAGACTGGCATTAAGTTCAGCAAAAGCTACTAATTTTGATGACAAGATGACAAATAAATGTGATGTAACAACAGACGGAATGAGCAAATGATATGCACCATTTATCATTCAGCAAACAAACGCCAATATGTTTGGAAACTTTGGTAAAATTTAATCATTTCTACGCTAATCACCCTCAATAATTTAAATTGTTACTGATTTCTTGCAAATGAGGGCATTGCAAGATCTTAAGTGTGGGAAGGGGTTAAATTCTTTCGGATTTTTAAATTTTTTATCTTAAACACTTGGTTACCATTAAAAATACTAGTAACGTAGTAGTTATATTAGAATCTAGTGCTCTCTGATAATAAAGAACAGCCCTAGTCTTATATACTGACTACCCAATTCTAGTAAAAATTTTCAAAATTTTCAAATAAATGAACTCAAAATCATGTTTATACATATTTATGAACGATAAAACTAGGTGTTAACACCGAAATTATTGTTACCTCGAAAAGGACATAAATTGAGAAACAAACCAAAATGTTAGAATTCATTTAAAATGGAATAGAGGACAATAAAAAGGAAAATAAAAGCCAAGTGTGGGAAATTTTCACCGAGTTATTCAAAATATATATCACATATTTTTGTACAAATAATTGAAAATACTTTTGTTTTGGACGATAATTAACTGTTTTACCCGATGAAAGAAAAGAAGAGATGGATCTACACGATAAATCAATTCCATCATTAAAAGGAAGTAAAGTCTTTCAAAAAAGAAACGCGCTTCTTGATTTAGGTCATGAAGTTGTCGTCCAGACCAGCTGTAGGTTGATGAAAAATCTAGAAAAGTCATCTCTAAAATCAGCAGAAAATCCACGGACCTCAGCATCAAACAGGGTCGCCAAGTGGTCAGATTTATCCTAACCATGAGAAGGATTTATCTCGTACAATGGGGGGCACCGTGCAAATTAGCTTGATAAGACTAATAAATCAGATCCCCAGAAAGGATAATCTCCTTTAAAGATCAAAAATCAGCTTTTAAGACTGATATTACTCAATCCTAGAGATTGACCTTAAAGATTGAGAATTACAAACTCATGGAATTCAATGATATCTAAACTCGAGTTTGAACGAGAAAATATTTTGATCAAATTAAAACCGATTTGTTTTCTGAAAACCCTATTTTCAATGCGTTCATTACCATTGAACGTAAAATCCTAAGAATTCACCTGGAATTCATTAGGTCACCTGAACCAAATCGGGTGTCAACCGTAAGAACGGTGGTTGCATAGCATGGTCAAAGACAGGACCTTGTGCCAGACCGGAAAATTATAAGGGTGAGCTTTACTATTGCTCCTACAAAGGATAGTAATTGCGTCCGACACGTTAAAGACCATAATCAAAAGCATGTCACGGGACATTGCCTTAACAGTTGCTTGTTCAACGCTTTCCTTTACAAACGAACGGTAGTTTACCGAAAGATAATATACGGAGCAAGTATACTGGACGTGTTGCTTTCCTAATACAAGGTTAGCAAGTGGGTGACACAAAACCACAAGTTTTGAGCTAAAATTTTCAAATCTGAAACCCACCAAACCCACAAAAATATTTTGCAAACACCGGTGAAGGGTTATTCCGGAAAACTTATCTAGGGTAAAAACTAGATTTAATTTTCAAAAGATCAAATGTTTTCATAAAGATCCAATTTCCTTAATGGATCTAAATTTTATAGTCATGTGAGACTGTAAACCACATCGTTACTACCATTGTTTATACCGCCGTAAAGAAATCACTGATATACAAAGTGTGAAGAATAAAGAAGTGATTCTAGTATTTCAAGACTATATTGCTTGAGGACAAGCCACGCTCAAGTATGGGAATATTTGATAATGCTAAAAACGAATATATATTTCATAGCATTATTCCTCAAGAAAGACAAGCTTTTAGTTGCAATTGTCTTATTTACAAGTGATATTCGTTTAAATAATAAAAGGTGGAGACAAAAGGCAGATTCGACGAATTGAAGACGCAAACGACCAAAAAGCTCAAAAGTACAAAAGACAATCAAAGAGGTTCCAATTATTGATAAGAAACGTCTCAAAATTACAAGAGTACAAGATTCAAAACGCAAAGTACAAGATATTAAATTGTACGCAAGGACGTTCGAAAATCCAGAACCGGGACCAGAGTCAACTCTCAACGCTTGACACAACGGACTAAAAATTACAAGTCAACTATGCACATAAATATAATATAATATTTAAATAATTCTTATAATTATTTATATATTATATATTATATTATTAAAAACCGTCGGCAGAAAAAACAAAGGCATGTGAGCCTCTCCAGCTGGCCATGCGATCGCATGGCCTAGAAGGCATAAATCCATGCGATCGCATGGTGCACAGTTCCAGCCCACATGCCTATAAAAATCGAGCTTTGGTGTAACACAAAACACATCTTTTTCTTCTCCTCATTCAACGTATAATATTTATATTTATATTATAATTTTAATTTTAATTTTAATTTATAATAATAAGGGTGTGTTAGCGAATGTTGTAAGGGTGTAAGTCGAAATTCTGTCCGGTGTAACACTACGCTATTTTTAATCATTGTAAGTTATGTTCAATCTTTTTACATTAATGTCTCGTAGCTAAGTTATTATTATGCTTATTTAATCCGAAGTAATCATGATGTTGGGCTAAAAATATTAAAATTGGGTAATTGGGCTTTGTACCATAATTGGGGATTGGACAAAAGAACGACACTTGTGGAAATTAGACTATGGGCTATTAATGGGCTTTATATTTGTTTAACTAAATGATAATTTGTTAATTTTAATATAAAGATTTACAATTGGACGTCCCTATAAATAACCATATACACTCGATCGGACACGATGGGCGGGGTATTTATATGTACGAATAATCGTTCATTTAACCGGACACGGGAATGGATTAATAGCCGCTAGAATTATTAAAACAGGGGTGAAATTATGTACAAGAACACTTGGCATAATTGATAACAAAGTATTAAAACCTTGGGTTACACTCAGTCGACATCCTGGTGTAATTATTAAACAAAGTATTAAAATCTTGTTACAGTTTAAGTCACCAATTAGTTGGAATATTTAACTTCGGGTATAAGGATAATTTGACGAGAACACTCGCACTTTATATTTATGACTGATGGACTGTTATGGACAAAAACCAGACGGACATATTAAATAATCCAGGACAAAGGACAATTAACCCATGGGCATAAAACTAAAATCAACACGTCAAACATCATGATTACGGAAGTTTAAATAAGCATAATTCTTTTATTTCATATTTAATTTCCTTTATTTTATATTTAATTGCACTTCTAATTATCGCACTTTTATTTATTGTTATTGTATTTAATTGCACTTTTAATTATCGTACTTTTTAATTATCGCAAGTTTATTTTATCGCACTTTTATTTATCGCAATTTCATTATCGTTATTTACTTTACGCTTTAAATTAAGTCTTTTATTTATTTAATATTTTACATTTTGTTTTAACTGCGACTAAAGTTTTAAAATCGACAAACCGGTCATTAAACGGTAAAAACCCCCCTTGTTAATAATAATATTACTTATATATATATTTGTATTTTTATAAAATAAAACTAATATAGCGTTAAGCTTTGATTAAAAGATTTTCCCTGTGGAACGAACCGGACTTACTAAAAACTACACTACTGTACGATTAGGTACACTGCCTATAAGTGTTGTAGCAAGGTTTAAGTATATCCATTCAATAAATAAATAAATATCTTGAGTAAAATTGTATTGTATTTAATAGTATCTCCTAGTAAAATTTAAGCTATTTCATATACACTTCGCATACCATCAGAAAGCTACCAAAAAATTAAGAACTTTTCATTTAGATATCGAATGGTTTCGATGAACAGATTTGGAGTTATAGTCAATTGAAATTTGGTATTATTATTAAAAATGATTATTATTATCGTCGTTATTATCATCGTTCTAGTTTTATCTTATTGTTATTATTATTATTATCTTTATCAATAAAAGGAATTATCATTAAAAATTGTTATTTTTATTACTATCGTTATTATCGTTAAAGTTATAATTAGTATTATTATTATTATTATTATTATCTAATTATTATTATTATTATTATTATTATTATCATTATTATCATTATTAATAAATATATCATTATTTAAAAATGGTTATTGTTATTGTTGTTATTATTATTATTATTATCATTAAAATAGTTATTAGTATTATTAATAATATCATAGTAATTATCATTATTAGTATTATTGTAATTAAAACTAATATTAGTAACACCTAATTCTTTTGATTACTATTATTATCAGTATTATGAACACGATATAAAACACGATTAAAAGCTATTAAACGAAACGATTAGGAAATAATGAGTATGAGTATTATGATGAAATTAAAATATTATAAGATATTGATTTAGATAAAATTATCATTCTTATTATTTTTATCATTACTATTATTATTAAAAGTATCGTTAGTATTAAAACTATCATTTTAACAAAAATTATCATTTTAATAGAAATGTCATTGTTATTATAAAATATCATTATTATTATCATTTTTAAATAGAATTATTATATTAAAAATAATATTAAAAAGTATCGTAAATATTAAAGTTTTCATAATTAGAATTATCATTTTATCATAATATCATTTTTAGTAATTATAAATGTTGGTATTTTATTAATAGAATAATAATAATTATTATTACAAAATAATACAACTTTTACTTATTATTATTATAGATATTATTTTATCAAATAAATATGTAATACAAAGATATTTTATTACACGTAATATAATTACATAAATAATACCTATCATTATATTTCTATGATATTAAATGAACTTTATAAATTTATTTACTTAAGATATATGAAAGTATATTTTTATATAATGTTTTATTTATTAATAAAGGAATTATATTATTTACTCTAATAAATCTTTTAAAAATACTTAAAAATATAAAACGACGATATTCAAGTTATATAATAATCATGTATAAATTTTGAGAATCATTTTGAGTCAAATTGACTTTTGTTGACCTTTGCATATTAGTCTCGAGCATTAGGATTGTGATACACTATGACCTGACTTAAATTGTTAGACAAATATTGACCAACATATAAATATATATAATTAATTTAGGTTCGTGAATCCGAGGCCAACCTTGCACTTGTTCAATGATGTTATATGTGTTTTTACTACGAAATACAGTATGGTGAGTTTCATTTGCCTTTTTACCCTTTATATTTTTGGGCTGAGAATACATGCGCAATTTTTATAAATGTTTTACGAAATAGACACAAGTAATTGAAACTACATTATATGGGTGAATGATCGAAGTCGAATATGCCCCTTTTGCTTGGTAGCCTAAGAATTAGTAAACCGATCTACTAATTGACGCGAATCCTAAAGATAGATCTATTGGGCCTAACGAACCCCATCCAAAGTACCGGATGCTTTAGTACTTCGAATTTGTTTTATATCATGTCCAAAGGATTTCCCGGAATGATAGGGGATATTCTTATATGCATCTTGTTAATGTCGGTTACCAGGTGTTCACCATATGAATGATTTTTGTCTCTATGCATGGGACGTATATTTATGAGAACTGGAAATGAAATTCTTGTGGTCTATTAAAATGATGGAAATGAATGATTATGATAAACTAATGAACTCACCAACCTTTTGGTTGACACTTTAAAGCATGTTTATTCTCAGGATTGAAAGAAATCTTCCGCTGTGCGTTAGCTCATTTTAAAGATATTACTTGGAGTCTTTCATGGCATATTTCGAAGGACGTTGCATTCGAGTCGTTGAGTTCAGTAAAGATTATTATTAAGTCAATTTATAGTTGGATAGTGAATATTATGAAATGGTATGCATGCCTGTCAATTTTCAATGTAAAGAAAGTTTGTCTTTTAAAAACAAATGCAATGTTTGTAAAATGTATCATATAGAGGTCAAATACCTCGCGATGTAATCAACTATTGTGAATCATTTATAATGTATATGAACGGGTCCTTTCAGTTGGTATTAGAGCGGTGGTCTTAGCGAACCAGGTCTGCATTAGTGTGTCTAACTGATAAGTCGTTAGGATGCATTAGTGAGTATGGACTTCGACCGTGTCTGCATGTCAAAAGTTTTGCTTATCATTTTTAGTCAGAAATCATCTGCTTATCATCCTTAGAAAATTACCTACTTATCATTATTAGTCTAGACACGTCTTGCTACATTAATTGCATGAGTAGTGTATAGACAAAATTCATATCTTAGCGTATCTGCTAAATCATATCTTATCATATCTGTTACTTTAAACTTTGCCTGACATATCCCGTAAATTCCTCTGTTATCTACGAAATCTTTTGTTCTATATCTATGGATATTCTATGTAATTAGAATACCATCCGATAACCGAAAATCATTTCATATCGAAAAATCCTTATTCAATCGTACAAAATGGAATTCATCATTAATTCAAGTTCCTCGAATTCCGAAATGAAATCCCACTCCAGCTCCGAAAGCAGTGTGACCGGAATGGTTCAACCAATTAGCCATCATCTATTCTGGATGAATTGGGGATGGGTTTGTAGCCTCCTTAATCATTAGAGACAAGAAGAAGGTGATCCCTTCCATCCACCACATTGCCCTCTTGGCGAAGAACCTGAAGCACTTACCGACGAACCTGTTCGAGACACCATTTTCTCTCTCATTTCCAGAGTATCTCGTCATAATTACATACTACATCAAATTTTAGATTTTATTTATCCGCTCGTTCGAACCGACAATCACCCCGGGGTAATAGAAGAAGTCAACGAGCTTCGCGCTCGGGTAGTGGCTTTAGAGAATATGGTGCAAAGGTTACAAACACCAGCAACAGCACCAGCAGCATAACCAGTACCACCATCATCAACGCCAACAGTACCATTACCACCTCCAACCACAACCGCATCGTAAAACTCAACTTCACAATCTGTCCCACGAGCATCAACGTCATACGCTCTGTAGATACCAAGAGATACCACCAACAACAAACGATGAAGTGTTGATTCATAACTTCATTGGAGAAACATTCCGCGACGATTATGTAATCTCTAAAGTCTTAGAGATTATCTAATCTAGCCCTAATCATAAAGCAGTTAAGCGAACCAAAATGATAGAAGGAAGAGTAGAAACCCTGACAAAAATGGTGTTTGATTAACCAACTAAACTTGTTTTACCAACATCATCAACAGTACCGTAGCATCACCAGCACCATCAGTATCGTCAGCTTCATCAGCCCTAGCAGCACCTATAACATCACAAGCTCCGACAGTTCAAGAATCACCATGGACATTATTACAAATCAACAACAAGTATGTCATATCAACAAGATATGAAGTATTAACTCATTTCCACTGAAGGATTTATATGTATATCTTATATATATAAATTTCTAAACCATAATAAATCTTTCCGTACTAAGCTATTATGTGTGAATCTTAACTACGCGGTTAATTCATATTACAAATATGCAATAATGTACGTCCTTCGCCCGCAACTTAACTATCGTTAACTACAATCTCTGTCTCAATTCAACAAATTCCAATTTCTAATAAATCAAGTATATATTTGATTTTACACTTTCATCATCGATGTAACCGAAACTTTTTAGATAACATCATTCGTACTTTGTGAAGTTCACAAGAATTTAACGAAAACTAACATTACGCCTTAACAAATAACGAAGTATTGATTCATAATTTCAATATTATTGAAGAAATACTTATGTAATCTCTAAAGCCTTCAAGGGATTATTCAATTCTAGTTCCAACCGTAAATTGAATGAGTTTAATTTAGTATTAACTCATTAAAATCTATGTTACATCTGAGTAGAATATATACATATATATTTTCATAAAGATTGTAATAAAATTCTTATGTACAAAATATTAATTATGAAAAAAAATTTTAACGGGTAGGTAATACTCGAGATATATATATATATATATATATATATATATATATATATATATATATATATATATATATATTCACAATTAATATGTTACATTCTTCGAATCAGATTAAGTAAATTATCAACTATACTTCCTACTTTCACAATAATATACATTCCTTTATAGAAATCAAAACAACCATACTCATTCAAACCCAATTACATATTCTGATTTTGAAACCTCAGAATTCAATTTGAGATATAACCGGTACCATCACTTTTAGATTCCTACTTTTTTCAAAGCTATACTTTGACTTCAAAACTGTGTTAGAACATCAAATGTATATTAACAATTACAATGTGTGTTCAAACCCTTCGAAAATTTTTGAAGACACTTCAAATAATGAGCAATCGAGATGATGATCCAACCACATATTACCCACAGTTATGTACTTAAAAAGCTCTCGAAACCAAAGTCATAATTCAACACAAATTTGTGTCAGATCCTTTGGCATTTATTAGCAAAAATAACTTTACAATTCCTTTTTAAAGTAGCAAATTCTATCACAGCTCCAGCAAGACAACTTCGATTTTTCATTCGGAGTAGTCTTATCATAATCTTGATATATATGATTACCCTTTTGTTACCGGAGAACCTTTCATGTTCCACCACATTAGCAATAAACTTATTCACAACTTCACTAATCTTTGACCTTCCGAAGAATCATTATATTTACCGAAACCCCATCATTTACTCATTCGCATCTTGTAACGAGAATTGTCATACGAATCATCGGGAATTAGCAATCACTATTTTAAAATCTCGCAGCATGTCTACGCCAACAGTTATATGTGTACGTACAACGTCTATCTCCAAGGGTTACATACTTCGAATGTGAAGTTTCTGAAAAACACCCTGAACTGTGGAAAAATTCTCGAAATGTTGATGAAGCAGTAAAAACTATAAAACGACCTTAACAGTAAAAAGTTTGATGATAATGAATAGTGTGCTGGCAAAGCGCAGAAAAAGAGAAATTTTGGAACTGGAAAACGGATTGAGCAAAGTATGAAAGAGGCTGTGGACAAATCACAAGGACGAAACCTACATTCAAAGAATCCAAATGATTCAGTATCTGCTGAAGTCATTAACAAATATCTTGCTCCTGATCATAAACCCCTGCGGACAATATTCTTCATCATCCACTGATATTAGAAATCCTAAAATATCATCATATCTTTCATTATAAATATCCTCCATATTTCTAAAGATATTTTCATAATTATTCTTATCTAAAATCATTTACCTCTTCGCGCTATCTGTATTACATCATAAAAGAAACTATTTTAGTTTCTAAATTCTGAAACATTTGAGTTTAAAATAGTAATATTTTTGAAGTAGTGTTGGGAGCTGAAGCATGAGTTAGTATAATATAATGACACTTGATCAACGTGATTATATTACAGTAAGTCATGCTGAGTTTCTAAATGGAACGTGATGATTCACAGATCATAACATCATCATGTGCCATGTTACACGATTCTTGTATTCTCTTTAACCTCTAAAATCTCAAGAAAATATTTCTTGATGATTCGGCCTTTTCCGAGGTATTCTAGTAATTTGACAAGTCAAGATCGTTCCATTACAATTTCCTTCTTAGAACATTAACAATGTTCATTCCGAAATTCATATCTGTGAATTATGGACCATTATAAGTGGAACTTACTCGCAAGAAGAAGAAACGAAAGGACAAAGCTCCGAAATAGAAATTGGGGTATAAATTGCATCAAATAAAAGAAAGCATTAACTAGGGATGACAATGATTATAGAAGACAGAAGCAGGGACATCGAAGTATAAGGGAAGATATAAAACCCAACAACCACCCAGAAATTATAAACCTTATATGTCGATGCATATAGCAATATAAAGACACGGGAGAACTAGAAACACTATAAACCCAAGAGTATAGTAGAAGTAAATAGATTCTTCCGACGGTAGATGAAAAAGAAGAATGACCGATATGAAAGTTCGAAGTATATCGAGAATCAGAACTGGATAGAGCATATTGATGAATACTTTAAAATATGAGTTGAGGGGGAAAGAATAGAAGGTGTGAGTTGTAAGGAAAAGAAGGAGGTGGATTGATAGGAAAATCTCCGACAGAGCAAATCAAAATGGATGATCGCATTTAAAGCGGATCCTAAATTTCCTTAATCAAATCCTATTACGAAGATTTCTTCCATATCTATTGAACTTGGAAATCCACCCTATCTACGTCAAAAGATATGACAAATCTATACCTACTCATTTCACTCTTTTGGTAATAGCTTCACTCTTACTCTTTACAAAATCAAATGATTTAATCCATATTACTCAATGATAATAAAACCCTAATCTTCAGCTTATATGCGTCATGAAAACATACTTATTGTCAGCCATGACCATCTCAATCAAATTTCGGGACGAAATTTCTTTAACGGGTAGGTACTGTGACAACCCGGAAATTTTTGACCAAATTTAAACTTTAATCTTTATATATTCCCGACACGATAAGCAAAGTTTGTAAGTTGAATCTCAAGAGTTTTAAACTGTGTTCATACATTCATTTAACCTCGATCAAATTCCAAAGATTCACGAACCATTATAGGAACAGATATGATTATATATGTATATGTGTATATATTATAACTTGAAAACATTAACAAAGTATTAGACGTATAATACTATACATAAACGTATTTGTTTCTTAATATATTCAAATAGTTATCGATGGAATTAAAAGATATATCAAATGATTAATTCATCAGTTACCTTGAATTATGATTATGAGTCTCTGTTAAGAAGTCCACTTTGATTCAGAAAACCTTTCCTTTTTAACGGTATTTGGAATAATTGGTAAAGTGATTTATTAGAAAGAACAAAAGTGTTAATTAATGGGAACTAGACAAGGGTTAGTGGAGATTCCCGTTTGATTTTCAATTTATGCTTTACAATAATTGTCTCGTGACTTTTGATAAGATAAACTATTAAACTTGTATATTAATAAACGTGGAAGTAAGATTGTAGAATATAGATAACTTAGAAGATGAATATCGACAAGTTAAGTAAACTAACGTTTTACATTAAAATGATTTTATACGTTTACCTAACCTTTAGACTTTATATCACGTTGCACCAACAAACATTAAAAACTTGAAACCTATGAAAAGTATATTTAATCTTACTTCTCTAAAATATTTTAAGATATAACAACTTCTTCTAATATAATCTTTTTAGTAAAATGATTCTTAAATATACTTAGTTTGGAAAACAAAGTTTTCATATTTATTTTATATTGTTTCAAACGAACAAAAACAATTTTTAAAGAACTTTATTAGTGAAACGTTTTATAAGATAAATTGTTCATAAGTTTTAAGAAACTTAATTAAAGCTTTGTATCATAAATTACATATATATATATATATATATATATATATATATATATATATATATATATATATATATATATATATTGTTTCAAAAATGTAAAACGTGATACGATATAATATTTTCTATTACTTAAACGTTTTGAACTTTGAAATATAATTAGATAGATATTTAAATTATATATAAGATATACAAAATTATATTCTTAAGTATATATATATATATATATATATATATATATATATATATATATTTTACAAACCTTTTTAATGTATAATTTAAAACGTTTCAATATTATTAAACGTATTTTAATAAACAAGCGAGACTTTGAATTATAGAAGCAAATGATCACAACACTCAAATGCATAAGTTATACTTCGTGTAATATTGTTTGTTAATGATTTAAGACTATATTTTGATAAGGGTACGAGTCACTATACGTAAAAGGCTAGTTTTCTCAGCGTACGAAACGTCATTCGAAAAATCAAAAGTGGGACATGAGTCGAGTGACAACGTACGAGACTTTGGAACAAAAATTACATTTTTACCATGAACGTAAATATAATATAATATATAAGTAATTATATAAATTAATTAAATATAATATATATATAATAATATTAAAAGTGTCGGCAGCAAGTTAGAAGTGCATATGAGCTGGGATATGAGTGCATGCGATCGCATGCATTTCTCAAGGAGCCCCCATGCGATCGCATGGGGGATTTGGTGAGGTGAAGTCCTTAAAGCTCGCTCGATCTGGTTTCATTCTCATTTTCTTTATCCATCTATCTATCTCTGTATATTACTCCGTATCATTTACTTATTTATTTTATTTATTTATTAATTTTATTACTAAAGATTATTATGATATTAATATTAGTATTATTATTATTATTATTATTATTATTATTATTAGTATTAGTATTATACATAAAATACTACGACAAAAGGTGCGCGCGAGTTATTTCAAAACACGTTTTATGAGTAGGATAAGGCTAAGGAAATTATGGGTTATAGCTATGGAGGTGATGGGTATGGATCAGGGGTATAGCTCGTGAGGTCAATCTAGTGTTTATCATCTCCGTTGCATCTACGTACCTTTCCTGCAATATTGAATCTCAATATTGATACGTGAGCACTCATAACTTAACTTTTACATACTAATAGTGTATCCCTGACTAGTGCTCGAGTATATAGGATTATGCATGCTTGTACTTTTAATATTGCCAATAGATAGGATATGTTGAATCTTGATTTAGTTACATATGCAGTTGAGATAAAGTATAAGATATTCATGTCGTTGGAAAGCTAGCGAAAAATTAAGAACTTTTCATTTAGATATCGAATGGTTTCGATGAACAGATTTGGAGTTATAGTCAATTGAAATTTGGTATTATTATTAAAAATGATTATTATTATCGTCGTTATTATCGCCGTTCTAGTTTTATCTTATTGTTATTATTATTATCTTTATCAATAAAAGGAATTATCATTAAAAATTGTTATTTTATTATTATTACTATCGTTATTATCGTTAAAGTTATAATTAGTATTATTATTATTATTATTATTATTATTATTATCTAATTATTATTATTATTATTATTATTATTATTATTATTATTATTATTATTATTATTATTATTATTATTATTATTATTATTATTATCATTATTATCATTATTAATATATATATCATTATTTAAAAATGGTTATTGTTATTGTTGTTATTATCATTAAAATAGTTATTAGTATTATTAATAATATCATAGTAATTATCTTTATTAGTATTATTGTAATTAAAACTAATATTAGTAACACCTAATTCTTTTGATTACTATTATTATCAGTATTATGAACACGATATAAAAGACGATTAAAAGCTATTAAACGAAACGATTAGGAAATAATGAGTATGAGTATTATGATGAAATTAAAATATTATAAGATATTGATTTAGATAAAATTATCATTCTTATTATTTTTATCATTACTATTATTATTAAAAGTATCGTTAGTATTAAAACTATCATTTTAACAAAAATTATCATTTTAATAGAAATGTCATTGTTATTATAAAATATCATTATTATTATCATTTTTAAATAGAATTATTATTTTAAAAATAATATTAAAAAGTATCGTAAATATTAAAGTTATCATAATTAGAATTATCATTTTATCATAATATCATTTTTAGTAATTATTAAATATTGATATTTTATTAATAGAATAATAATAATTATTATTACAAAATAATACAACTTTTACTTATTATTATTATAGATATTATTTTATCAAATAAATATGTAATACAAAGACATTTTATTACACGTAATATAATTACATAAATAATACCTATCATTATATTTCTGTGATATTAAATGAACTTTATAAATTTATTTACTTAAGATATATGAAAGTATATTTTTATATAAAGTTTTATTTATTAATAAATGAATTATATTATTTACTCTAATAAATCTTTTAAAAATACTTAAAAATATAAAACGACGATATTCAAGTTATATAATAATCATGTATAAATTTTGAGAATCATTTTGAGTTAAATTCACTTTTGTTGACCTTTGCATATTAGTCTCGAGCATTAGGATTGTGATACACTATGACATGACTTAAATTGTTAGACAAATATTGACCAACATATAAATATATATAATTAATTTATGTTCGTGAATCCGAGGCCAACCTTGCACTTGTTCAATGATGTTATATGTATTTTTACTACGAAATACAGTATGGTGAGTTTCATTTGCCTTTTTACCCTTTATATTTTTGGGCTGAGAATACATGCGTAATTTTTATAAATGTTTTACGAAATAGACACAAGTAATCGAAACTACATTATATGGGTGAATGATCGAAGCCGAATATGCCCCTTTTGCTTGGTAGCCTAAGAATTAGTAAATCGATCTACTAATTGACGCGAATCCTAAAGATAGATCTATTGGGCCTAACGAACCCCATCCAAAGTACCGGATGCTTTAGTACTTCGAATTTGTTTTATATCATGTGCGAAGGATTTCTCGGAATGATAGGGGATATTCTTATATGCATCTTGTTAATGTCGGTTACCAGGTGTTCACCATATGAATGATTTTTGTCTCTATGCATGGGACGTATATTTATGAGAACTGGAAATGAAATTCTTGTGGTCTATTAAAATGATGGAAATCGAGATCCGGGATAAGAAGGGTGCTAAAAATCTCGCGACCGACCACTTGTCTAGACTTGAGAATCTAAATCTCGAAGTCCTTCATGAGTTGAGTATCCATGATGATTTTGCCGATGAATATCTCATGAAGGTGGAGGAGTGTGAAGACCCTTGGTTCGTTAATTTTGCTAATTACTTGGTTGGGGGGTTCTTAGAAAAAGGTTGGTCACATCATAAACGTAAGAAATTCTTTTGTGACCTTAAGTATTATTTTTGGGAGGACCCTTACCTTTTTAGGCGGTGTTCTGATGGAATGATCCGCTGATGTGTTTCCGGAGAAGAATGCGAGCGCATTCTTGTCCAATGTCATCATGGACCGACGGGTGGGCATTATGGTCCCCAAGTTATGGGGTGAAAAGTCTTTGAGGCCGATTTTTATTGGCTTACTATCTTCAAGGATGCCCACCGAATATGTCAATCGTGCGATGCTTGTCAACGGGCGGACCAAATCACCCAACGAGATGAGATGCCTCAAAATGTCATTCAAGTTCGTGAGGTTTTCGATATTTGGGGGATTGATTTCATGGGCCCATTCTCGAAATCTAATAATAAGCTCTACATTCTTGTTGCCATCTGATGTGTGCGAGTGTAGTACGTAATACTATTAATTTTACTACAAAATAATATTAAATACGCTACAATTTTACACAAGTTATTTATTTATTTATAGAATGGGATATACCTAAATTTTGCTACAACACTTATAGGCAGTGTACCTAATCGTAGAGTAGTGTAGTTTTTAGTAAGTCCGGTTCGTTCCACATGGAGCTCACTAAGTTTAACGCTATATTTATTTTAAACTATATTTGTATAAATATATAGATATATAGGTAGTATTATTATTATTATAAAAGGGGGTTTTTACCGATTAATGACTGGTTTGTCGATTTTAAAACTTAAGTCGCAATTAAAACCTAATGTAAAATATTAAATATACAAATGACTTAATTTAAAGCGTAAAGTAAATGACGATAAATAAAATGACGGTAAATAAAAGTACGAAGAGATATAAATTAAAGGAATTATGCTTATTTAAACTTCGGTAATCATGATGTTTGACGAGTTGATTTTAATTTATTACCATGGGTTAATTGTCCTTTGACCTGGATTATTCGATATGTCCATCTGGTTTTGTCCATAATATTCCATCGGTCATAATTATAAAGTGCGAGAGTCTTAGCCAAATTAACCTTATACCCGAAGTCAAATATTCCAACTAATTGGGGATTCAAACTGTAACAAGGTCTTAATACTTTGTTTAATGAATACACCAGGTTATCGACTGCGTGTAATCCAAGGTTTTAATACTTTGTTAACAATTACACCAATTACCCTTGAATGTAATCCACCCCTGTTTTAATGAGTCCAGTGACTATTAATCCATTCCCGTGTCCAGTCAAATGAACAATTATCAGTATTTATAGATATCCCATCCACCGTACCCAGTCAAGCGTATGTGGTTAAATATAAATACGTCAAATTATAAATCTCTATATTAAATCAACGAGATATCATTTAATTAATATAAAGCCCATTAATATCCCATAGTCCAATTTCCACAAGTGTCGGTCTTTTGTCCAAACCCCAATTATGGTCCAAAGCCCAATAACCCAATCTTAATATTTAGTCCAACATTACGATTACTTCAGCTTAAATAAACATAATAATAATTTAGCTACGAGACATTAATTTAAAAAGGTTGAACATAACTTACAATGAGTATTAATCGCGTAGTGTTACACGGACAGAATTTTAACTTACAAACTTAAAACATTCGCCACTATAACCTTATTATTATTAACTTAATATTAAAATTATAATTATAAAATAATTATAAATATATATTGAGAGATAGAGAGTAATTGAGAAATATGGTGTGTTCCTCTCGTCCAAATTCGATTGCTATTTATAGTACTTGGCCAGATATTTCACTCCATACGATCGCATGGAGTTTCTTCTTCATGGCCATGCGATCTCATGGCCTCCTGGGACAGCTCACAATGCTTTGTCTTCTTGTTTTGCCGACACATTTAAATATAAATATATAATATATAATTTTATATAATTTTATATATATTATATTATATTCATGTGGAAAGTTGACTTGTAATTTTAGGTCCGTTGCGTCGCGCATTGATACTCGGCTTATGTCCTGGTTCCGGATTTTCGAACGTCCTTTCGTACGCTTTAATATCTTGTACTTTGCATTTTGCGGCTTGTACTCTTGTAATTTTTAAACGTTTCTCACCAATAATTTGAACCAATTAGATTGTACTTTGTACTTTTTAGCTTTTTGATCATTTACGTCTTCAAATCGTCGAATATGTCTTTTGTCTTCACCTTTTATTATTTAAACAAATATCACTTGTAAATAGAACAATTGCAACTAAAAGCTTGTCTTTCTTGAAGGATAATGCTATGAAATATATGTTCATTTTTAGCATTATCAATTATTCCCACACTTGAGTGTTGCTTGTCCTCAAGCAATATAGAACTTGAATAAAACTTTACTAGAATCACTTCTTTATTCTTCACACTTTGTACATCAGTGATTTTAATACGGCGGTATGAACAATGATAGTAACGTTGTGGTTTACAGTCCCACATGACTATAAAAATTTATATCCTTCAGGAAATTGGATCTTTATGAAAACATTTGATCTTTTGAAAATTCAATCTCGCTTTTACCCTAGATAAGTTTTCCGGAATAACCCTTCACCGGTGTTTGCAAAATATTTTTGTGGGTTTTGTGGGTTTCTGATTTGAAAATTTTAGCTCAAAACTTGCGGTTTTGTGTCACCCACTTGCTAACCTTGTATTAGGAAAGCAACACGTCCAGTATACTTGCTCCGTATATTACCTTTCGGTAAACTACCGTCCGGTTGTAAAGGAAAGCATTGAACAAGCAACTGTTAAGGCAATGTCTAATGACATGCTTTTGATTATGGTCTATATCGTGTCGGATGCAATTGCTATCCTTTGTAGGAGCAATAGTAAAGATCACCCTATAGTTTTTCGGTCTGGTACAAGGTCCTGTCTTCGACCATGCTATGCAACCACCGTTCTTACGGTTGACACCCGATTTGGTTCAGGTGACCTAATGAATTCCAGGTGAATTCCTAGGATTTTACGTTCAATGGTAATGAACGCATTGAAAATAGGGTTTCAGAAAACAAATCGGTTTGTAATTTTGATCAAAATATTTTCTCGTTCAAGCTCGAGTTTAGATATCATTGAATTCCATGAGTTTGTAATTCTTAATCTTTAAATTCAATCTCAAGGATTGAGTAATATCAGGCTTAAAAGCTGATTTTTGATCTTTAAGGAGATTATCCTTTCTGGGGATCTGATTCATTAGTCTTATAAGCTAATTTGCACGGTGCCCCCATTGTACGAGACAGATCCTCTCATGGTTAGGATAAGTCTGACCACTTGACGACCCTGTTTGATACTGAGATCCGTGGATTTCCAGCTAATTTTCGAGAAAACTTTTCAAGGTTTTTCGTAGACTCTACAACTGGTCTGGACGACAACTTCCTGACCTAAATCAAGAAGTCAGTGTCTTTTTCTCGGAAGACTTTACTTACTTTTAAATTCCATTTATATTATAATAAACTGGGTAAAACTGATTAATATTGTCCAAAACAAAAGTATCTTCAATTATTTGTACAAAAATATGTGATATATGTTCTAAATAACTTGGTAAATTTTTCCCACACTTGGCTTTTATTTTTCTTTCTTTGCCTTTTTATTCTCTTCTATTCCATTTTAAATGAATTCAAGCGTTTTGGGTTGTTTCTCAATTTATATCTTTTCCGAGATAACAATAATTTCGGTGTTAACACCTAGTTTTATCGTTCATAAATATGATTTTGAGTTCATTTAGTTGAAATTTTTTAATTTTTTTTCTATAAGTGGGTAGTCAGTATATAAGACTAGGGCTGTTCTTTATTATCAAAGAGCACTAGATTCTAATACAACTAGTGCTTTACTAGTAAAGTTTAGCGGTGGCTATTAAACCAAGTGTATAAGTCAAAAATTTTTTAAAACCGAAAGAATTTAATCCCTTCCCACACATAAGATCTTCAATGCCCTCATTTGCAAGAAATCAGTAACAATTTAAATTATTGAGGGTGATTAGCGTAGAAAAATGATTAAATTTTACCAAAGTTTTCAAAAATATTGTTGTTTGTTTGAATGATAAATGGTGCACATCATTTGTTCATTCCTGCAGTTGTTATATTACATTTATTTTGCATTTTGTCGTCAAAATTAGTTGCTTTTGCTGAACTTAATGCCAGTCTTTGAAAATGCGCTGTTTTACCCTGTTGTGTACATGAAATAAAATATATACAATACAAATATAAATATGCATGGTATTTTGAAATGGGACTTAATATCCCACTTTCAAATTACAAAAATAAAATATTAGTACAAAATAATAAAAATGTTAAACATTACATAAAAGTATCAAAATGTTAAATGTTTAACATAAATAGAAAATAATAAAAGATAAGAAATCACCAATGGAACACTATTGATTTGGATAGGGATTCCAATTCATATCATCGCTCGGGTTCTATGGTTGGTGATAGGTGTCCTGGTAGGATTGATTGGGGTCGTACAGGTCAAAGGTTGGTCGCATGTCGGGCTGATGTGGTGGATAGTAAGCAGGTCGAGTCGGGATGTATTTATTTGGTACCTGATATGATAACTGGCTCATGATTTGGTGCTGATGAACTTGCCAGCTATCGTGTTGGCGTCTCCAGGAGTGCTCATACTCATCTGCGGCTCTTCACTGCTCATACTGATGATGCCTAGTCTGGTTATTCATTTCCACCTCATCTACATGCTGGAAGACATCAGTATAACTATCCCTAATGACATCCCTAATGTCATCTGCTTCCTTCATCTCCTCATCTGAACCCCTCTCTACCTGTGGATGGGTGCCATGATATGGTATTGGCATATTGTGCCTCCGTTTTAGTACCTTTGCACCCTGATAAACCTGCAAACCTATAGTATCGGTTTGTTCCTCAACCATCATCATTGGACCCCCGTGTTCCCTATCTACACCTAAATACTCTCCAATGAGAGTAACAAAAATGCCTCCTCCTATTATTCCCCCATCCTGTATTCCTTCCACAACTTTGGACAAATAAAACCCAACACAGTAGGGGATAATAACAAAGCCTCTAGTGTCTCGAATGCACTTAATGTAGAATAAATTGTTTAGGGTCATTTTTTTCTTGTTTCTACCTCTTTGTGTAATCGAGTTTGCTAAAAATCTATGTATTATACGGAGCTCTGCTTTATTAATATATAAATAGGAGTGTCTTCCACCCCGCGTAAACACATTAAAATTTGACATACGCCTCCATATGGCATTGGCGTCAAAATCTCTATCTACCCTCTCACCCTGATAAATTAAAGTTGTACAATCAGGTGATAATAATTCAGTGGGGGTGTAAATCTGTAAAGCTCTAGCCATGTCTATCATAGACATCCTGTACATCCTACCTCCAAGTAAAAATCTAAGAAAAGTCTTATCGTCTAACCTATCTACATCCTTATTTAAGGCTATAGTACTCATTAGCTCAACACACCAGTCCTTATATACAGGCCTACGAGTGGTAAATAAACGTTCCCAATCAGAAAAAGAAGAGTTGCCATACCTTTGGATTAGTAATAGCCTAACTGGGTTAGCTAGGTTGACCCTTTCCAAAGACTCCCAATCTATTACCCTTGGTACTTCCATATTTTTGGTGAAAGCTTAAATTTGTTACGTTGATACGTCGGGTAATCTCTCCAGCTTCTATCAAATCTAAGATTGGGATGTAACTCCTCTTCATGAATTCTTGAGTGCTCTATTACATGGTGAACGGGAAATACTATGTAGGCAATAAAAAATTGTGGTTCTGGTTTATAGTATGGCACGTGTTGATCATAATGTTGTTGTTGTTCAAGTTGTGGTTCCGGTTGCGGTTCTTGATCAGGTTCTTGTTCAGGTCGTCTAGATGATGATGCACCGTCCGTATCTGTATTTCTCTGCAAAACACATTAAACACAAAATTTGTGCATCCAAATATGCATTAGTGTTAGCAAAATAATAAATTAAAACAATTACAATAACATGTTTAATTCATATTAAACTTATACTCATTTTCATATTTTTATCAATTCTACAATTTTTCAAATAAGCATATATGAAAAGGTATACAAAGTTCATAAGCATTCAACTGAAATAACATATTAAAATAACCATTATTAGCAATTAAACAAGTTTCAAATGGCAATTACATCAATTTAATCAAGTTCATGAATTTTAGACTTAAAAAGTCCACTTTGATGTTCAAAAATCATGTTTAGGATCAAAGTTTGGATCATTTAGCAACCTAAACATGTTACACTACTTAATTTAGCAATAATTCATAACAAAAATTGGTCATAACCAGTTTATATCAAAAAGCCCTAAATTGCTCAAGAACACAAACCCTAGATTTCTAAAATTTTTGAAGTTTAAGACTTCAAATCATGATAAATAGCATCAATCTATGTTATATAAGCATAATATACTAACAATTTAACCCTAATTAAGCTAGAAATCATCAAAATTAAATTAGGTAAAAAATTACTCAATAACACTATAATTCGAATTTAAAGAGTTTCTTTGAAAAACTTCTGAACAAATGCATGATTAGAGGGGATTATATCAAGAAATTTGGTGAATTTTGGTAAAAAAAATTATGATTTTAGAGAGGATTTGTACTTTTTAGCTTTTTGGTTTGCGTCTTCAAATCGTCGAATCTGTCTTTTGTCTTCACCTTTTATTATTTAAACGAATATCACTTATAAATAGAACAATTGCAACTAAAAGCTTGTCTTTCTTGAAAGATAATGCTATGAAATATATGTTCGTTTTTAGCATTATCACCATCGAGTATGTTTCGAAATGGGTCGAAGCCCAAGCTTTGCCCACTAATGATGCACGGTTTGTAGTTTCGTTCCTTAAACAACTCATTTCTCGGTTTGGTGCCCCAAAAGCTTTAATTAGCGATCGGGGAACTCACTTTTGTAATGCCCAACTTGAAAAGGTGTTGAATTTATATGGGGTGACCCATAAAGTTTCTACATCATACCATCCTCAAACAAATGGGCAAGTCGAAAATACCAACTGAGCTTTAAAGAGGATTCTTGAAAAAACAATTGGTTATAATCCTAAGGAGTGGTCGTTCAAACTTGATGATGCCTTATGGGCATTTAGAACGGCGTACAAAACGCCAACCGGAACCACTCCTTTTCGTTTACTTTATGGAAAAGCGTGTCATCTCCCGGTGGAGATAGAACACAAAGCTTTTTAGGCTCTCAAAACGACAATCTTGATCTTAAGGAGGCGGGTCGCCTTCGTTTGAGCCAATTAAATGAGTTAGAGGAATTAAGGCTCGATGCTTATGAAAATTCGTTGATTAGTAAGGAGAGGACAAAGAAGTGGCACGATAGTCATTTAAAAGATTCTAAGGAATTTAAGGAGGGAGATCGTGTGCTTCTTTTCAATTCATGTTTCTGTTTGTTTCCCGGAAAGTTAAAGTCTAAGTGGTCGGGACCATTTATTGTTCGTAAGGTTTATCCCCATGGGGAGGGTTGATTTGGTTAATTCAAAAGGGGAAGAGTTTAAGGTGAATGGTCATCGGATAAAACATTATGTCGATGGACCGCAAGAGGTGGACGATGAGATCAAACTCATCTTTACTTCTAACAACTCGTGATAATCTTGGCTATGATCTTTGTTGTAGAGTCTGTATAATATTTTCTGTAGTTTGTATTTTTCATGCTTGAAACAGGTGCAATTTGATCAACGGTATTGTTTTGGTTCATGGAGAATTGATTTAGATGAGTGAAATGCGCTAAGTGTGATAAAAAGTATGCAAAATTCGAGTCTGGACATTTGTGCGCCGCGCACACCAACGCGCACCGCGCACTTGTGAAGAAAAACAGCTGGAAGGTTTGGTTGGATTTCTGATTTCGTTTCACGCTATAACGCGCGCCGCACATCACTCTGCGCACTGCATAATTTGCACACGCACAAAAGCGCGCCGTGTGGTCTCTGCGCACCGCGCATTTCTATCAGAAAGACCAATTCGCTGTTTTAAATAACCCGTACCCACATTGTTTTAACCCGAAATTAAGCGGGTCCAGGCGGTTTTTAAGAACTTTTAGGGTTATTTTATACCAATTTACACCCACTCAAACACATACAAACATATACGATCAATCCTCAAGGCTAGGGTTTCATCAATTTTCAAACTTTTTGTGATTTTCTCTCAAATTACTTGTGAATCATGCCTCCTAGGGTCCGTTTCTCTTACTCTTACACTTAATTTCATCTCTATTTGTGCTAGTTATGTTTTAATTGATGCTTAATTGAAGTTCAAGTGTGGGGTTAACCCTAATTCGTTTTATGCTTAGTGATTCACATGATTAGTGTTAATAATGCCTAATATGCTTTGTTTGTATGAAGTTTACATTTGATTAGTGCATATTATTGATGCTAGGGTTTGCTATGAGGTTAAATCTGAATTTGAAGTTTTAATTTAGGGTTTTGTGTGTGAGATGGTTAATGAAGGTAGTTCATGATAGTGTGGGGTAATTTGGGCAGGTCAAGTGTGAAGCTACTTGGTTTTTGATGTTTTGAGTTGGATTGCCAATAGAGTTGATAATTTTGGGTATGTTTGAGTATGATAGGAATTTTTCATGTGTTGTAGGGGATTTCAAAGGTGATTTTGAGTTGGTTAAAATTTTATGTTCATGAATGGTTAAGCCTAGTTTGTTTGGAAATCGAATTTTGTTGATATGCTAGCTTTTCATGAAACATGAAATATTATTGATTATGTGGATTTAGTTGGTTGTGTTTGTCATGAAAAATAGTGTTAATTTTGAAACATGCTCTCATGTGATGTTTAATTGGAAAAAGGAGAATTAATCAATAAGATGATGTTTGCGAGTTTAAATTTAGCTAACACTAACTTTTGAGTTTTTGTGGTTGTTTTGTGGTTAAAATTGTGAATGCAGAGTCAAGCAAAGCGTACTAGAACTGCACCAAGTGCTTCAGCACAAGCACAAGCACCACAAGAGGATCCGAGGGATTGGATTGAGTACGTAAGGAATGAGTATCCGACTGAGTTTGCGAGGATAAATGATCGGGTTATTGGTCTCACTTGGTATTTTGATTGGAGCTTTCTTGAGGAAGCTCAAGTTCGTCGAGAGTTTGATACTATGCTAATGTTGTCTTATAATAACAAGACTCTCCGCCCGTGGGAGAGGGTGTTTTCGCTTCATGATGATATTTATCCATTGTTATGCAAGGAGTTTTTCTTTTCGTTGGTGGTTACTAATACCCGGGATCCGAATGAGCGTAATTTTATGCGGTTTCGTTTAGGTGGTCAAAATCAAGCGATGAGTCGGTCCAAAATTGCTCGAGCTTTAGATTTGTATCCGGAATTGGATGATATCCGACTTTTGAATTATTTGATTAGGACTAAATTTTACAAGCAGGAACCTTTTAACAATGTTGCTTTTTGGAGTAGATTAACTGGAGGTGAAATTTTTCATGCAGGAAGAGTAGGGTATGAGAAAATTAAATTACCGTTTGATAGGTTATTGCAAAGGTTGGTGGCTTGTACTTTTAATGCGTAGGTGAATGGGAATGAGAAACTGAATAGTAAGGATTTGTGGTACATGGATCAAATCAAGAGGGGGAAGCATACTAACATTGTTGATTCTATCGCTACTTACTTGAGCAAATGTGTAAGTGATACGGCTCCGAGAAAGAAGCTTTTGGGTTGCCATTATATTACTAAATTTGCGAGAAAATTGAATGTTGATTTGAGCAGGTTGCGTACTACAGATCAGAGTATGCCAGTTTTTGGTTCGATGTTCTATACTAATGGGAAGATTTGGATGCACGGTTTTGAGAATCGTTTGGTTATGTATCGGGAACCTATGGGTTCTGGTGCGGTAGGTACGAGTGCAGCTGGGGCTGCGGGTGGTTCTTCATCGGGACCTAGCACGGGAGCTGGTCCATCCGCTAGTACACATTTTGAAGGTTCTTGGTTCCCGAGTCAGGAAGGTTGGGACAGTTTGATAAACAGTGTGAACATAATGGGTTTAGATTACGGCGATGTTGCGGGTCAGGTATAGAATCATGTGTATCAGTATACTATGGATGAAGCTGATAATGTGGAGTTTCATCGTGACATTCGTAGGCATACCGAGGTGGTGGAAAGGCATAATGAAGAGGTTAGTCGACACAATAACCAGATGTGGCAGAGTCAGCAGCGAATGGAGGAGCTCGCAAGAGCTAATCATTATGATACAGGGATGATTGCATATGGTGTCGATTGGCAGCGCCATAATTCGCGTTTGTATTTTTCTAACCCAGAGCAGTATTATGGTACGGCGAGTCAGGAGTCGGTTTATTATTATGATCAGAACCGTCCTGAGCATCCGCCGCGTTATAGTGAGACAGCGGCTATGAGGGACGCACAGTTAAGGTTCCAATAGGAGTATCAGGGCGGGCGTCCGAACAGGAGCGGTTCGGGGACTTACGGATGGCCGTTTGATGATTACCAGGGATGAGGGCCTGCGTGCCTGTTGATCATGTTGTATTTGTTTGCAAACATTTTATTTGGTTCTGTACTATGATAACTATTTACTTTAATTATGTACTGTAGATTTATTCGGGGATAAGGCGTTTCGGCATCGGGTGGTGCCACCTTGTCCCATTTATGCAGTTCTTTTGTTTTTCTTTTCTTAGGTTTGTTGGTGAAACAATTTTCCAAGTCTGGCATTAAGTTCAGCAAAACTACATGATTGATGATATAGGCGTGATGATCGGGAATGGACGATATTCTTATGCTGGCAGTCAATTCAGCGCCATCTGTCACTGGCATTCCGCGATCAGTGGTTAAGCTCGATAAGTTTTTGTATTTTCTTTCTCACATAACCCTTTCGATTTTTATCTAATTTTGATCTCAAGTGATGGGGACATTACTTGATCTCAAGTGTGGGGTGGGGATGTAAAATCTCTCGGGTTGGTTGTTAATGGTTTCATCATCATATTAGTTTTGATCTAAAAAGTCTTGACGTTTCACGGGTTTTGGTCGTAATTTTTTTTTTTTTAAAATTAGGGGAAAAATAAAAAAAATGAGAAAAGTTAGAGAAAAATATATAAAAAAGTAGAAAAACAATTGAAAATTCGGCTAAAACCTTTGTTATGAAAATTGGTTTTGATTTGGCTTGGTATTTTATGGTATATTTCGTGATTTCAAAGAAGCCAAAATTGTTTCACATGTTCATTTTCTTGGACATGAAATCCTACAAGTTCGGGAAACTCAATAGTAGGTCACCTGTACCAAGGCGGGTGTGAACCGTATGAACGGTGATTGTATCGTGTGGTCAAAATTGGGCCATGTGCTAGATCAAAAACTTTAATAGGGCGATCCTCATTGTTTCTCCTAACAAGGACAATGTTGCACCCGATCACTTTATATAATCCGAGGAGTAAAGTCTTCAAATCGACACACTTGCTGATTTATTTCAGAAGTTGTAGTCCAGACCAGTTGTAGGGTGACAAAAATTCTTGAAAAGTCATTGCTAAAATCGACTGGAAATCTACTAGGCCTCAACATCAAACAGGGAAACTGGTAGTCAGACTTATCTCGATGAGGGAGATCTGTCTCGTTAAATGGGGAGCGCACCATGATACACAAATCTGTGATTGATCAGATCCCCAGTTGGATAACCACCGAAAAGGTAAGATATCAGCTTTTAAGCCTGATGAACTTCAATCTTTATGGTTGACTTAACGGATTAGATGATTACCTCATGATTATCGATGATATCTGGACGTAATGTGTATCCTCCTAAGCACATTATTTTCTTACCGACATCTCACGATGTTAGGTACTGTGGGAGGCATTGGCTTGACCAATCGCGGGGTAGCCCGTATGGTTCGTTTGGTTCTTTGGTTCTAGGGTTTTACCTTCTCGGCTCATGGCTTCCACTTGTATCCACATTTCATATATTTGAAGACATTATCAGGTTCGAGATTCTCTACATTTATTTGGATTACATATTTGGCACTGTGCTCGAGTTTTTATTTTGTGCCGATTCTTTATTTGGGGATGTTGGAGAATTTGGGATTACAAGTGGAAGTCGCATGGTTAATTTGTTCTATTAAAACCGTACCCATGCTAGTTGCTCATTTGGTTCATGTTCGTTGGTTCTACTTACACTATGAAGACGTTATCATTTGGTAGAAGATTATTTTCGAGTTCGATTGCTTGAGGACAAGCAAAACTCTAGTGTGGGGTGATTTGATATTGCAGATTTCTCATATATTTATCATGGCAATATCCGTCATTTTTAGTCCATTCGGATACGGTTTTGGTTATTATTTGCGATTATTTGGAGGATTATGATTTGAGAGTCGAGAAGTATTATTTAAGTGATTTTTGGAGTTTATGGCGCATTTACAGCAATTTCTATGTTAATAGGTGAATTGGGTTGTGATCAAGACAAGTTATATGAAGAAACGTGAAGGAATTGCTGAGTACAGAGGTGCGCGCCGCGCATAAGGCTGCGCACCGCGCGTTAAGCCTTCGAAAGAGATCAGTCAACTTTTAATTGTGCAGCATGTTTTATTCACTAGTGCGCGCCGCGCACTTATATGCGCACCGCGCATATTGAGTCGGCCAGATTTCTGTTGCTATAAATAAGGTGCAGTTTTTTATACCAAAAAAATCTTTCTGGCATCCGATTTTTGGGAGCATTGAGGGCAATTTTTGGGCACTTTTGGGGAATTCCAAGGTTACTCTAACTCTCTAATCATTCTGCTATCAAGGATCAATTCAAGCAATAATCAAGATTCATTGTGTTAGGTTGATTCTTACTTATCATACAATGTTTACTCTATTATTTATTACTTTGATTTCTATTGTTGCCATGGTTATTGGCTAAGTTATTTAATGTTTGTCTAGACTTATAAACCTTTGTATTGGATGCTACTTATCAGTTATTCTTTTAATTAATGATGATTTGATGTTTGAATTAAAGAACGATTCTTATTAAAGCTAGACTTTTTGATTCAATTGGTTATGTATTTGTTTGATAGGACGAGAGTTCATCAATTTAATGCATAAATTTACAATTGGTTTGTCTTAATTGATTGTTTGCTTACTCAAAGATGAGGGTAAATTGAATTCAAAAGGCTAGACAAAATAGGGGTGAATTATACGCAACGAGAGTTGGTGTAATTGTAATTCGAGTCTTCATCTCAGTTGAGGTATTTGGTCACAATTAGGAGGTCTTAGGCTACGGGGAATTTCGTGTCGTGTAATCTTAATTGAAGTGTTTACGCTGGGGAATTCCAGGTGAACCGACTAGATAATTCACATAAGTTAGATAATAACTGGGGTTTAATCTAAATGCATCCAATACTAGGTGTAAAAGGTCTAGACAAGCATTCGTTCTCCTATTTGATTTCAACTATTTTATTTTGACTTGTCTGTTTGCTTTAAAGCTTTAACTTAAAAATACCAAAAATATTGTTTTTCTTCGTCAATTAATTAAAGTTATCCTTGATTTGGCTAATCGTTAAATAGCCACCAACAAAACTATTTCGTACTTTCCATTTTCTTAGATTAACTTAGTTTACTTTTATTAGTTACAATCTTAATTCTCACGTTTAACTGTCCTTGGAACGAATACGGATTTACCAACTTTGTACTACTGCACGATCGGGTAAACTGCCCGTTAGTGTGTAGTAATCCTTTTTACCGGTATTTTCCATTATAAATTATAAACGCGATTTCACACACCAACCCGCTTTTAAACTCGAGGGACTAAAGTTGTCAAGTGGGCAAACTAGTTGACTAGGTCAACTAGTCAACCCACCTCCCCTGTAACGACCCGACTTTTTCGACTTACTTTTGTGCTTGTTACTTTCTGCAAAACTGCGTATTTGTGCGTACTGTGTTGGTTTATATTCCGGGATCTTATTTCATGATTAATTACTTTCGTTCATACCATACAATGTGCCATTAAGTACTTAGTTACTTAACTTGATCCCCGAATGCTTTTACGACCGTTAGTGTCACTTGACGTTGAGAACGAGCTATGTGTTTTGGTACACGTTTAACTTTTGTTGTAATTGGAATATTATGACTACGAAATACTAATTGTTATTTTCTAATAACAATTACTTGGGTTTTTGGTTGCTTAATTACTCTTAGTAATTTACTTATGCTCACTAGTTGTCTTGTTGGACTTTCTACCTTGTTGGACTTTAGTCCACCATACTCTAGCTAATGGACTATTTAACTAGCCTAATTTTAATATGTTTATGACCCATATAAATGTAAGACAAATACCCATTTATTAGAGGGAACATACTAGCATTTTTGTTAACCATAATCACAATTGTTGCATGGGATCCCAACATAAGCACCAACTTTAGACCACCATTAACCAAAAAGCAAAAGTTGTCCCCCCTTGTCCCCCTTGAAACCTACGGCCACCACCACCTCACCACCACCTCACCACTCTATAAATACCAAGCAAATCTCACCCATTTCACACTTAATCTCGTTCACATTTTACACACACTTACTCTCTAATTCTCTCTCTAGTCTTTCTCACTCTAAAAAGTGTAAGTTTTAAATTTTCTTCTTCTTCTTCTTCTTCTTCTTCTTCTTCTTCTTCTTCTTCTTCTTCTTCTTCTTCTTCTTCTTCTTCTTCTTCTTCTTCTTCTTCTTCTTCTTCTTCTTCTTCTTCTTCTTCTTCTTCTTCTCTTCTCATTTTCGACATCATCATCATCATCATGCAAGGATCAATCTTTTTAGCTTCTTGATCTTGTTATATCTTGTAGATTCAAACTTTGGTTTGAATCCTTCAAGAACATGAAAGATTCAAGCTTTCTAGCTTTGAATCTTCATTACTTTGTTGGATATAAGTTTTCTTTCTTATGATTCCTTTATTTTGTTAAAAAGATCAAAACTTGTGTTTATGATCTTCATGTAACTTGAAGATCTAGTCTTTTACTTTAAGGATCTTCAAGAACATTAAAGATCCAAGCTTTTTAGCTTAGGGTTTCATTATTTTGTTAAAGATCTTAGCTTTTTAGCTTATGGTCTCATTACTTTCATTAGATCTTAGCTTTCTAGCTTATGGTCTCATTAATCTTGTAAAGATCCAAGCTTTCTAGCTTAGGGTTTTCTTAATACTTGAGATCTAAGTTATCATTGTAGATCTCACATACTTGGAACCTTTTTGTGATTGTTGTGATGATAAAGATCAAGTCTTCATCATCTCATATGATGGAGATGCATAAAACTTGTGTAAAAAGGACAAAGGTTGAAGCTTTATTGGATTTATGCAATAAAGAGGCAACTTTGATGTTCAAAACTTGTAGAATGTTAGCTTTTACTCTTAGTTGTGTGTTGATGGTTGAAACTTGGTCAAAGTGATGCTAAAACATCAAAGAGTTGTACACTTGAAGCTTACACGCATCAAGGATGAGAACCGTGATGAGCATCAAGCACCAAGAAACCCACCGTAGCACTTGTTTGCTATTTTTCGGGGTCTGATCAGACTCCTAGAACTTCTGGAAAATTGATTTTCAGATAGTTCGAGTAGATGACTTTTCGTTTAGGCTTCGTCTAAATCCGATATACGGTTTAGGATATATGGCCTTCCGAAAGTCACTACGCTTTGTAATGACGTGCTGAAAAATTCCGACCTACTCGCACTTGAACCGTCGCCACGGTCAAACGACATCGAGTTAGGATTTGAAAATTGGATAGCGGTTAGAGGACTCACATACGGAGCCTTGGCCACTGAACACACATCTTTTCCTTTTGTATAGAGGTCGTAGCAGCTGTCCGAAGTCAGCCTTTTATTTCGATCTCTATTCTTGTTGAAAACTTACTTTAGCTTTTACAAATGATGATGATGATGATGATACTTAAGACTTAATTTATTCACTTTTAAACTTTTAGGGACAATATACTGACTCAGTGACCTTTGACTTAGGTTAACGACCTTTCGGACCGACTTACTACCTGTATACTTTTCATATCGACTTTAATGCACATTCACTGTGAGTTATAGCTTCCCTTTTTATTTTACTATTTTTGGGACTGAGGATACATGCGCTTTTTATGTTTTACATACTAGACACGAGTACTTAAACTTTATATATGTGTGGGGTGATATAACGCCACAAAGATTCCCCTTAGCACGGTAACGATTAATCATTAGTTTTTGAACCAGTGAACGCGAATATTAGATATGGATCCATAGGGTTTGACATCCCCACTCGGGCTAGTCGCGCTAGCATTTAACGGGTGTTTGATACTTCGAGAATATACGCACTCGCCAAATGTACTTTTAGGGGGTATTATTATTACGTTAAGTTAGTTACCGGGTGCCCACAGATAAGCATATACTTTTCATACTGTTTGAATACGAAATCTCGGGGTCTACATTACATTACAGAATACAAACTATAGCTCACCAACATTCGTGTTGACCTTTTAAGCGTGTATTTCTCAGGTGCTTAGACATTGTTGCTTCCACTGTTAGACTTGATGTCTTGGTGTTATAGATTTGCTGTTACAGACTGGCTGTGTTAGACTTCCGCTGCATTACTTAGAGATGTCTCAATCATGGAACTTTTATTTTGCATTCGCAACTTATGTTATTTTGAATAATGACTTTGTAACAACCTTTGTATCACGTTACCTTTTGTAAAAACGTTATCTTTTCATGAATGTAAAACTTGTTTTAAAATAGCATGTAGTATTATACCGTGTAATGGACCTGTTGTTGACGATTCGTACATGATGGTTTTGTACGGGGCGTTAAATCCCCACCATTCATTCCATCCATCTTCCACCTCCCTCATTCTTCATACTTCCATCTTTTTCTCTCAAACCCCAACACCAAAGAATCATCATCTAAATCCGATATAGGAGGCTAACATCAAAACAAATTGTACTTTTGGAATCCTCTCTTCATCCTCTACATTTTGGTACCAATTTCATAGCTTGGGGTAAGCTTTTTAAAATCTCTAAATTTCATAAGTTAGACCTTTAAACTTGAAAGTGTGTTAGTTAGTGTCTATGGCTCGAGTCTAACATGAACATGTGAATGGTTTGCTCGATTTTGTTGTTTTGAGTAACTAGCATGAACACTTGAAATGAGTTTGTTGAATCTTTGATTTTGGTTGATTAAATGTTGATTAAATGTTAAAGTTCATGTATTAAATGTGTTACTAGCATCATTAGCTTCAATTTGAAGTGTAGGTTGACTTGGAAAACTTCAGTAACATGATTATTGATTTTGTGATTTTTGGTTAGGGTTTGATAGACTTAAATATGAACTTTTGATGCATTGAATGCTATGAAATGTTGTTGGTAAGTGTTTAGTTGCAATGCATACTTAATTACCTTCGAAACGGCATATCGTATGTGTAAATTGGATTCCCGAATCATGAAATGCATTTTATGAACTTGAAACTTTAATGATGAACATTTAACGATCATTCGACGAGGATTTAGTTATTGTAAATGATGAATTTGATTGATGAAATATGTTTAGTTGTATTCCCCATTAAATTACCTTTCCAACGATATAAGATACGTGTTTTGAATGTCTACGGTTCATAAATTGTGGTTGAAAGAGTTTTGGTTCGTGCACATAACAAATTTCAGCAACAGCATTTTCCCAGGTACAGGAGCGCCGCTTTTGTACTAAAAGCGCTGCTCCTGGTCAATATTTTGTGGAGTTTTTCATCATGCGCCAGGAACGCCGCTTCTGGAGACAAGAGCGTCGCTTCTGGGTCCTCAAAAGCGCCGCACCTGGTCTTGGTGCGCCGCTCCTGTGCAGAGAAAGTCCCTGACCAAAGACCACTTTGTGATTTCACAGTTTCACCCCCGCTTACTCGCAACTCCGATTAACATGAAACTTGGCCACATGTTTATATATGACTAATAATTGAAAAACAATAGTTGGATACCCGACCCGACCCCTTTGACTTTGACTTTGACTTTGACTTCGACCAAGTTTGAGTTTTAGTCAAACTTAACTAAAAACTTACGCAATCGTTCTAATCTTCTTTTATACTTGATTCTTGCATGAAACTTGACAACGTGACTCACATGCTATATATATGCGAGTCGTAACGAGCCATAGGACTAATTGAACATATTTTGACCGACCTTGTGTCTTACCCGGTATTGATACAACTTATTTGTTTAGGTCAAGACTAAACAACTTTCATTGCACAACGTTTAATTACAAGTACTTTGGCATGCAACTACGGTGAGATCATAGTCCCATCTTTTCAAAAACTTTTATACTTTAAATCATGGGATGAGAAACATATACGGTTTATACTTTTATACTTTGAACACAAGTACGAAAACAAACATTCCACGTGCGAGTTAGAACAAAAATCCTCAAGTCTAATTATCATTAGTTACACTTGTAGGGTGTAAGTGAGAACTTATGTTGTGTGGCCATACGGGTTTGATGAACCCTCATTCGGACGGTTCGCTACCGTTAGCGGATGAGATATATTTTCGGGTATAGTGTTGGTTCTAACACTATGATTCAGAGGTACCATTCAGTTAAGCCTTGATAATTAGGTGCTCGACAAACAAACAACATCTTTGGAATGCAAACGATTTGGATAATCAACTTATACAAAATCTTTTGGTTCAAAAACAACGTTTACGAATACACCTATGATTTCACCAACGTTTTTCGTTGACAGTTTTCTATATGTTTCTCAGGTTCAAAGTTGGCTACTTGATACATGCTTCTGAACACTTTGATTACTTACTTGGGGTCAAGCATACATGCATACGCTAGTGATAGCACCTTTGGATTCAAACTTAATGTTTACATGCATACGCTATTGATAGCCTTAGTGATTTTCAACTTATGTTATGTCGCAAGTTATTTCAATTATACTTTACAACTTTTATAAACTTAAACTTGTTGTCGAACCGTTTGGTAACTTAAAACTTTGCAAGTCATACACGTTTCAAAGGAATGCGACATAATTTTGGTCAAACGCGTTTCATTTAGGGACTATGACCATGTAACGGGACCTAAGTTGACGGCACCGTCAATGACGATTTTGTCGGGTCGTCACAGTTGGTATCAAAGCATTGGTCGTAGGGATCTAGGATGTGCATTAGTGTGTCTGACAGAGTCGTTAGGATGCATTAGTGAATCTAGACTACAACAGAATAGTTAATCATTGCATTCTAACTTGCATTTGATGTAGATAGCACTTACTTGACTACTTGTGCATTATACTTGAATCTTTCTTAGGTGAACTTCTTAATGTTACCAAATTTTCATCATACGAACTCGTACTCTGCCACTTTCGGGTAAGACACGTAAACTTAAGATTCATATGCGTAAGGAGGATGACGACTTCATAAGTTACGCTAGTTCGAGAACTCTGTCTCCCAGATTGTTATTTACCACCGTCCCAGCTTACTATCCACAAGTGCTGTAACGACCCGACTTTTTCGACTTATATTTTTGTGCTCTATACTTTCACGAAACTGCGTATTTGTGCGTACTGAGCTAGTTTATGCTCTGAGATCTTATTTCATGATTAATTACTTCCGTTAATACCTTACAACGTGCTATTAAGTGTTTAATCACTTAACTTGGTTCTCGAATGCTTTTACGACCGTTAGTGTCACTTGACGTTTAAAGCGAGCTATGTACTTTGTACACGTTAAACTTTTGTCATAATTGGAATATTATGACTACGTGTTACTAATAGTTATTTTCTAATGACAATTACTTGACTTATTGGTTGCTTAATTACGCTTAGTAATTTACTAATGCACACTAGTTAGTCTTAATGGACTTTTTACCTTAATGGACTTAAGCCCACCCTACTCTAGCTAATGGACTCTTAAATTAGCCCAACTTTAATAAGTTTATGACCCATTAAAATGTAAGACAAAAACCCATTAATATGAGCCAACTTGCTAGCATTTTTGTTAACCATTACCATACATGTTGCATGGGATCCCAACAATAAGCACCACCTTTAGACCACCACTAAGCAAAAAGCAAAAAGTTACCCCCCCAAACCCCATGGCCTAAACCACCCATCACCACTATAAATACCAAGCTCATTTCATCCATTTTACACTTGATCTCATTCTCATTTTACACACACTTGCTCTCTAATTCTCTCTCTAGTCTTTCTCACACTAAAAATTGTAAGTTTTAAATTTTCTTCTTCTTCTTCTTCTTAAACGACATCATCATCATCATCATCATCATCATAAGATCAAGCTTTTTAGCTTCTTGATCTTGTTATATCTTGTAGATTCAAACTTTGATTTGAATCCTTCAAGAACATGAAAGATTCAAGCTTTCTAGCTTTGAATCTTCATTATTTTAATGGATCTAAGCTTTATAGCTTAAGATCACTTTATTTTTGTTAAAAGATCAAAACTTGTGTTTATGATCTTCATGTAACTTGTAGATCTAGTCTTTTACTTTAAGGATCTTCAAGAACATTAAAGATCTAAGCTTTCTAGCTTAGGGTTTCATTATTTTGTTTAGATCTAAGCTTTTTAAGTTTATGATCTCATTACTTTTACTAGATCTTAGTTTTATAGCTTATGATCTCATTAATCTTGTAAAGATCCAAGCTTTCTAGCTTAGGGTTTCTTAATACTTGAGATCTAAGTTATTATTGTAGATCTCACTTTTTTGGAACCTTTTATGATTTTTATGGTGATAAAAATCAAGTCTTCATCATCTCATATGATGAAGATGCATAAACTTGTGTCAAAAGGACAAAGGTTGAAGCTTTATTGTGTTTATGCAATAAAGAGACAACCTTGATGTTCAAAGCTTGTAGAATATTAGCTTTTACTCTTAGTTGTATGTTGATAGTTGAAACTTGGTCAAAGTGATGCTAAAACATCAAAGAGTTGTACACTTGAAGCTTACACGCATCAAGGATGAGAACCGTGATGAGCATCAAGCACCAAGAAACCCACCGGAGCACTTGTTTTCTGTTTTTCGGGGTCTGATCAGACTCCTAGGACTTCTGGAAAATTGATTTTCAGATAGTTCGGTTCGATTAGATGACTTTTCATCTAAGACTCGCATAAATCCGATATACGGTTTAGGATTTATAGCCTTCCAAAAAGCACTACGCCTTTGTAACGACGTGCTGAAAATTCTGAGCTACTCGCACTTGAACCGTCGCCACGGTCAAACGACATCTAGTTAGGATCTAAAAATTGGACAGCGGTACGAGGACTCACATACGGAGCCTTGGCCACTGACCACGCATCTTTTTGGTTTGTATAGACGTCGTAGCAGCTGTCCGAAGTCAGCCTTTTGTTTCGATCTCTATTCTTGTTGAAAACTTACTTTATCTTTTACGAATGATGATGATGATGATGATACTTAAGGCTTAACTTATTCACTTTTAAACTTTTTGGGACAATACACCGACTTAGTAACCTTTGACTTAGGTTGAGGACCTTTCGGACCGACTTACTACTTGCTTACATTTTCGTATAGATTTTACCGCACATTCACTGTGAGTTATAGCTCCCTTATTACTTTAACTATTAATGGGACTGAGAATACATGCGCTTTTTATGTTTTACATACTAGACACGAGTACTTAAACTTTATATATGTGTGGGTGATATAACGGCATAAAGATTCCCCTTAGTTCGGTAACGTTTAGTCATTGGTTTATGAACCGGTTAACGCGAATCTTAGATATGGATCCATAGGGTTTGACATCCCCACTCGGGCTAGTCACGCTAGCATTAAACAGGTGTTTAATACTTCGTAAACTTACGCACTTGCCAGGTGTACTTTTAGGGGGTGATATTACTTGTTAAGTTAGTTACCGGGTGCCCAAGGATAAACATATACTTTATCATACTGATTTGAAATACTGATTTGAAATGCTAGTTGAAGCACTAAAATCTCATGGTATACATTACATTACTGATTACAAACAAGCTATAGCTCACCAACATTCGTGTTGACTTTTTAAGCATGTATTTCTCAGGTGCTTAGACGTTGTTGCTTCCGCTGTTAGACTTGTTGTTATAGTCTTGGTGTTATAGACTTGCTGTTACAGACTCGCTGTGTTAGACTTCCGCTGCATTACTTAGAGATGTCTCAATCATGGAACTTTTACTTTGCATTCACAACTTATGTTACATTTGAACAATGGCTTTGTAATTACCTTTGTGTCACGTACTTATGTTAATGCTTTCTATTCATAGAAGCACGTTATCTTTGTAAAACGTTTGACATTGGTAAAGACGTCACATTTTCATGAATGCAAAACTTGTTTTAAAACAGTATATAGTATTATACCGTGTAATGGACCTGTTGTTGATGATCCGTACATGATGGTTTTGTACGGGGCGTCACAAGTGCTGTAAAGTTTCCACCACTATGGCAATCACTAGCCACTGCCGATGGTACACCCGTGTTCATCACTATCTACCACTTCTTGTTACTACCACCACTACTCTAGGTGATTATCGTCATCACTACTTATCACTACGGCTGCGTACTATTCGTTATCATAATTCGTTACTCTTTTCGTACCTAAAGACATTATTGTTTGACTTGAACCGCGTTGGTGTGAACAACCAGTTATACACTTCCCTCGGGAAACGCATCTTCAGAGTTGCACTAATTCTTTCGATTAAATACGAGTAATGTTAGAGATGTCGTTACAATTTGTTCATTTTAAATCTTCACGATTACACGAACTTAATTCTATGGAGTGATGTGGAATTGGAGGTATGAGCTGGCATAATATAACGACACTCGATCAACATGGTTATATTATGGTAATTCATACCAAAGTTCTAATGACTCATGATGGTGATTAGACTCGATCAACCTAATCGCCACCATGTGCCATGTTACATGACATTATTTTTCTTTATTGAACATCCGAGAACTCCAAGAATATTGATAACAACCATACCAAGGACACACCTTTGATTATTGCCAAACCATATTGATGCTTCTGAATGAATGACCAATTCTTTCAACTTCAAAACATATGTTACATGTGTATACTATCTCGTTTTCGTACAGTTTTATCGACGGACTACAAATGCTTGATATACTCACATCTAGGCGGAAACTTCTCCCGCATTACACTCGTACTTCCGTATAAGGAAATGTTTTATCTAAATTCTCAATGGAGAGGGAGACTCTTCACGTTATACTAGTATTCGCCACGAGGGTGAATAATCCTAACAAACGTTTTAGGAAACCGATAAGAAACTTGTTCTAGCAAACGTTTTTCAGAAACCGACAAGATGGAAAAAACTTGTACAACTATACATTATAGAAATTCTATCTCGACACGGTGTGCCATTGTCATTTATTTCGGATCGAGATGCTCGTTTCACTTCTAGACTTACAATAAACCTTGGGAACACGTTTAAACATGAGTACCGCGTATCATCCACAAACCGACGGACCAAGCAAACGTACGATTCAAACCTTGAAAAACATATCACGAACTTGTATTGTTGCCTTTAGCCGATTCCTCATGCAATGATAGTTATCATTCGAGTATTAACGCCGCACCTTTCGAAACTTTATATGGCTGCAAATGTCGCCTCCTATTCGTTGGGCCGAAGTAGGTGACAAGCAAACCACTGGACTCGAACTCATTCATGAAATAACCGTTAAGATCGTTCAAATCCAAGAAAGGCTCAAGACGGCCCGTAATCGCCACTATGCCAATGTTAGACGTAAACCTCTCGAATTCCAAGTGGGTGGCCGCGTAATGTTAAAAGTCGCACCTTGAAAAGGTGTAATCCGTTTCGGGAAACGTAGAAAGCTAAATCCCCGATATTTTGATCCTTTTGAAATCTTAGAGCTTATTGGACCCGTTGCTTACCGTTTCGAACTCCCAACTCAATCGAATTCCGTTCATCCTACATTCCACGTATTAAACTTAAAGAAGTGTCTTGCCGAACAAGAACTTGTTATTCCTTTCGATGAGCTTATTATCGATGACAAACTCCACTTCATGGGTAAACCGGTTGAAATTATGGATCATGAAACCAAACCTTAAGACAAAGTAAAATTCCAATTGTCAAAGTTCGTTTGAATGTCAAAAGAGGACTCGTGCTTACGTGAGCATGGCAAGATCAAATGAAAAGGAGGTACCCTCACTTATTCGTAGAATTGGCATCGCAAGGTCTTTAGGAAGAAACAACAACTACTACTTCCAACTAAATTTCGGGATGAAATTTCTTTTAAGGTGTGGGTAATGTAATAACCGCATTTTCCGTTAATTTATTTTAACGCCCGTCTTTTTTTTTTTTAGATAATATCTTTCGTTACCTAAATTTGTACCTTCCGTAAATTAGCATTTTTAATATTACCGTTATTTAATTATAACATCTCTCGTTTATTCTAGCGTATTTAAAATAATTCGTGTGATTAATTCACACACTCGCTTTTAAACTCGAGGGACTAAAGTTGCCAAGTGGGCAAACTAGTTGACTAGGTCAACTAGTCAACCCACCTCCCCACCATTCATTCCATCCATCTTCCACCTCCCTCATTCTTCATGCTTCCATCTTTTTCTCTCAAACTACAACATCAAATAATCATCATCTAAATCCGATCTAGGAGGCTAACATCAAAACAAATTGTACTTTTGGAATCCTCTCTTCATCCTCTATGTTTTGGTACCAATTTCATAGCTTGGGGTAAGATTTTCAAAATCTCTAAATTTCATAAATTAGACCTTTAAACTTGAAAGTGTGTTAGTTAGTGTCTATGGCTCGAGTCTAACATGAATATGTGAATGGTTTGCTCGATTTTGTTGTTTTGAGTAACTAGCATGAACACTTGAAATGGGTTTATTGAATCTTTGATTTTGGTTGATTAAATGTTGATTAAATGTTAAAGTTCATTGTATTAAATGTGTTACTAGCATCATTAGCTTCAATTTGATGTATAGGTTGACTTGGAAAACTTCACTAACATGATTATTGATTTTGTGATTTTTGGTTAGGGTTTGATAGACTTAAATATGAACTTTTGATGCATTAAATGCTATGAAATGTTGTTGGTAAGTGTTTAGTTGCAATGCATGTTTAATTACCTTCGAAACGGCATATCGTATGTGTAAATTGGATTCCCAAATCATGAAATGCATTTTATGAACTTGAAACTTTAATGATGAACATTTAACGATCATTCGACGAGGATTTAGTTATTGTAAATGATGAATTTTATTAATGAAATGTGTTTAGTTGTATTTCTCGTTAAATTACCTTTCTAACGATATAAGATACGTGTTTTAAATGTCTACGGTTCATAAATTGTGGTTGAAAGAGTTTTGGTTCGTGCACATAACAAATTTCAGCAACAACATTTTCCCAGGTACAGGAGCGCCGCTTTTGTACTAAAAGCGCCGCTCCTGGTCAATCTTTTGTGGAGTTTTTCATCAGGCACCAGAAACGCCGCTTCTGGAGACAAGAGCGTCGCTTCTGAGTCCTCAAGAGCGCCACACCTGGTCTTGGTGCGCCACTCCTATGCAGAGAAAGTCTCTGACTAAAGACCACTTTGTGATTTCACAATTTCACCCCCGCTTACTCGCAACTCCGATTAACATGAAACTTGGCCAACAGGTTTATATATGACTAATAATTAAAAAACAATAGTCGGATACCCGACCCAACCCCGTTGACTTTGACTTTGACTTCGACCAAGTTTGACTTTTAGTCAAACTTAACCAAAAACTTATGCAATCGTTCTAATCTTCTTTTATACTTGATTCTTGCATGAAACTTGACAACATGACTCACATGCTATATATATTCGAGTCGTAACGAGCCATATGACTAATTGAACACATTTCAACCGACCTTGTGTCTTACCCAGTATTGATACAACTTACTTGTTTTGGTCAAGACTAAGCAACTTTCATTGCACAACGTTTAATTACCAGTACTTTGGCATGCAACTACGGTGAGATCATAGTCCCATCTTTTCAACAATTTTTATACTTTAAATCATGGGATGAGAAACATATACGGTTTATACTTTTATACTTTGAACACAAGTACGAAAACAAACATTCCACGTGCGAGTTAGAACAAAAATCCTCAAGTCCAGTTATCATTAGTTACACTTGTAGGGTGTTAGTGAGAACTTATGTTGTGTGGCCATACGGGTTTGACGAACCCTCATTCGGACGGTTCGCTACCGTTAGCAGATGAAATATATTTTCGGGTATAGTGTAGGTTCTAACACTATGATTCAGAGGTACCATTCAGTTAAGCCTTGATAATTAAGTGCTCGACAAACAAACAACATCTTTGGAATGCAAACGATTTGGATAATCAACTTATACAAAATCTTGTGGTTCAAAAACAACGTTTACGAATACACCTATAATTTCACCAACGTTTTTCGTTGACAGTTTTCTATGTGTTTCTCAGGTTCATACTTGGCTACTTGATATATGTTTCCGCACACTTTGATTACTTGCTTGGGTCAAGCATACATGCATACGCTAGTGATAACATCTTTGGATTCAAACTTAATGTTTACATGCATACGCTATTGATAGCCTTCGTGATTTTCAACTTATATTATGTCGCAAGTTATTTCATTTATACTTTTCAACTTTTGTAAACTTAAACTTGTTGTCGAACCGTTTGGTAACTTAAAACTTTGCAAGTCATACACGTTTCAAAGGAATGCGACATAATTTTGGTCAAACGCGTCTTATTTAGGGACTATGACCACGTAACGGGACCTAAGTTGACGGCACCGTCAATGACAATTTTGTCGGGTCGTCACATATTGTGAGACAATTAGTGATAAATAGTTCATACTTCAACATTTAGTGATTTAAACATCTACATGTGAGTGTAGGTGTTAATTGAATGACATTGAGATAACACAATCGTATAGATTATTTTGAGTGATCTTAATAGGCCAGGTTTTACGTGAGTTTGACCAATAAAGAGTCTCATTAATTAAGCAGGGTAAAATTGGAAGTATGAATAATGTTAATGTGGGTTGACTGAATTAATTAGGTTTTAATTTATTGATTTTGTGAGATTGAGATAATTATGTACTTATAACTTTAATAATGGGGTTAATTACAAAAGATCAATCATTGTCATTTGTTGAGCATTGGAGTGAACACCGTTTCCTCTTATCTGGTTATTCGTTTAGTTTAATTTTATATTACTTTAGTTTAATTTCAAATCAATTCTCCCTATTTACTTAGGATAATTATTAGTTTTTATAGTCTTAATTAACTACTCTCAGTTGAACGAACTGGTCTTTTACTTATTAATTGCTATACGATCGGGTTAGTTATCTGACTTTGTGTGATAATTGTTAAGTATTTTACTAGTTAATTTTATAAGTTAGATTTCACACATCATTGAGCATGGCTTTAAACTACGTAAAAATGATTACTCATTATTTATTTAATCTAAAAAAAATATTTTTGTTGTTTTAGTTGTCTATGTTGATGGCTTAGTAATAACTGGTAATAATTTGATGAAATAAACAGGTTTAAAATTTTTTTATGTACTAAATTCTTAATAAAAGACTTGGGTGTTTTAATGGTACATAGATGAGACGCAGTTGAGTTTAGTTTTATCCATACATACAAAGTTATATGAAGTACATGGACATGTTATAAAGAATTCTGAAGTTAAGGGGTTCATATTGTAATTTTCTTGTTTTAGGTCTTTGGTATAAATAAATGGGGAGTATGTACACAACCATTTTTTACACATACACAACCAAACATGCTTTACAATGTTGTACAGTCAATACTGTAAAGCATGTTTAGTTGTGTCTGTGTAAAAAATGGTTGTGTACATATCATCACCCTAAATAAATAAGTTTAGGGTTTTCTTTGTACCATTCATTCATTCATTCATTCATGTTATCTTTATCATCTGAAGTTCAGAGAGAAAAACTTTCCAGTTTTAAAAGTGGTTTTGTTGATTAAATCTTGTGAAATCGTATATTCTAAGTGACTTACTGAATCATTTTTAAGTTTGTTTAGAATTCTGAAATAGTCCATTTTTAAGAGCCCTAGTTAGTCAATCATTGTGGTTAAAAATCGTCACTCAACATATCAAAAGTGGTTAAGAGTTGAATTTAGTTGGTTAAAGTTAAATTATCCAATTAAAATCAATCAAATCGATCAAAAGCATTCAAAGTTGGTCAATATTCAAATAGTTTTTGACTTAAATCGGCTTGTCACTACATAATTCTAACTGACTAGTGTCCGAGTAGTTATTTTAGGAACTCCTTAGGTGACTTTATTTTCATTTTATTTTTTTTAACATCAATATGTTATAAAAAAGAGGCTAGCAAGAAGTTAAAGTTTAAAAGAGAAGATTACAAAGGATTGCATAATCATTAATCCAACTAGGGGGCTAGTTTATAACTCGTGAGGTCACATGACGCCATTAGTTTGAAATTCTATGTAGAAAATATTATTTAAATTTTGTATCGACACCACTAAATTTAACTATAGAACCTCATAGATTTCTCGAACTTATAATTTTTCTTTTAACTTTTGTAGGACACCATTATATTTAACTACTTAGGGCATGCTTGGTTCAACATAGGAATGGAAATGGAAAAGGGAAAGGGAATGGGAAAGGGAATGCAATGAGCATTCCCATTGCATTAGTGTTGCTTGGTTTCTACTTTGTAGTATTTATAAATTAAATACTACAATTACAACATTTCACTATATACATATACATTCGTAATTAATGGGCAAATTAAAGAACCGCGTATTATAATAACATATCAAATATCAATTACAGTGACATCCAAATCATACCAAATAACAATTGGAAATACGTAAACACAAATTGGACATCCTAATAAGTATCTATTGGAATTTTAAAACAAATAACATGCTGAACAAAATATAATACAGAGAGATGATAATACCTTTGAAGAATTTCTCTAGCATACAAGTTATAGCTTGATCTAGTAATTGTGTAAAAAAAGTACTCCGTAGTTTGGTATTAATAGAGTACAGAATCGTAGGTTGGAGACGATTTAAAAGAGGGATAGTGGAACTAAAAAAAGGGGAGATAGTTAAAGAAGTGGGAAAAACGTGGGCAGGAGATAATTGACGCTAAAAATCATACGGAATGGGCATTCCACTCATTTTAGTGGGTAATGGCCCATTATAAACTTTAAGTCAATGGGATTCCCATAGTAGATAACCAACCAACATTAATTATAATCATACTCATTCCTTACCTAGTATTACCCCCAACAAAGCATACCCTTAGTCCCTATATATTATTCGAATTTGTATTATTAAAAGTAAACAATCCACTAAAATAATATTCAAATATGATTAATATTCAGAATAAAATTCAAGACCCCATAAAATTCTGATCCTTGAAACACCACTGCTACGGGCATGTTTAACTCTAGCCTCAAACAAATAATCTAATATTATCAAACAAGCCACTTTTCTTAATCAGGATAAAAAATTGTAACATATCATTCCTAAGCCTTTAAATCCACCAAAGCAAAGTTGCCACGATAATTTTTGTTTATAACGTACGGAAGCATTGAAATAATTTTCATTTCTTAACACTTCCATAATTTTTGACACTTGTAACACATTAATAACTTGACATGTTTTTGACATCTATAAGTATCACTAAGTTGAAAGCGTGGAAAAAAATCTGTCAAAAATTTTACTGTCAAAAAATATGGTGTAAAAAATATTTGAAGTGCTATTAACTTTTTGACACTTTTCAATGTTATTGGGTTATTCTTTTTGACGCTTTGAAGTGTCAAAAACTTTGTAACACTTATAGATGTCAAAAATAATTTAAATTATTCGTATGTTAAGGTGTTAAAAAATGATTGAAGTGTCAAAAAATAGAACATTTTTGCAGTGAACCCAATAAAGAAGATCAACAGTGTTATCAAACCAAATGAATATATTAACTTTTATCTGGAGTCACTTGTTTCCTCTTGTAGGACTCGATAGTGTTAGACACTGTATTCCTTAGCCCATGCATTGTTCTTATTAGACTAAGCCCATTTATGTTTCTAGGGCATTTGTACTTTGGCTATATAATAGCCTCACTGGTGTACCGTATCATTATCAAATAAAATCCCATTACATAATTTAACAGATAGTGTAGGAAGATAGTAATCTTCTTCGTTCTTTCATTTCAAAGAATCTAGGATGTCACTTATAGATACCTCGCGCAAATCATCTAGTAGGAAAGATAAATTACGTGTACCAGGAGGAATACGAGACCATCTGTCCATCTCCATTGCCTTTGTATTGTCAAAACACCAAATCTTCAAGTAATATAAATGATTGTAACGGTCTTCAAGCGTAATATTACCTAGCCATTTATGTTTTCAGAAGTGTGTATAGTACTTGCGCCATTACCAACACTTAATTGGTAGGAGTCTCGATGTCTATGAGATAGCACTTTAGGTGGCCTTATTAGTCCAATAATAATAATAAAATGAGTAGGGCATAAGAGGGAAATAAAAGAAAGAAAAATCTTAGAATTTGTATGGATATGATGATAGTCGTAGGTTTAATGTGGATGCAAGTACATGGATTAAATAAGGATGTGAGTGGTGGGGTGAAGAATCATTTGATTCAACGCACAAGACTTTAATTAATAGAATAATAGGTAAGCTATCACATGCATTCTTACGAGATATTTAATCATTTGATTCATATTTGAGTTATATTCTATCTGTTTTTTTTTTTTTTTTCTTTTTCAAATACAGTTATAAATAATAAACAAATAACGTGTATTGTCGACCACTAACAATAACAAATTAGCAAATATTGATTATTTGAAAGTCTACATCTGGTCCACTTTAACGTGAATAGAGTGGCCGTGTTTTATTTACCGTAATTTAGCTGTAGTTTTTTTTTAACTGGACATCAAATTCTTTCATTTGTCACTCACACACTCATTAGGGGAAAAAAAACTCCTCGCATCCATCACGCAAAGCGTACCCAAAATGTTTTAGGTTAACTGTTTAGCCTGCACAAAGTGAAGGATACCAAATGTGCAACCTTGGAGAAAACCTCCCCCAAGGATTTGAACCTACACCTACTTTTTCAAGGATACAGGCCCAGAACCAACTGAGCATTTTTAACACTCAGCTAATAGTTCGGTAGTGTAATTTAGCTGTAGTTAGGGCTGTAAACGACTGGAGTCAAGCTCGAACACTGCCAGGCTCGAACTCGGATCGTTTGAATTTCATATAGCTTGAGTTCGACTTGGTTCGAGCTTATTATATTAAGCTCGAGCCCGGCTCGTTTGATATTTTATAAGCTCGAGCTCGACTCGAACTCGATTCGTTAATCATATAATCTTATTTTTCTTTATATAAATAAGTTTATTATATTTCATATTTTATTGTTTTTAAAAATTTAATTCACATATAATAATATTTATTTAGTATTCTTTTTCCAACTATTATTGATATAATAGTATTTATTATAATGGAAAGATCAAGGGGGAAGTGACTGTGGGGAGAAGAGGGAAGTAATTTGTTTTTAAAAAAAATTATTTACAAAAATTAAGATTATGTGAAGATATGAATATTTAAAAAAGACACTTTGTGGTAAATATTATTATTTTGACCAGATAACGTTTGAAGAAATAACATTTATCGATAAATGTTATTCTTGAAAACATTCATCATGATGAATGTTATTTTTCGAGCGTTTTTTCATCTTATGTGAAGTTTTTTTTTTTTAAAAAATTTAGCCCGATTTAGTGTTTAGGGTTTTAAACATTCATCGTGATGAATGTTATTTTTAAAGCGTTTTTTTTTTCATCTTATGTGAAGTTTTGTTTTCAAAATTTATTCCTATTTAGAGTTTAGAGTTTAGGGTTTAAGGTTTTAAGTTTAGGGACTAAACCCAAAACCCTAAACTCTAAACCGTCCGTGTTAAAAACTCAATGTAAACCCTAAATCTAAACCCTAATTTCTAAACCTAAATTTGTAAACTCTAAAAAAGGTCGAAGAATAACATTCATCACGATGAATGTTATATGCTATTTCTTTGAGCGTTTTCTCGCCAAAATAATAACATTATTCACAAAGTGTCTTTTTCAAATGTTTATATTTTCATGTGATCTTAATATTTTTAAAAGTAATTTCAAAAAAAGGAAAAAAAATCACTTCCCCCAAATTGCTTCTTCCCTCTAGATCCTCCCTCATTTATTATAATTATATATTATAAATTATTAAATTATTTAATATTTTGATGTATATAATGAAAAACTCGTTTAGGCTCGCGAGCTTGTTTGAGCTCGAGATATGAAGCTCGAGCTCAAGCTCATTCACTTAAACGAGCTTTAAATAAAGTTCAAACTCGGGTTCGAACTCGAATCGAACTTTTAATGAATCGAGCTCGAGTATCTCACGAGTAGATAGACTCATTTACAACCATAGATGTAGTGTTCTGAACTAAAAAACAGTTGTCACTACAGTAACCTATAAAATTTAAAGAAACGTTAAACAAAAACTCTTTTTTTTCTACGTTATAAGATTTAAACAACAAAAATTTTTGGATAGCCTTCACAAGTTGCAAACGTAATTTTGCGACTTGCGACCATTAGCGAGTTCCTTTTTGTGAGTAACCTTCAATAGTTGTTGCTGACTCGCAAGCCGCCTATTTGTGATTCACAGACTTACGATTTACGAATCATGGGGGTAAGGTTCTGTATGAGATTTCATTATTTCAAATAAAAAATCTTAGATTTTGTCAGATATTTCGTTAGTCCTCTAAATAGAATGGCCGAATTTTTTTTCATTTCATCACCTGAATCTTCTAATTGAACATTTGTTAAAATTCTCGAGCTGCTCAAAACTCCTTCAAATGTATTATCATATTCCATTTTTTACTTTCGTTTACTATACGCAAGGTTGGAGAATTCGGATCTCGGGGAGGTCTCGTTTGGACGTTTTTAGGGAGATCTCGGCATCTCGGAATAATCTCGGGGAGATCTCGGACGTTGACTTACATTGACTTTATAGTTTTTTTTAATAAAAATATACATAAAAACATAAATATATGCATATTTATATACATTTTTACAAGATTTTACAAAAATATCCGAGAAACGAGCGAGAAAATCTTAAATATTATGAATTTTACAAGAAAATCTTACAAATTAGCAAGAAAATCCGAGAAATCATGGCTTTGACTAAGTTTGACCCCGTTGACCGAGAAATCTCGGGAGATGAACATCTCGTCTCGGTTGCCTTCTAAAAACGAGATCTCGGGGGAAATCTCGGGAGATTTACAACACTGACTATACGTAATAAATGTTCTAATAATAATAAATTTGATATTCATGTATGTTATGCTGGTTCTTCCAATTATGTATATGGTATATAACAATTGAGGGTTCTAAACTCTAAAGTCCCTTTAAAACTCACAATCGCACCTGAAAATCAATAAATCAATAAAAAAAATTGTTAGAAAGTGTTTTGAATAATTTAACCTTATCAATAGATTCACCTTTTTGCATAAAGTTCAATGTAAACTAGTTTAATACGCGCGAATTCGCGGGATTAAGAATGTAAATTTTTTATTTGGAGATTTTAATATGAATTCATATATAAAATATAAATTCATTTCACACGTACGTTAAAAATAATTTATATTCACATGAAAATAAGGATATATATTAATATTACTGATAACTATGTTCATATACGTGACAAACTTAACATATATGAAAAGAAGTTTGAATATTTGAGCGAAACTTGTGTCGAGGTCCCCCTGACTCCTTTCGATGCATACAAACAATATCCATTTTGACCCTTAACCAAAACTCATTGATTTTCCACATCTAGTGCTCATACCACATCCTACTCAAGATGACCCTTCCTTTCTTTAAAATTCGCAAACCTTTGTTCCTGTTCGTGGGAAAATATGCAGGAGAAATTAGGACATAAAATATGCTAAATTTCTTCCTAAAATGATAAAAGCATTGAAAAAGAGTAGTCTATGAAAAGGTAGGAGAAGAAAAGAACCAGGCATATTATTTGAAATTCAATGCATTTTCATTCATTTATTGATTTATTCTTAAACTTGCTTTTTTTATTTTTTATGAAAGCGATTTTGATTTTTAATAGTCTCATGTTTTTACTTCTTGACTCCAACCAACCCATGAATACTTTCCCACATATGTAAAACAATATGGATAATATCTCAATAAAAATGCACAAGCCTAGATCAAGCATCATCAAATAGTTAGTTAAAAAAAAAAAGTTGTTCACGTGCATTTTACCCGTAAAGGTCTCACATTCCAAAAGTTCGGGGGCAAACTGTCCAGGGTGCATACATCTGCAATTGGATGGCTAGATTTGTTAGGGACACCCTTTTCAGTTACTTGCACATACCATGATATTCAGACTTTTGCAGTTAATCCGCACAGTTCACACAAAATTTAAATTTATAATTTGAAATTATAATCATAATACCACTCATTCGGATTTTAATCATGCTAAAAGTACCTTCTTCGGTGTGACCTCGTGGGAGCTGGAATCAAGTTAAAGACAAGCTCCTTGTCTTTCAGCTTGGCCTCAACAGTCTTAATTATATATGGATCGTTGGTGACATCGTCAATGGTGAATCCTGAGTAACTGGGTTTGACATTGAAATACGTTATCCGAATGTACCAAACAAACTTTTTTGGTTTACATATGGGAACCCCAACAGTGTTGGTATGAAATCATATTATTTTATACATAAATAGAGAAACAAATGTAAGAATCATTCGACCAATTTAACCTCCTAGTTTTAATGCAATGTTTTAGTTAATTTACTCGACCCGTCAAGAAACATAACCCAAATCGACTCATTTATAACTAACGGGTCGAGATTTGACACCTATAAAATGTAACTGATATATTGCAAAACTTGTTTACTGTTTTTATATTTACATGTATGTGATCCCCCTCTTTTGGCTTTAAATTTATAGCTTATAGAACTTACCGAACCAGCTCCTGCACCGCCACGATATATCATATGTTCCCCATAGATGTAAGTCCATTGTTTGCTTATAAGCTAGCTGTTTGGCATTTATATAATGTACACCCATGACTATAGCATAGCAATAACATTTATTTCAATATCACACTTATGTAATTATAGTTTTAAATATGCACGAATTTCTCTAATCAATTAACTATGATTATAGCAAAAAATCGTATTTTGATCTGTTTCATTCACCATCTTCATAGAATTTGCATATTCCACAAAACTTTACGCACATATCAACCCAACAGTTTGTGCAGGTCAAAGTAATGTGTATACCATGAAACCACTTAATTAATATAGAACAAATAATTGAAACATACCGGCTGATTTGTTTCAAAAAAATCGAACATACCATCTTCAACAAACATACAATTTCCCATAAGCCTAGGACTTAAGCATCTAAGACCATCTTTGAATCACAAACTTACTAAACACATCAGATCAAACAAAAATAATAGTCTTCTAATAAAGTAATCTGATGATATGTGATGGTGATGATTTTGTTTAATTTGGTTTATATATCATATATTAATTTCTTGAAACTTAATCGATTATACAAGATACTAATTATACAAAATGTATTAATTGAATTACAAAAAATTAAGATAACATATTGATACCTGAATAACCTAACTCTGCGACGACAAAACTTCAATCATGACCTATTTTCCGCCATTTAATTTTAAGACAGAGGACAACCTTCTTCAACAGTCAGAATCTGTGAAAATATATAATCTGCAAGCGTGTAATCATATTAGGATCATGATCGAATTGAATATCTGCGTAGATTGGGATTAGGGTTAAAATGACTGAATTTAGGGATTTTCGAGTAGCCGAGTAAACAGGTTAATTTGATCTAGTATTCGCAGGTTATGAATTTCATTTAAAATCGATCAATTTCATGTCAAATGATCAATCTAAATACTGCTAGTACTCGTATAATTGTAGATACAAGAATTGCTACACGTTTAGGGTAATTGAACGGAGTATGAAGGTTTTTTTTTATGGAGCGTGTGTCCGGCTGTTTTTGCGTATGTTATGTTTTTGGACAATATTAAATAAGAGGGTATTTTAGAACTTTTACTTGATGATTAGCTAATGTAAATGATTTGTTAGCTAATACATTTAATGGATGGTTAAGATTGAATATTTGAATAGATCCTAAGGTAAAAAGGGGTGTGATTTTGTAAGTACGAGAGATAATGCTCATATTTTAATATTTAAAAGAGAAAAGAGAGAGCTATGTTTTTTTATATCATTGATGTCCAAAAGACTATAAAGATTTATTACATCAATTCATTACTAACGCTCATATTGAAATGTACGTTGTCGAGAAAGAAAAGATTTATCTACTATTGGCACTAACAAACGGAGCACACATATTCTCAAACATACGAATGTGATCAGCGATCAACACGTCAACCAAAACATACCCAAAAATCAAACAATTGTACTTGATGAGCCAATTTTCATTGAAACAACTAACATATACCACTCATTGCCAAACACGACCGAGTTTGATATGGACCATTATGGTGAAGTAAATGTTATTAAAAGAAAAAAATTCCATTTATTCATTTGATTATTGACTTTGGATTCAGATGAAGAAAACAGAGATGAAGAAGATGGCGGCGTTGTAATAATCAGCGAATACAATGACATATCTGGAATACACCACCCTTGTTAAGGAAAAATGAGCCTTAAATTATTCTTGTTTGGGAAAACACGTATGCAAGATCCGATCTGATAAAATCGGGTATGTTGTTTTAAAGCAAGGAAGAGTTCGTGCATAGACTACGTATGTCTTATTGAAAACTTTGAAATAAAACTAGCAAAATAGACATATCAAGGTATACAGCCAAATGTGTGTTGTCAAATTGTGAGTAGAAACATAGTGTACATAAAATTTTATTGACTAAGAATTTTTACGTGCGAAAGTTGTTTAACACACACATATGCTCCCGGACACAATTGTTGAATAACAATAAGCATGCAAATAAAACGTTTTGGGTCATATCTTGATGAACTATGTGAAGTTAGAAGGAAGAGCGTACAAGAAAAAGGAGATTCAAAATGATATGAACGATCAATTTAGGGTGAACATCTCGTACAACCATGCGTAGAGGGCCAAGTGTCACGCTATAGAGTTTCTCCGGGGAAATATGAATATGGATGAGTCTCTCAAACTATGCCCATGTACATACATAATCTAAAACTTCACAACCCGGGTACTGTGACGAATATTCTTACGGATAAAGAATATAAGTTTAAGATGTGTTACATACCAATTGGAGTTGCGGTAAGTGTTTCAATAACCTTTTAATGTACACCATTTTGTGTTATCTTTTACTACCTATTTTAAAACACGCAGATTCATACATTCGTTGATTTTACATGCCTGATTGTCATGTAAAAGTTTATTGAAACTACGGCATTTTGCCACTTGGATATGGCATCGATGAAGGCGAGATAACTTGCGTTAGGCCAAGGTTTTTTTCAGTATATGTGAGACACCTAGAATCTGTTGGTCTGGGTGAACGTGTTGCTGGCATACTTTTTTTTTTTTTTTTTGCAAATCAACGAGACCACCTAGAATCTGTTGGTCTGTGAGACGACACAAGTGAAGAGTCATCACATCAAGTATTGGGCACGTCTTTGAGTGAACACTAGTTGTGCTTGAGTTGTGATCCACTCCAGTCAAGTCGAATCTTGTCAATTAGCTTTAGGAGATTCGATTACCCTCTTTATATTGAAATTCTCTCTGGGAATCATATCTCTATGAGATCATATACCTAAGATATAACTCGAAAGGTTCAAAGCGTCTTGTCATTCTATCTATTTACACTTTATTCGGAAAGAATATCTAGAAAATTTCATAGAGTCTTATCCAAAGTCTTATCTAAAACCTTTTCCCGATATCGATGATTCACAAATCACAAATGGGCGGCTTGCGACTTGTGCCTCAACAGTAACTAATGAAGGTCACTCACAAAATGGTAATTTTTTTTTTTGGTAAAGGGTATCACCCGGCGTATCTTTATTGAAAAGAATATAGAAAGGTAACACAATAAGTACAAGCGACTATAGAAGAGTACTATAGCCTCTCAGTCAACCTAGCTAACACAAAATATTAGCTACCTGAGCAAGAAGCTCACTACAAGAACTAATGATCGTAACTTGCAATATTTTGTTTGCAACTTGCAAGGGCTATCCAACAACTTTTTTGTGTAGTTAAATTTTATAATAACTTGTTGTATAAAATAACATTTTGGTTAATTTCTCAATTTTGAATACCTTTATAAAATATTATGTACGAAGTAATTGATACAATGTATGTGAAATAAGGTATACATCTTTTGTTCTTTTACAAAGTTTTAGTACATTATTTCATTTTGAGAGGTGATCTTAACACACTAATTTTTAAACCATGCACATCAATTTACATTCATTGACAATTTTACCTTTGAATTAATTAATAAATACTTTAATATACTTCCAAAGTAAAAGAAGAAAATTTATAATGACAATCCTAAAGTTGTTTTAAGAAATTACCACATGTTTATTTGTACATCAAAACTAACTACTCACCCTCTAAAGATAACTATCACCAACGATTAAAATTGTACCACTTTTTTTTTCACAAACTTAGGCATGCTTGGTTAGGCGGGGTATTGGACATTAGGGAATGAGTTTGACAATCATTAAAGGTGTGATTGGTTTAAAATGGGGAATGATAATGGAAATGGAAAAGAAATGGTAATAAGAATGTAATGCTCATTCTCATTCCATTGTTATTGCTTGGTTGCTATTTATATTTGATTAATTTAATCACGCATTTCTTACGGAGTATTTTATCAAATTTGTTAGTAAAAACAATAGCAAACCATCCTAGACACTAATTTGTGATAAAGTGTCTCCAAATTTATTACAACTCGATCAATCTTATGTAGATGAGATAATTAATCGATTAAAACTTAAACTAACACTAATCTTAGTTCTAGGGTGTGTTTGGACGAAATTAGCTGGAGCTGGAGCTGGAGTTTATGGGCTAGAGCTGGAGCTGGAGCTAATGGTAGCTGGAGCTTATTATTTTTTATAAGTGTTTGGTAAACTAGCTGGAGCTTATTTTTCAGTTCATAAGCTCTACTTTTTTTCATAAGCTACTAGAAATAGCTTATTTTTCTAGAGCTTATGATTTTCATAAGCTCTACTTTTTATGTCTACCAAACAAAGCTTATTACTTGGAGCTTATTAAAATCATAAGCTCAAGCTCCCATAAGCTCTCATAAGCTCCCATAAGCTCTTGCGCCAAACACACCCCTAGCATATTCGTGTCGTAGCCAAGATTGGCATCATATATTGTATTATCTCGTGTTGTACATCTTTCGGGTTAATAAAAGTTTAGTTGCCCTTAAAAAAAAATAACGAATGATCTTATCAGAAGTGATAAACGGTTATCATTATTAGATATAAAAAAAATTTGATTGTTTAAATTTTTTTTATTTATTTCGGAAATATAAAACAAACATAGGAGGATAAGATCATACAATAACAATATAAGTTAATACCTTTATTGAATCTTCTGGTTACTTCATTTTCAATTTGTAAGTTAGTATAGTACGTGAATCGTATATGTCACTACAAGAAAATGATGAATTAGAGACGACACTTTTAGGGACGACATCCAGTCGTCCCCAAAAGAAAGGAAAACGACAAAAAATGTCCCAGCTTTTTCTGAAACGTTTGACCAGTTTTGTTGGGACGACATTTAGGGACGACATGTCGTCCCCAAAGAAATTACCTTTTTTATTTATTTTATTTCGTCAAAACTGGCTCCAAAAAGTGAAAAAATTTCCGCCAAAACTTTTAGGGACGACATGTCGTCCCTGTATGTCGTCCCTAATGTTAAAAAATTCAAAAAAATTCGTGAAAAAAATGGCGGAACCCAAAATTTTCCCTCCACACTAATCAGGGACGACATGTCGTCCCTGTATGTCGTCCCTAATGAACTGACCTGCTAAAACCAGATCCATCCACCACTTTACTCATTTTACACCGCATCTCTCTCAAATATAGCGAAACTTCGGCGATTTGCAGTGATTTCAGGTACAAAAACACCAAATTAAAGCTTTTCTTCCATCTTTAATCACTAACAATTATGTTCTTCATATTTTTCTTTCAAAATTAAAGTTTATTGTTTTGAGTTTGTTAAGATCCGAATTTAATTGCTGCGATTTCAGGTTCAAAGAACACCAATTCCAACCATTTCTTGCATCTTTAAACACTAAAAAGGTATGTTCTTCATTTATTTTTCAAATTAAAATTTTGGTATTTTGGTTGCTTTAAATCCAATAATTGTGGTTGTGTTTTGGAAGATTGTTGTATTTGATTATGTTTAGGTAAATGATTTTCATGCTTTAATTATTATTTTGCTGTTGTTTGATGATTTTATGAAATTTTTGTTGATTAAATCCGAATTTTGTTATAAAAGTTGTAGTTTTTGTTATGAAATTATCAAGAACATGTTGATTAAGCTTTGTTGATTAAATCCGAATTTTGTTATAAAGTTGTATAAGTATAAATGTTATTGTTTATGTTTATGTTTATGCTTATGCTTATTGTTTTATGTGTATATGAAGGTTTGGAACACTTAAACTAGGTTGCATTTGATGTTCAAATTGTAGTATTTCCTTTTATGCAAAGTGGGTATTGTCCTCTGCTTCAAAATTTGCCATTTGGGGAAACATTAACATACATATTTATGAAAGGCAAAAGCAATCATACTTGTATGCAAATAAATATTTATGTGGGGCTTGCACAATATTGTATGAAATTGGCATTTTTAAATGTTTCAAAATTCATGCATTTATTTAGATCGTTAAAAAGAAAAAAAGAAAAAAAATCATTCACATACATCTTCATGTATGTGAATGAAGTCATTATGTTGGAGTGATGAAGTCATTATGTTGGAAGTTTTAGGCAAACGTCGCGGGTACCGTCGCGGAGTGGGTAAAACGTTACCCGGATCGGCTAGTACATCATCTTCATCATCAACTTGTCAAACAAGACGACCACCACCACCGGGTTCCGAAAACCCATTGCTAAAGGAAGCGGTATACGATACTTTTGCCTTTAACAATATGGCAATCCCGCCCCAATGGCAATCTTTTTTCCCAACCCCCAATCAAACTCAAGAAACCGAAGGTGAAGACGAAGGTGATGACGATGAAGACATGGAAGAAAGTGGTGCGTCTCAAAGCGAAAGTGATGAAGAAAATGAAGATGAAGCAAGGTAAGTTTGTAAGTTTGTTTGCTATTCGGATTTGGTTTAAGTTTGTAAACTTTGGATAATGTTTTAAGGTTGTAAACTTTGTGTCGGATTGTAATCTTTTAGTATTCGGATTAAGTTTGTAACGGTTGGATAATGTTTCGGACATGTTTTAATTAATGTTGAGCTTGTGTTTGTGAAATATATTGTGTTTTGTGCAACAGGTTTTGATTTGGTTTAAATGTGCCGTTTTTACGGCTGGAAAAGCAGTTTTTAATCGGCCCAAAAACGATAACAGCTTATTGGGGACGACATGTTGTACCCTTTTGTCGTCCCCAATTACATTTTAATATTATTATTATTATTTAGAATGAAAATAGGATATTTTAATATTATTTTTTTAGAGACGACATGTCGTCCCTAAAGAGTCGTCCCAATTAGATTAAAAATATTATAATTATTAATTCGTTGGAAAAATGATTTTTTTAATATTATTTCTTTAGGGACGACATGCCGTCCCTAAAAGTCGTCCCCAAAAAATGGACAAGATTAACAATTGAAAAGTCAAAGTGGGTCCCACCGTCGTCCCTAAAAAAAATCAGTCGTCCCGAAAAACTTTTCGCGACAGAACACTGGGGACGACTTTATGGGGACGACATGTCGTCCCGCAAGATTATTGAGGACGACATGTCGTCCCTAAAAACAAAATTTTGTTGTCCCCAATTGGGGTTTTTCCAGTAGTGTGTGAGCTCATTTTTATTTTCGTTTAAGGCTTTTAAATTGTTGAGACGGCCCTACCCATTACCTACTCATTTCCCTCAAATCCTAATTACGTGTTCTCTTTCAATTTCCCTCTTTTTTTTTTTTTTTGTAACTTCTCTCCACTCAGTTTCTTCACTTTTTCCATCATATCATATTCTGCTGCAAATTATACATAAACATGTCGCTACAAAATCCAAAAGAATTTGTATTAATTTATATATCCTTATTGTATGATTTTTAAACTGTTATGTTTGTTTATATTATTTTTATATTTAGGGCATTAAAATATTAACGGTTATTTAACAAGATGATAGTGATTATTCTGGTCATATGTTATAAAATGTTGTTATCTTTATTTGAATTGATTATAAATATCTGAATTATGATCATCTTATCTGCATATGATTGACTGATTTGGTAGTTACACTTGTAAGGATTTGTGGTCATTTTAATACCTTCTTATTCCATCCTATTCCATCTGCTTGGGTAGTTGGGTTGCTTTTAAAACGTCAAATATTAGCATATATTAAAAAATTAATGGGTACTGTTCTTTATTTAGAAGTGTAAAATAGATAGATACGTAGACTGTACGTGAGCTTATATATATCTAGCATGCAAGTATGCATTGTAGTAAGTAAAGAAACATTACTAGTGCTTGTAATGAAGTAATATTAGAACTATATATATATATATATATATATATATATATATATATATATATATATATATATATATATATATATATATATATATATATATATATATATATATTCTACGTAATCATGTATTAATACAACCAAATAATTTGTTTTTAAAGATAAGCTGGTGATTAAATTGATTATATTATAAAGTAGCAACCAAGCAATCATAATGGAATGAGAATGGCCGTTGCATTCCTATTAATATCAGTTTAATTCATGTATTTGTGTTTTAAGAAGGTTAAAATTCATTAAAATATATGAAGATAGTGGAAGATGTGGAACAAAGGAAAAAGAGGCAATTTAAATTCACAGAAAAACGAGAATGACGGTTTTGATAGTGGGTGGGGTAAAATTCTTTTTAATTAATGGTTATAAGGGGAAAATGGTCAATGAATATATATTGGTGTGATGTTCATATATAAAATTGTGTGAGCATCACTCCTTTTTATTTTATATAATAATACATAAAGAATAGAAAATGTCAAATATAGCTCTTTAAAACTATACTAGTTAAATAACTCGTAAAATTACGGATTTATTAAATAATCTAAGTTTAAACATACTATTATGGAGATTATTTACCAAACTAATGAAAAACGTCCAAATTATTAAAGTTTAGAAAATACATATAGCAAATAATTACAACGAAAGCGTATCACATATATTTTGTCCGGAACATATGCGTCCGAAATAATAAAAGATAAACTATAGACATATTGATGTACTTAACTTGAACAAAATAAATGAACTATCTTCATTTTCCCACCACCCTCTTCCAATTTTTATTACAAACACTATTTTCATTGTTATAAAAATCTACATTACAACTATTTTTTGAAAATGTACTTCTAATACATATGGAATGTAGTTAATACCGTAAATAGAACTTATATTTGAATAATAATAATAATAATAATAATAATAATAATAATAATAATAATAATAATAATAATAGTAGTAGTAGTAGTAGTAGTAGTAGTAGCTTAACAATTGAATATTTGTATTTTTAATAATAATTATTAGAAATAACAAATGCCTCTTGAAATTTTTAAAATTATAATACAAATATTATATGAAGATTGTACAATATGATTCAAAGTTTGTACGTGTATTCATGAGGTGTTTTGTAAAAGATTATACAATTTATCTTAAATATTGTACATATAGTCATGAAAGTGTTTTATCACAAGGTTGTACATAATGCTAAAAATATATTATATATAGTAATGAGGGTGTTTTAACATAAGGTTGTACACATAATGTTTCAAAATATTGTATATATGGTCATAGGGTGTTTTATGGGCAAATGACCCAAAAAAGTAACATAAGTTACCAAATTTGACAATCAAGGTAACCCCAAATCGCATAAGCCCGAAAAGGATTTCAATTTTATTTTTGCTTAAGAAAATGATTGCGTGTTGAAATTTTTTAAAATTGAGGTAATATTCGTAAAATTCATTAGTAAAAAAGTACAAAATTAGTCCCTGCAGCTTCAAAAAAATTTCACCTATCATCCTTTTTCATTATCTTCATCACTATCTTCATGCTTCAAAAATTCAAGTTCTTATTTTATGATTTTCTACAGCAATTGATTACATAAATATATTTCTAATCACATTCCTAATCTTCGTACATCATCATATCAGATTCACATCAACAGAATCATCTCAATTCGATTCAAGTTCAGCGTTCTTCATGAAATCGAGCTGTTTTGGTCTCTGGATCAATCTGAGAAGTTTTAGCAAAAAGTAAAAGTGCTATTGTGTTTAAAATCCACTCGTTCAGCTTTACATCAAATCTCATATCCAAACTCGATGACTTGAGCTCTAATTTCGAAAGTCAAAGTTCGTTCATCTTCGGTCAACAATTCGATTAGAACGATTCGCGTTGTTTCAAGTTGTTTTGATGTATGTTGAGTGTTAAGGTGATCATATAGAGTGTTTTTCATGAAGGATTCATCTCCTAAAACGCAACGAATTTCTATTTTAATTTATAAGTGTTCATCAAGCTTTTGCAACTGTTCGTGAATTTTTCTAGGGATTTGAAGCTGTTATGGACCTTGATTCTTCAATAACGTTGTTAATCGCTACTTTGGAAACATTTGCTGTTAATATCAAGCTTCAATTCATTCGAATTGATATTATGCAAAAATCTCAGTTTTTTCTTTTATCTCGTTGCAAAAAATCTCAGTTAATATCAAAAAGATGAAGATGGTGATGAAGATAATGAAAGAGGATGACCGGTGAAATTTTTTTGAAGCTTTAGAGACCAATTTTGTATTTTTTACTAATTAAATTGATAAATATTACCTCAATTTTAAAAATTTTGAACACACAATCATTTTCTTGAGCAAAAATAAAATAAAATTTGAAACTCTTTTCGAGATTATGCGATTTGGGGGTTACTTTGATTGTCAAATTGGGTAACTTATGTTACCTTTTCGGTTCATTTGCCCGAGTTTTATCATAAGTTTGTACATCATGTTTCCCTTATTGTACATTTGTTTAAGATTTCTTAATTTTTATTAAATATAATTAATTTTTTTAATGACATCATCAACCATGCTTTAGAATTTTTATTTTATTTTTTAATTTTTTTAAGCTTTAAAAGACCTATTTATGACATTATCATTTTATAAATTTAATAGAACTTATAGCATATAGATTTAAACATAATATATATATATATATATATATATATATATATATATATATATATATATATATATATACATATATATATATATATATATATATATATTAAATTTTATTTATAATTTAAAATTATCATTAATAAATATTAATACAGAATTTAAATAAAAAAATCAGTATCATATATAATACTCATACTTGTGTGTAGGCTTGGAGTTTAGGTCATGGGTTCTAGCCTCACTCTGCCCATCCTATTAATCAATCTGCCAGAAAGATGGAGCTCCAGATTGACCCCGGGGGATTTTCTCCCGGATCCATTCAGGATTTAAACCTGGTCCGCCTGCCTTTCGGGATGGTTTAAGGATCGCGTTCATGCAATGTGATTAAGGTTTTCTCCCGAAAGCGCGTGCGTGTGTGGCAAATGAGAGTATTCGATGCCGACTACTTGCCTTTTTTAGAAAAAAACCTAACCATATAAACTACATTTAGCAATCTAGAAAACAACGATTAACCATAATTTGAGATGATTCGTACATTACTAAGATGTGTATTATAATGTTGTAGTCTACAATTATTTAAAGCAATTTAGTGATGTAAGGATAAATTTTGATGATATACGAATATGTCAAATAATAATAATCTTGACCTAAAAGCTACCCAGGCTCGTAAATGTTTTTGGGCCCTACCGAGTGGAATGTTAAGTTTGGAAATACAAGGCGAAGGTTCGATTTCTAAGAGAGTCGTGTCTGACACTCATTAGGGTTTTGAACAAAGTCTAGTCGGGTATGCATCTATCAGGTATGTTGGCAAAAGTTGCAAAACAACATTAGGCTAGTGTGTCCCTACAACCAAGGTTGCAAAATTCGCTATTCGGGGATTAACCGGTCGGCACTTTGGAAAGATTAATCGACAATTCGGGAATTAATCGGAGATTAATCGGATTGTACTGTATACATTTAGATATTAAATTTTTAAAATTATATGTGTAACTTTAGAAAACTAACCATTAATATAAAGATAATTTTGACATAATTATCTAAAATTGTGCATTTTGCTTCAAAATCATAAAATTCTAGTTTAAATACATGTTAAAATGTTAACCATTTTTTACTTTAACTAACTTTGATTACCAAATTCAATTTTAATCCATCAATTGACGTTGACCGTTTAATTACACGAATTTTTGTAAATCGGAACGGATTGCTCCTAAAAATGATTAATCGGGGATTAATCGGCGAGTAATCGAGTTTTTTTACAACACTGCCTACAAGTTTTGAGAATAATAATAATCTTGTTTATATTTGGGAGTTTATTGGAAAAACAAAAACTTATATAAGTAAGGATTTTAAAGAAGAAAACACCTATCAAACGATATACAACACCTTGATTAAACAAAGAAAATCAAATACTAATAATCTGGTTTATGAATATAGTAAAATGTTTGTATAGTAAAATGTTTATACTTCTAGAATTTCTCTATAAAGTGTAATTACTAATAGTAATAGCGTGTTGTTTTAATTTGGCACCGACGACTTCTCACTTTCGTTTGTGTCCTTTTGCCTTTTCAGTTCCTGTCCTTGATTTCGCTGCCACTAACTCCCATGTGATATCTTGACGTCATATTACATTTGAAAGTTGATTTGACATTTAATATTAACTTTTGAAATACATTTATCAAATAAAGGAAAACGATACATGATAATTGATGAGGTTTACATTTTCAAAACTGAGATGTAATTAATCCTTTCTCTATTTGAGATTAAAGACAAGTCATTTTTTCACTCAAAGTAAAAAATACTTTCAAAAGTAGATATAACAACCCTCACATTTTCATTCTGAATTTACCAAACTGCCTTAGGATTCATTATCTTGTTCTGTGTATTATCGTTAGGGTTGTTATTCAGATATAATACGTGCTCAACTAATTAAGCGTCATGTAAATTAATGCTCGCAACTTAAGACCTTAAATCCTAACGCTAATATTAATTTAATAATATAAACTATATGTAATAAATTAAATGTGACATTTATATAAATTAAAACTAATGAGAATTAAATAAACTTTAATAAAAGACATGGTCAAATAATGTAAAATGATTAAATAAGATGTATTTCAATTAAGTAACTTTAAAAATATATATATATATATATATATATATATATATATATATATATATATATATATATATATATATATATATATATATATAATATAAGGAAGTATTAATGCCGAAAAATATATATATATATATATATATATATATATATATATATATATATATATATATATATATATATATATATATATATATATATATATATATATATATATAAATATTTAAAAAAAATTTCGGCCTTGTTAAAAAAAAAAAAAAACAAACTTTATCATTAAGTAAATTACTAATCCTAATTTAATCATAACATCTCATCTTAATCCTTGATCCCTAAGTCACCTCCTAGAATCCTAATGTGATTACAATACATCCTAGTCCTCTATAAAAAGGCTCATGACTTTTCATTGTGTATCACAATTTCAACTCAAGAAAAAAAACCTCCCAACCCTGCTAGTTAGTCGACAATTTCTGCACTCCAACCCTCCTCCCTAATCGACTACAAACCTCACCAAAACAACCCTCAACCATCATCACCTAGCTACGATTTATAGCAGCCTCCTACGCCACCTTTCTGCAGCCTTTCTGCAGCCCAACACCACCACGAAATCACCTTAGTTCTGCTGCTACAAACCCACGAAAACAGCCTCCAAAAACACCCTGCAGTCGCTAGTTTGCTGCTGAATTCGTCCACCACAAACCCATTAAACGTCCTACTGTTTTGCTGTTTTCCTGCTGTAAAACGCCACCTTAATGCCCACCAAGTCGACATCCTGCAGCCTTGTTTCTGCTGTATTTATCGAACTACCACAGCCCAAAAATCCTGCTCGTTTGGTCCCATTGTTGCTGCGTTTTTCTGCTGGTTCTGCGTGTTCAAACAGACCCAAAAACGTTTCTGTTTGGGTCGTTTGTGTTGCTGAAGTTTCTATTTTTTTGTTGGGTTTTCATTGCCACCTTTCTCTTGATCTTTAAGTATTAAGGTACACCTAATACCCTAAAACTAATCATACTTTAGATTGTGTTAATTATTATGTTGTTTGAAAATAAGTATTGTGACGACCCGGGAATTTCCGACCAAATTTAAACTTAATATTATAATAATTCCGACACGATAAGCAAAGTCTATTAAACCGAGTCTCAAAATGTTAGAACTATTTTTTTTTTATAAATGCATTTGACCTTGACCATTTCCAACGATTCACGAACCATTAAATCATAAATAGAAATCTATATATAAATAACTATACATGTAAATAATTATATACTATAATTTAAATATACTAATGAACTATCATATGATTTAGTGATTATGAACGAAAACTTAAATTGGTTATTTAAAACTGTTTATTTAAAAATAGAGAGTAGATTAAATGTACATGAATTGTCAATGTTAACAAAGTATTTAATGTTATACTCGGAGACCAGTTGTTTCAATATATATAATTAATGCATTTGTTTACTTGATATTTAAAACATAATTAAATATGTAGTAGTTGAAGTACTTAGATATATATACATATATACATGATTGAGATATGTAAATATTGATTGTATGTATATCATAATATACAAAACGTATAAGTGTTAAACATTCAATATGTGTATTTAATATATATCATATAAGTATTAAATATAAATAAATTAACGATATGTAATATTAATATATTAAATGAAAATACAAATAAAAAAATATATATAAATAACATTCAAGATAATATTGTTCGTGAAGAATATGAACGTTTTTTTTTCTTCATGTTTTGTGAAGTAAAATTTAGCCCGATTTAGAGTTTAGGGTTTGGTGTTTTGGGTTTATTCCATAAACCCAAAACACCAAACCCAAAACACCAAACCCTAAACCCTAAACCCTAAACTCTAAACCGTTCGTGTTAAAAACTCAATCTAAATCCTAAATCTAAACCCTAAACCCTAAATTTCTAAACCCTAATATCTAAACCCTATAAACCCTAATATCTAAACCCCAATAGCTAAAACCTCAAAATACGCTCGAAAAATACGATAATTATTATATATTACTTCTTCGAGCGTTTTCCTGCCAAAATAAAAACATTTATCACAAAGTGTCTCTACTAAATGTTCATATTTTCATCTCATCTATAATGTTCGTGAACAAAGTTTTTTCAAAAAACGAAAAAAAAAAGTTTTTGCTTCCCCCCGCTTCCCCCCGAATGGTTATTTCCCTCTTGATCCTACCAATATGTATATATATATATATATATATATATATATATATATATATATATATATATATATATATATATAATTATTATAATAATATTATTATTACTTCCATTATTACTATTAGTATTATTAATATTAGAATTATTATTATTGCTATTATTCTAATTGAAAAGTTATTATTAATAAATTTAAAATGTTAAATAGAAAAATTATAAGGATGATTAAAGATACAATTTTAATTATTGTTATGATTACTAATTATTATTATTACTAAAAATCATCACTTTTATTAGTATTAATATTATCATATTATTATCATATATTATTACTAATTCCTTTATCAATAATATTATTATTATTAGTAATATTATTATTTGTATTATTAATAGTATTAATATATTTATATTTGTTAATCTCAAAAATCAAAAATTATAATCATATATACATAAACACAGTTATATATATATATATATATATATATATATATATATATATATATATATATATATATAATTATATATACATAAATATATATATAAATATGAATACAATTATATGAAAATAAATTATATAAATCTTTACGTACTATATAGGTGACCCAATTCTGTTTCAAATCATTTTCGTTCTGTTTAATTTATTGGAACTAATTGAAATATGTCGACTTTATCTCAAAACTCATTCCAAAATCTGTTGCCAGTTGATATCTACTTTATTGGTTTTGTTTTTTTTTCAGTTGTTCCTTTCTTCTGATTTATTATATGTGTCGATCACCTATCTGTATTTTAATCAGCAAATAATTCAAGGATGTGGATTAACTCATTCATTCCTTTAATCATCACTATCAATTAACAAATTCAATGAGTTCAATTTGTCGAATTTTTACAGAAATAAATGAAGAACAACGAACCTGTACCCTGTTATTGTATCATTTTCCAAAAATCTCGAATTCTTGATTTATTTAAAATTCTATTAATGTGTTTATGTTCTAAATCCTTCATTTAATCTATATGAAAGGTTTCAAGGTTCAATTGGTCCTATCGCCTTCAAATTCTGAAGTCAAAGGTATTTTTCAAAAAAAGTCAAAATATGTGTTCATCTTCAAATTCATAATCGTTTTAAGATTTTTGTTGGAATTAAAGACCTAAAAATATTCTAGACAGCTTTTAAAACATATTTCATTTAGGAATTGTGAGTCAAAACGCTTTTAAATTCGAGTTATGATTTTTAGTTCATACGTATTTCTTTTATGGCTGTTACAGTTTTTTTTGTTTATTTTTTTTATATATTATCGAAGTAATTATTTACAGAAGGTAACGTTATTACAATTAAAAGAAATAAAATATGTTAATTTTGTTATGGTATTTGGAATTGATCTCTGATCGATGTTAATTAGGTCAAGTGAAGAAGAAGATGATTATAGATAGAAATAGTATTGGTATATATATATTCGTGTGTAGTATAAATCAGAAAGGTGTCACGGCTTGGATGGTTGAGTGTCTGTTTGAGTTAGCTACATGTCTCGGTTTCGAGCCCTGAATGGAGCATAATTTTTTTAAAGCCTTTTTTCCTTAAGGTAGTTTTTATTTCAATTATTATTATTATTATTATTATTATTATTATTATTATTATTATTATTATTATTATTATTATTAATGTTATTATCATAATTATTATTGTTCTGATTATTATTATCATTATTATTATTATTATTATTATTATTATTATTATTATTATTATTATTATTATTATTATTATTATTATTATTATTATTATTATTATTATTATTAACTAGTATTACTATTAAATGTAATTGTTACTATTATTATTATTCTAATTATCATCATTAACTTAGTTATATTTAATAGAACAAGTATTATTATTATTATTATTATTATTATTATTATTATTATTATTATTATTATTATTATTATTATTATTATTATTATTATTATTATTATTATTATTATTATTATTATTATTCTTATGATTGTGATTAAGAGCATTGCTATTATATATTCATTGTTATCTAGATCAAAATCAATAAACGAAGTTTTATTAAAAATCCTATAATTATTAGTATTATCAATATAGATATTACTATTAACAATATAATTATAATTAATATTATCATTATGAGAACGATACAAATTATTATTATCTTTATTTGTATTAGTACTTGTAACATTTTCTAATTATTAATATTATTAATGTTGACATAGGTATAATTATTAATATTACCATTTTCATGATTTTCATTAACCAGTACTGTTAATATTAAAATTTAATATAAATACTACTAAAAGTATCATTACTTTAAATCTATATATTTTTTTAAAAACTAATATTAATACTATCATTAATATTATTAAGAGTATGAAAATTATTATTATTATCATTATAAATATTCTAGAGTTATTATAACTAGTATTTTGTAAACAGGAAGAGTAATTATATAAAAATATATTTAACACCCATAATTTAAATATATTAATACTTTCATTTATCTAAAATATACAAAATGAATATATAATAAAATATATAAGTTATTAATATAAAATTATCACTACTAAAAATATAAATATTTGTTCGATTACAAGAATACGTTTTAATACATATACGAATAATATAGGTTCGTGAATCCAAGGCCAACCCTACACTTGTTCAATGTCGTCATATGTATTTTTACTACAAAATACAACATGGTGAGTTCATTTGATTCCCTATTACTCTTTACATTTTTGGGACTGAGAATACATGCGCTACTTTTACAACTGCTTTATTAAAATCTTTTGAAATACATTTTGAACTACGAATACATGAAATGCTCTTATAAATGTTGGATGTGATAATTGCCACAATTGAATTATGTGGACGTGATAATTGCCACAATTGATATGAATATTTTTCCCCTGATTATTATTGCTTGGTAAACTAAGAATTATGGAACATCACTAATTTTGAGAATTAGTGCACGCCTAATTGATGCGAATCCTAAAGGTAGCTATCGGGTTTAACACCCCCACCCAGAATGTTCACTAGACGGAAGGGCTAGTGGGCGTGGTGTTTAGTACTTCGAAGTTTATATGATTATTATACAGACGAGATGTTCTATTTTGAGGATATTATTATGCGCATTATATGTTAAGGTCGGTTACCAAGCCAAGCTATGAAAGCAATGAAAAGTGAATGTTATGTATCGAGAGAATGATTTTATACACAGGTTATGTGTATGTTATTTTTGTGCACAAGATATGTGTACGGTTACTAAGATTTATGAAAGATGATTTCGTACACGAGAAATGTGTACTGTATTTAAAAGATATCGCATGTACATTACAGGTGGGTATAGGATTCGGGCTCATTTGTAGCATGCATGATTTAAATCTTGTGGTCTATCAAAATGATGAATTTTATTGTTTTATGATAAACCTATGAACTCACCAACCTTTTGGTTGACACTTGAAAGCATGTTTATTCTCAAATATGAAAGAAATCTTCCGCTGTGCATTTGCTCATATTAGAGATATTACTTGGAGTCATTCATAATATATTTCAAAAGACGTTGCATTCGAGTCGTCGAGTTCATCAAGATTATTATTAAGTCAATTATAGTTGGAGGTATTATGAAATAGTATGCTTGCCATCAACTTTCGATGTAAAGAAAGTTTGTCTTTTAAAAACGAATGCAATGTTTGTAAAATGTATCATATAGAGGTGAATTACCTCGCGATGTAATCAACTATTGTGAATCGTTTATATTGTATATGAACGGGGCATTTCAGTTGGTATCAGAGTTGGTATAACGCCGTCCATGTGTGGCGGGTTAGTCGTAAAGGAGGTTCTCACAGTGTTACTTATGACGAAGCATTGGCTCTTACTCCTTGCGATCCATTACGAGGGTTGGCAGTAGCCGAGAGGCAGGCCCTAAAATCAGTATCTGAGGTACACTCAGTGGTCACCAGGTGGTTAGCTGGGAAGGCACTGGGTGGGACGGTGGTTGTCCTCAACTGTATTTCAGTTGGTATCAGAGCGGTGGTCTTAGCGAACCAGGTCTTGCATTAGTGTGTCTAACTGATAGTTGTTTAGATGCATTAGTGAGTCTGGACTTCAACCATGTCTGCATTTCAACAGTTTTGCTTATCATTTTGTGTCGAAAATTATTTGCTTATCATTCTTAAAGTCTAGACACGTCTTACTGCCTCTATTGCATAGACAGTGTATAGATAAATTCATATCTTAGCGTATCTGTTATTGTTACCTTTTCCTAACAGCTTTCGTAGATTCCTCCGTAACTTATGGGATTTTAGTATTATATATACATATGTAACTTATGTATTTCAGGGTACTAATCTACATCCTATAATCTATTTCTTAACGAAAATCCTTCATCTGATCGTACGAGATGAATCCCTCAACCAGTTCGAGTCCCTCAGATTCCGATAGCTATTCCGATAGTTATTCCGACAGCTATTCCGACATGGATATTCACCTAAGCTCCAGAAGCAGTGTCACCAGAATGAATCAACCAATCAGCCATCCCCAATTCATCTGATGGGTTCGTAGTCGACTTAATTAATGAAAACGCGAAGAAGGCTATCCTTTTCACCAACCGAATTTATCTCTTGGCGATGAACCTGAAGCACTTACCGGTGAACCTGTCTGAAACACCATTTTCACCCTCATTTCCCAAATATCTCACCACGATTATATTCTATCTAAAATTCTAAACCTTATTAATCCGCTCGTTCCAACCACCAATCATCCCGGATTAATAGAAGAAGTCAACGAACTTCGTGCTCGAGTACTAGCTTTGGAGAGTACGATGCACAACTTACAAGCACCAACAGTATCACCAATATCAATATGAGTACCACCAACAACCCAAGCTTCAACATCACATGCCTCAACATCTCAATCTATACCTCGAGTATAATCATCGTTCTACATGATGTTCTACATCAGTTATATTCGTTCGACATGGCGATTATGTAATCTCTAATGTTTTAGAGATTATATATTCTTATTCTAACGGTAAATCAAATGAGTTTAATATCATATTAACTCATTAAATCCATGATTACAATTAAAGAAAATATATATGTATATATGTTTACATAAAGATTGTAATTAAAAATTTCTTTGTACAAACTGTTAATGGTGAAAATATTTTAACGGGTAGGTAATACCCGATGAATATTTAGATTTCACAATTAATAATTTACAATGTACATTCTTCGAACCTGATTCAACAGTCATTTACTATTCTACTTACATTCACAAATATACGTATCCGTTCACCGCAGAATAACCATTTTCACTCAATTTCATATTTGGATTTTGACTTATCAGAATCCAACAAGTGGCATAATGAAGAAAACATTGGACAAAATAAAATTTGTTAGAAACAAATAAATTAACTATGAGAAATTTTGTTAAGAATCCACGCTAATAAAATCCTAGCTAACTGTTCCTAGCTAACTGTTAATTCCGTATTACATTTTATTTATCGCAATTTATTTATCGCAACTTATTTATCGCAATTTTAATTCTCGCAATTTTATTTATCGTCATTTAATTTCTGTTATTTATTTTACGCACTTTAAATATCGGGACACGTATACAAGGTTTTGACATATCATATCGACGCATATATATATATATATATATATATTATTTGGAATCACCATAGATACTCTATATGCTGTAATACTAGAGTTCGCTATACAGGGTTGAGGTTGATTCTATAATAATATATATACTTTGAGTTGTGATCGAGTCTGAGACATGTACACGGGTCACGATACGTATTAATTAATTCGAATATTATATATTAAACTATATATGAATTATTGGACTGTACTGTGGACTATCGACTGTGGACTGATAACATTGGACAATTAAAATGAATTAAAATATTGATTATAACATATGAAACTAAACATTTCTTCAAGTTTGCCACTTGATCTCATCTTAAACCTCATTTGTATCTCGACGATTACAATCTGCGTTCAAACCTTTTATGATTCTTGAAAACATCTCAATTGAGAGGATGAACCAACCGCACTTCATCCATGGAAGGAAAGATTTATGCAAATAGTTATGCACCTGAAAAACTCTCAGAACCTGAGTAAACATTTAACACGTATCTGTGCTAGCTCCTTTAGCATTGTTATTATCGAAAATAACTTTGCAATCCCTTCCCAAAGTAGCCAATTTTGTCACAGCTTCAACAAATCAACTTTGACTTTCATTCGAATAAGCCTTATTATAACCTTGATATATAAGTTTGCCTTTCGTTATCTTTAGCGGGGAACCGTTTATATCTCACCACATTAGCAGTAAACTTACCAACAACTTCGTTGATGTTTGATTTTCCGAAAAATCTTCGAAACCCTATCCGCATCTTGTAACGATAATTGTCATACTAATTACCGAGAATCAACAATCAGTATTTCGAATCTCGCAGTGTTTCTACATCAACAGTCATATGTATACATATAACATTTATCTCTTGGAATTATGACCTTCAATTCCGAATTTCTGAAAAGCACCCAGTCTACGAATCAATACTCCAAATTTTGAAAATCGCTGATGAAACAGCAAAAACTGTAAACGACCATAACAGTCGAAAGTTTGATGATAAAATAGTATGTTGGCAAAGCTCAGAAGGTTTGGAACTGGAAAATAGATTGAGCAAACCATGAAGGAGGGTGTGGACAAATCCCAAAGTCTAAACCTGCCTTCAAAGAATCCAAATGATTCAATATCTGCTGAAGTCTTTAGCAAATACCTTGCTCCTTGCTCTAAACCTTTACGGACAAATCTTCTTCATCATCCATCGATATTAGAAATTCTAAGATATCATCGAATTCTTTATTATAAATATCCTCGATGTTTCCGAAGATATTTTCATAACTATTCTTATCTGAAATCATTTATCTCTTCGCGATACCAGTGTTACATCAGAAAGGAAACTATTGTAGTTTCTAAAATTTTGAAAAATTCAAATTTAAGTTTTGAATGTTTTGAAGTAGTGTTGGAAACTGAAGCATGAGTTAGTATAATATAATGACACTTGATCAACGTTATTATATTACAGTAAGTCATGCTGAGTTTCTAATGAAACGTGATGATTCATAGACCATAACATCATTATGTGCCATGTTACACGACTCTTACATTCTATCTAATTTATAAACATATGAAGAACATAATTACTTGATATGTGACGATCCGAAAATTTCTGACCAAATTTAAACTTAATCTTAATATGATTTTGACACGATAAGCAAAGTCTGTAATCTTGAAATCCCAAAAACTTTGAACTTTGTTGATGTATACATTTGACCTTTGACTATTCCCGACAATTCACGAACAATTGTGTGTAAATAAATATGTATATATATATATATATATATATATATATATATATATATATATATATTTATGAAATCTATATATAAGTAATGGTATATATTTAGTAACACATATTATATAGATATGAAAGTTAATACATGTAAGGTGTTATAATAATTAATAATATTGTTACAATTATTAATAACATTGTTATTATAATTAATAGTAAAATTTAATTAGTATTATGATTATTATCTTTATAATTATCATTATTATTCATAAAAATTATTATTATTATTATCTTTACCATTACTAGTATTATTCTTATCATTATTAACATGATTACTAAAAACTATTTGAAACTATTATTATCATTATTACTTCTTATTATTAGTATTATTTCTATTAATATTATTATTAGTAAATTTATAATTAGACACTATCAGTATTTTATTTTCAACATATTCATACTTATAAATTATTATTCAGATGAAAACAAATTAGTTGAACATCAAGGTCCTTAAATTAGTATGAATCAGATTACAGATCTTTATCTGTTTATTTTTTTCCTTTTTTTTTTCTTTTTAGTTGAACAACTCTGTCCTTCTTGTCTAATTCTGTTACTAGTCAAGATCATGGATCATTATATTACAATTCAATCAATTAATACTACTGTATCAATCACTTACAGTATCAATTGAATTATTATTTTGATTAGTGTTTGTATTTTTTACCATCTAACTAATCTTTATATATCTTTACATACATAACCATGATAGAGGAGAACACATCAAACTCATCAATTATTCTCTTCTTTCTCTTGCTAGTTAACATCCACATCCCATACAACAAACCACCGGTTAACACTCCCGGTCACCATCCTAAACCGTCACCATTGAAACTAACCACAACTAATTGTCGGTTTCTCTTCGGTTTGCAACCAAGACGTCATCATTTCTGGTAAGCTGCTGCATTCCCTCTCTTGATTATGTAGTCCATTCGATCAATGAACCATCACCAACTGCTCATTGGTTCTGTCATCAAAGAAGGCCAAAAATCAAAAACTAAACCATCATTATTACCCTTAAACTTTTCTTCTTTCGTTCCTCTTTCTTCCTGATCAAACGAAACTCACAGCTACCTTTATTAAACACCACCACCGAACACTCTGCAACTCTTATTATATTTTTTTTGCCGCTAGTGTTTTGAGATATGCTTTCCGTTTTCTAGTTTGTATAAACGTCCGAACCAAACAAACCATTTATAAACCTATAACATAATGCTTGTATATTTTAATGAAATGATAGATATTCATAATTGTTACCACTTGGCAAGCCTTTTTCTTTAATCCCTTCAATTGGCCGACAACATGGGGACATTCCAATTAACGTTTTTTTTTTAAAAAAGCATGTATGAGCTTTAAAGGTAGAAGAACCATAATAGGGATGTTTACATTGGATTCTAAATCCAACGATATCAGTGCACTTAATTTTTATTTAAACTATGCAAATTTAAATCGGGTTCCAATAACACAGATGGGCCGTAAGTTCTGGACTAGAAATTCGAATGCTAACAGACTACTAGTTGGGCTCATGAGGTGGTAGTAAAAGGTTATTAATATGGGCTCGTGATTTTACTAACTTACTGAGGACAGGAAGAAATACAGCGAGAAAACGTGATGATGAAGGTGTTATGCTTGTTTGGTGATGATGAAATGATACCACGAGGTAAATAATGATAATGATGAGTTAAATTGATTAGGATGACATTAATAATAATAAGATAATGATTAGGATTATGATAAAGAGATGTTGATTATGAAAATAAAAGATACGTAATAATCAAAGATTATGATTGATGATGATGTGGTTAATATGATCATGATGATTAATATGTTTAGGGTTAAGATGATAATGAAGATAATAATATTGATAATGATGATTTAAGAAATATAAGAAAATGAAACAGACTAGAACAGGTTATATAAATTCTAGGTTCCAAATATTTCAGAAAAACAAAGGCAGAGGAGTGGTGTTGAGTGTTGTTCGGTTAGCATGAGGTCACAGGTTCAATCCTTGCTGTGCCATTCTTTTTTAGAAAAAGAACCAGAAATATTTTGGGCCGAGTAATGGTTGATAGTTGGGCCGAAAACTAAGTTTAATTATTGGGCCAAAATTATAGGATAAGAAATTAAGGGTGTAAATTAAAACAGAAAGTAAGCAACAGAGGAACGGTTAAGGATGTGATCGAGTTAGTGGGATGTCGCGGGTTCAAACCTGAACTTGGGCAATTTTTTAAGGGCTACCTCTTTGAGGTAGTTTACTTATTACTCATTTTTATTATTATTATTATTATTATTATTATTATTATTATTATTATTATTATTATTATTATTATTATTATTATTATTATTATTATTATTATTATTATTATTATTATTATTATTATTGTCATTTTTAATGTAAGTAGTATAATTGTTGAAACTAATTTTTATCAAAATTATTATTATTATTATTATTATTATTATTATTATTATTATTATTATTATTATTATTATTATTATTATTATTATTATTATTATTATTATTATTATTATTATTATTATTATTATTATTAGAATTATCATTATTTTTTTATCATTATTATTTTATTATCATTTTTATTATTATTTCTAACACTAACATTATTATTTTTATTATTAGTATTATTAATATATCAAATAAAGATTTTCTATATAAAAATATATTATTTACATAAAACATAACTATATTAATATGTTTGTAATAAATATTAATTAATTATCTATTTAATGTATGTAAAAATAAATATAGTTAATTTTGATGAAACATGACTAGGAACTTCGAGATCAACAGGTTTAATTCACACAAAGGCGGAATTAGTGAATCAAACCAATCAAAGTGAATATGGATAGCTTTTTGGGATTAAATTAGTCAAACCACAACAAGGATTGTGATTAGATTAATGCCTAGAGCTATTATTCACTACCAGGAGTGATTTGGGTTGAGAGAGAATCGGATCAGGTGAACCAGATCTGAGTGATTGTATGTGAGAGAGGCTTAACCTAAAATGAAGAACATAAGACTTTATATACCCCTGCTGTTGACTCACCCGTACGAGTCATCCATCACACGTACGAGTTAGCTTCATCAGCCGTACGGGTGATCACTCACTCGTGTCTTCTCATTCAGGTTATAATTATGACTTAGCTCAGCATCAACCGTGCGTATGAGCCTGTCAACCGTACGAGTGATGCTTCACTCGTACGTCTGACTAAGTCTAACATAGTCAAACATCCGTATCGCGTTTCTGCAGTACCTGTAACCACATACAAACACAGATAGGATAATAACGAGCGATCATGGTATCCCATAAACTGAAGTACTAATCACAAACGTAGGCAAGATGTCTAGGGACTTACAGAACATGCATCAACAACTCCCCCTAGGACCTAGAACATCGATTACAATAAAGTAAACGTTCGTGAAATACACATAAGTCCAAAAGTAGCATCAGTCTAATATCAATTACATATCCAGATTCTATCTCTCTCCAAAATACATCATCATCAAAAACAAAAACAAACAAAATTACAAACTAGCATCACAGTATTCAACACACATCATCTGGCTTGAACTTGGTTTGAGCTTTGAGCATCACTTTCTCTGTTGAGGTATGCATAGAGGACATCGATCACACGTTGATATCTCATAGCTTCCTCCTTTCGATCGTCTCTGAATGTAATGTGATGGCGGTGAAGAGTCTCCACATCAAATCTCGACAAGTTCCTCAGCCACATAGGATCTAGAATCCTCACATTATCGAACTGTATGCTTCCATCATCCTTCTCAATCGCAGTCAAGATTACTGCTTCCTCTGACAATTCATCATAGAACCACCATCCGAAGTTCTTACAAATATCCTTGGGTAAGGGCATCAAAGGTGATTGCTTCATGTACTTAGCTGGATGGAACTTAACAACACGTACAGGTCCTCCCTTAGAATTCTTCTTTGTTGGATGAATGGAGAATCTGGCGGCTGTTGACTTAAAGAAATCCCATTTCCATATCTTGTACTCATATCTGAGTTTTCTTTGAAATCACTTGGAAGGTCACTATCTTTAGCGTTCAACATCTTCAGCTTAGCAAGTTGCATAATCTCGAAGTAAGGTAGAGTTTTGAAGTGACTAGGACGTGCCATGTAATCAACTCCTCCTTCCCTCTTGATCGTGAAACAATTGATCTCCTTGAAGTAACCCCAGTACAGTATTTTACCCTTTGAATACTTCTTGGTTCTCTTTCCTTTCTCACAGAAACTAACAAACTTCAGCTCGAGCTCTGGCTTATCTGCTTGATCAGGGTTAACAACGTTCTGTCTCCACCAACTCTAGCGATCTTCGTCTTCCTTAACGTTTCTGTTTACCTTAACCCTATCATGTACAAACCAATTCTTAATCTCATTCCATCCCTCGGTCTTTGCTTGTTCGGCTCGGAGTTTCTTATCTTTCAATTCAGTTTCTTTTCTTTCTTTCTCAACGAGCAGTTTCTCATGTCAGATCTTCTTGTTTCTTTCTATCATAACATCCACTTCTTTCACTTGTTCTTTGTATACCTTCCTCGCCTTTTCTAACTCAATTAAGTTCTTTCTTTTCTCTTCACGGCTCAGATTGAAGAAGTCACTTAAGGTGTTGAGTGACGAATGCGAGTATGGCTCAAGCGAAGGCATAACAATCTCAACTTCTTCTTCTTCTTCTTCATCATCAGATTCTGTCACAAATTCGTCCTCGGATTCAATAATCACATCCTATTTAACACTTTCCTTACCAACAGAATCCTCACTCTTCTCATCAGCAAACAAATTATCGAAATCGCTTAAGTTGATATTTTGGATTGATTCAGGAGGGATACTTGACAATGACTCTTTTTGTGGAGCCTTGTTTTCAGCTTTAACTGTCTCTGCATTCTCCGTATCGTTTTCACTGTCATATGCTAGAGCAGCAAGCTGTTCCAAAGGAAAATCACTTGGTGGAATGTCCCCCTTTTCTGCATCATTAAAAACATTTGAATAATTCATATAATATTCAGCAGTAAAGACCTTACCGTATTCATTAAAGCTTCGAATAGGTATCACTAACGGTATCTCAAAAGAGGGTCCTCCAGTTCCAGCATCTTCTTCTTCATCTCTTTCATCACCTTCTCCCAAATCAGAAGAATACTCTTCTCCTTTCTCCGTTATCAACTTGGTTTTACCCATGGTAAGCTGTTCGATTCTTTCATTCAACTTCTTCATCTTCTCCCTATTCTCACTCTTAATCACCGAAAACTTCTTCTTCAATTTATCTGTTCTTTCCTTCTGACGGTCCAGTCTATCAGATAACCTCTTGTTCTCTTCCACCAACGAATCAATCTTAGCATTACTGATCTTCTTCTCCTCAGTAGCTTGATTCTCCAGATTGGTTATTTTTGTGATCAATGACATCAACAAATTTTGCTGTGTCTTGTATTCATCTGACGTGACCTGAGGGGTTGTTGTTGCAGGTTTAGGTGAGGTAACAACAGCTCTTGCATCCTTCATAAACCCGGATGGTTTCCTCTGAGCCTGTTGTTTTGAACCTCCCTGTGATGACTTCTGAGATGAATCATAAGAATACTTCGTTCTTTTCTCCTTCTTTTTCAGTTGCTCTGCGGGCATAGGATCCTTTCCTTTCCTCTTCCTTTGAATCAAACTGGTATCCTCCTCAGTTGCTTCATCATCACCCTCAATAATCTCATCATCAACATTACCTCCTCCTTGAGCATTACCAGTAGCTTTATGATTATCACCTTGTCCTTCCTCATCTGTAACTTCATAGTCAGAATCTGAATCCTCATTCCTCCAAGCATTACCTGCTGGGCATCGATAGTTCTCCTTGATAAGATGACAAATGAGCTTTCTATTAAAGTCAGGCTTTAAATCCTCATTCCTTGTCTCTTTCATTCTTCGGAAAGTAATCGGATTCATCGGCTTCAGGTGGATAATATCCTCTTCAAGCTTAGGTAGATCAGGTGCAGCATCATTAATGATTAATTGTAGAAAACGGGCGTATATCAGATACTTCTGGGAAGAACTGAAGTGGTTTGCCTTGAAATAGTAGAAAACAAAACCCGAAAAATCGTATGGAGCCTTGAGAACAAGAACCACAAACATACTCCGCACTTTCTCGTTCAGCTTATCAAAACCCGATTTGCGTCCACTTAAGCAATGCATGATCACATGAGCAAGATATCTAACCTGTGGTGGCAGACATGTCTTCACCAGCTCAGATTTGCCTCCAATGTAACCAGAATAAGCACATCTTCTGAAACAACCATGGATTCATTCTCTATTGATAGTCATATGGGAGCAGTTCTCGTCATTGAAACCCAAAATCCTTCTAATCACATCCTTAGAAACAGTAATATCATGACCTTGAATCTTACTAACAAGCTTATCTTCAACAACATCCAACACAGCATTTCTCCAGAACTCTCTCTGATGACTGTAGTATGCAGTGCATTCAGTAGAAATAGTAGTGTGTATCCTTGATCTCTTAAGAAACTCGATAATCTCCTTAAAATGAGAACCTCTTTCAAGAGTAGTATCATAAAGAGCGACTTGATTATTCAGTTTGCCCATTTCTAATGGAATCTCTTGTTGAGCAGGTGGATTGATAGAATTAGCTTAAGGATTAGCTTGTAGATTAACTTGTTGCTCCCCATGTCCTTCAATGTTAACAACCGGAACGTTTACTTATTGTTCTGCCATTTGATGATATCTAAACAGAAACTGAAACGTTAACAGAGATGTTAGATATATAAATCAATCAACATAAAGCATTAAAGCATTTGCATCAACGTGTCATAAATATGTTAAACAGGATGAAACGTGCAAGTGATAGTGTCACACGTGCGGCTGAGAGATCAACCGTGCGAGTGATATAGTCACTCGTGTCACTGTTGACACGTTTGATTAGTAATATGGTTTCAGACAGGGTACACGGCTGATGCATTAAAACATAAGCGAGTGAATCAACTGTGTGGTGACTAGTGCGAGTCATGTCTCACGCGTGTGAGTGACATCACTCGTGCATGTCTGATGAAACCCGTATTAAATACCTTTTTCAAATCATCAAAATCACATAATTGTGCATTTTATGGACCGATTTACATCACGATAGCATCATAAGGTTCCGTTAAACACAAAACAATTACAGATACACATCAAAACAACCTTCAATTTCACAAAATTCGAGTTATATACCCTTAGGGTTTTGACTCATTCAAACAACAAATTAAGGTATCTAAACTCGATGAAATCATACCTAATAGGTGGCGCTGGATTCGTATAAAGATGCTTAACGTTCGTTGCAAAGGAATGCTTGATCGGTGATGATCGAATTTAGAGAGAGAAAAAGAGTTGGGTGTACAAGTGTGAGCTGCTGAGCTCATCACCCCTATTTATACTCTCGTGATCAACCGTGCGGTTGATCACACAATCCACCATCAAACGCGCGTCTCACCTAAATCATATGTTCGTGTGACCCAATTGTGTTAGGACAAGTTTGATCAGGGTCATCTGTATGGTTAACCTCAAACGTGTGGTCAATCGTACGGTTCACACATCAAGCGTGCGTGTGAGCACTTAGGCAATTTCAAAACTTCAAAATTTTACAACCTTAGGATTTCGACTCGTTCGGCAATCTTAGATCTAACAAGCCCTTTCAACTTGAGTCGAAAATCACTAAACCTTCAAGAAATGACCATTAACACTTAGGCAGATAAGAAATCCTAACCTAAACAAGGTTATTACTCTAATCATTCTGTGTTCCAAGAGTAAATCCTACAGTGTAATGTCAACTTAAGTTCATTAGCAATCTAAATCATCAATGTCCTTCAAACAGTCACAAGCTCTACCAGCTTCTATCTCATGGATTTGGTGGCCCAATATCTTGATCTCAATAAAGTTCTTTCAGATGTCATTATGCACTCAGAGGATAATCAGAAAACCAAGAAAATGATAGAATCTTTATGAATTTTCTGATGTAAAATGTCATGCAACTAAAATTATGCAAATGAAAGACATTCTATCATGAAATGCAATAACATGTAAACCAAAATCTTTTTGTTGTTTTTCAGTAATCAGAACAAGCTATATAACAAGCATATAAATGAAATATACAAATCCACATTCTTTTTGTGAGCAAAAATGATTAACAATATAATAAATGGATCAGAACTGACATATTGAATCAATTTCTGTTGTTCATTCCTAATTATCCAGTCTATGTCTATTATCATGTAATTACTGATATCAATCCTCATTAAACATGAACATATTCATTCCGGACATATCGATAATCATGTTGGCATTAATTACTTGAACACTATAAAGCAATGATTTTTGAGATCATGCTAAGTTCATTAATCCTTGATTCTTTCATCACTTATGATTGTGCGTTTTTATTAGGTTGTCAATTTATTACACGTAACTTTCCGTTATCTCTTTCCATGTACTTCATTCAAATTGAACAGGATGGTTCTCACGGCATTTTGAATAACCCTGTCAGCCTTTGGCTTCTACCAATGTGTTGACAATCTTCAATCTAGTTGGCTCGGCTGATCTCAGAGTATATTGGATTATCCGAATAAGCGTACTATTTACCACGGGGATTGGTCTACAGTTAAAGCAGACTTGCCTGATGACCAGTCGTCACACGAAATAAATCTCGAGGCCCTTAACTTCTTTATGTTCAAGTTGTCATGGAAAACGGAATCGAAAGTTAAACTTTCATAAATAAGTATTAGAGTATATCTAGGTAAGTATCTTTCCAACTTACAGTCTTAATGGATATAACTCTAAATTGCAGACGACAAGAATCTTGATAGTTCAGTGTGAACATCGTGATTAAACAATTCAAGCTGCGCAGGGGCGTCACACTAAGAATGATCTGAGTTCTTTATGAGCACATCATGAATCAGCATTCTTCATACTTTTAGGACTTTACCATCTTGATACTCCAATTTTATTGACATTGATTTTCTTTTGATATTTTATTTTTCAGCATATCACTGTCTTTTGATATATTTATTTTAAACGCAATCATGAATGGATTTTTCATTTTTATGCATGAACTCATGTTTCTTTGTTGTGTGCTCAGATCACTCGAAGGTGTTCTCTCTTAAATGCTTGAACGGTCCGCAATAAAGACTTATACTTTTTGACTTTAAGCGAGAAGGGACACTTACTTCGACATAAACTAATTTTCTCTAATATTTTCGGGTTTTAGTTTCGATTATTAAGTCTTAGGCTCGTGACAACGTGGTATGCACTAGCCAAACAGATAATCCTCAACCCCTTAAATGATCTATTGAATGTCCCATTCATAAATGTGAAGCTGAATTGGTAGAGCAACGTTGAATATTGCTTGGGGACATCCAACAACAACTTTCTCTAACAATTATCAATTATGATAGGGGATACCCTCAACCGACTGTTGAGTTCCTCAACAACTATCATTTCATACAGTTTAAGATATAATTAGATGATTACCTTCAAACACTACAGATCGTCCATGACTTTTGAATCTTAGATGATCATTATTCTTATTATGATTGTCTAATGCCAGGAATTCATAAGTCACATCTATCAGTACATCACACAACAGATAAACATAAACATTCAAATCAGTCCTTACTAATCAAATATATCAATTCTCAGTACAATAGTTTCTTCATATCCAACATATTAATCAAAACAAGCTCATTTTCGGATTTTTCAACTTTTTAAGATTTTCTGGTGAGGCATTTTTCACTTTTTAGGTATTTTCTGCTGATAACATATACTCCCCCTAAAATGCTGAAATATAAAATCTTTTTGTGTTTTAGCATTTTAACCAAACAGAAAATATCTACAGACTAGCATGCAATCATGAAAGAAATTATGTAAAGAAATGCAGACAGGAAGCAAAAATATACAATACAGATAATTAACAACCAAAAATCTACATGTCATGCATCCTACATGCAAAGTCTAAAAGCTTGACTAACCCTCACACACAACATCCGTAATTACTTTGTCTCAATCAACAATGCCATTCATCTCTAGTAGGAGTAAGAACCTAGGTTTATTAAAAGCCTTAGTGAATAGGTCAGCCCTTTGGTCCTTAGTACCTATTCTCTTAACCTCAATAATCTTTTTCTCATGGCAATCCCTAAGAAAATGATATTTAACACCTATGTGTTTAGTTTTAAAATGTTGCACAGGATTCTTAGTAATTGCTATAGCAGTAGTATTATCAATATAAAGAGGAGAGAAAGAGATTCTTAGCCCGTAATCGCGAAGTTGTTGTTGGATCCAAACAACTTGCGAACAACAACTAGCAACAGCTATATATTCAGCTTCACACGTGGAAAGAGCAACTGCAGTTTGTTTCTTGCATTGCCAGGTCACCAGCCTTTCACCTAGAAATTGACATCCTCCTGATGTAGACTTGTTGTTGATTTTGCAACCAGTATAATCTGAATCGCTATAAGTTACAAGATCAAACTTCTCATCATTCGAATACCAGATGCCGAGATTTGGCGAATGCAACAGATAATGTGGAATTCTTTTGGCAGCTGTAATATGAACTGTATTCGGATTAACTTGATAACGAGCACACAGACATGTTGCGAACATAATAACCGGCCTAGACGCAGTGAGACACATGATCGATCCGATGATTGCTCGATAGTATGTAGGGTCACTAGGTTCTCCTTCGCACTCTAGCGAAATACCATGATTAACAGCTAGCGAAGTTGACACAGGACGTTCTTGAGTCATACCGAAACGTTCGAGTATATCATTTACATACTTTGCTTGATGAAGAAAAATACCATTACTAGTCTGTTCGACTTGTAAACCAAGAAAGTAGTGTAAGAGGCCCAATTTACTCATTTCGAACTCGTCCTTCATCACCTGTTTGAAATCATCAACGAGTTCCTGCTTGTAGCACCGAAGATAATATCGTCAACATAAATCTGGACTAAAATAATGTCGTCATCTTGAACTTTTATGAACAGAGTACAGTCTACCATGCCCATTTGATATCCTTTTTCAATCAGATAACTCGATAACCGTTCGTACCAAGCTCTAGGAGCTTGATGTAAACCATAAATGGCTCGACGTAATCGGTAAACTTTGTCAGGATGAAGATGATCTTCAAAACCCGGAGGTTGACTGACATATACTCTTTCATTTAGCTTGCCATAAAGAAATACACTCTTAACATCCATTTAATAAACTTTAAACTTCATAAAAGACGCGAAAGTCAAGAAAATGCGAATCGCTTCCAATCTGGCAACAGGAGCGAAAACTTCATCGTAATCAAATTCAGGAGCTTACTGATAACCTTTAGCAACTAATCTTGCTTTGTTACGGGTAACATTGCCATCTTCATCGAATTTGCACTTCCAAACCCATTTGAGGTCGATTACTTTCGCACCATGCTGCTTAGTAACTAACTTCCAAATATCTAGACGATGGAATTGCTGAATCTCTTCTTGCATAGCCATCACCCAATCAACATGCTTCAAAGATTCTTTTGTTGTCTTTGGCTCTATTCTAGAAATATGACATGAGTACTCGTAATATGCAGCAGCGGCTGTCATATGAGAATCAACTTGACCATCAAACTGAACTTGTCTTCTTGTCCTAACACATGCATTCGGATCTCCAATAATGTTCTCTCTAGGATGAGCAGCTGTAGTTCTGGGAACTGGGTGTGTGGGAACAGGTATTTCTCGATGTAGATTCGTGGTATCTCCATCTTCAGGATTATCAGAATTTTCACTCGAAATATCAGATCCGCAGGTATCGTACACTGGATCAACATCTTGATCTGAATCTTGTCCTGGTTCAACGACAGTAGGTAATGGAGTTGAAGTAGGGGTAGACACTTCTTGTTCATTTTGCAAATCAAATAGCATTTGTAACTCAACTTCATTCTCTGTTGGATCTGGAGCAAGATTAAGTGAATTTATCAGCTCATCATAGTTAAAAATCCAAGGATGACTCTTCGGAACACTTTTCGTATGATTCCTCTGGACATCAACTTCAGACCATTCTTCAACATATCTCGTCTCATTGTTAACAACTCGCTTGTTAGGAGAACTGTAACCGAGAAATACTCTAGTAACCACTTTTGAATCAAACTTACTTCCTGGTTTTCTTTTCCAAATGGTGCACGGTGCACCAAATGGTTCTAGATGCTTCAATGATGGTTTTCTCCCATGTAATAACTCATAGCAAGTCTTACCCAGTCGTTTAACAGTTAATACCCGATTCATAGTGTAACAAGCATTTGCAACAGCTTCACCCCAAAAATGAACAGGTAAAGATGAATCAGCTAGCATAGTTCTAGCAGTCTCAATCAGAACCTTATTCTTTCTTTCAGCAACACCATTCATCTGTGGAGCGTATGCAGAACTGAACTGCATATTGATACCTTTTTCAATACAAAAACCTGCAAGAACCTGATTCTTGAATTCTGTACCGTTGTCGCAACGAATCTTTCTGACTTTCAAATTAAAACCTGTCTCTAATCAATTGATTAGCACTTTCAAGTTCTCAAACGTATCGAACTTCTCTTTCAAGAACATTACCCAAGAGAATCTTGAATAATCATCAGTTACCACCAGATAATACTTACTTCCATCAATGCTTTCAAAATGGATTGGACCGAAAAGATCTATATGTAACAATTCAAGTGGAGCAGAGATAGGATTGTACTTCACCAACTTATGAGCTTTCTTACTCTGCTTACCCTTCTTACACGGAACACATGTTCCTGGAATCTGAAAAGATCGAAGATCAACACCTTCTACAAGATTGTTGTGAACCAGATGGTTCATCTTACGAAAACTTAAATGACCCATGCGTTTGTTCCATGTAATAGAATCTTGTTCAGTCGCTTTAGAAACAAAAGCTTGATGATGTTCAGCAGTTGAAGTAGCAAAATTCATATCTAGTATGTATAAATCAGCTTGTCTAGGAGCCTTCATCAAAATCATTTCTGGAGGAATCACAAACTCTGGTTTCAAAATGTAGATGAATTCGTCATCAAATGCTACTTTGAAGGATTTTTCACAGATTTGTGAAACCGACAACAAATTGCTTGCAAGCTCTTGACAGTAGTTTACTTTGTTGAAACTAACTTTATTGTTCTTCAATAAACCTTGAGCTGAAATGTGACCTCCTTTATCTCCAGCAAATGCAACATAACCTCCCTTAATTGGGTGTACATCCGAGAGAAGAGATAGATGTCCAGTCATATATCTCGAAGCGCCGCTATCCACTATCCAGGTGTTGTTTACAGGTAGCCTGGTTCCCTGTATATCACATTAAAAGAATTAATTGATAATGAGAACCCACGCCCGGATGGCAATAGGTTGTCCATTAACACCCATAGCTTGAACTTCCATCCATTTCCCATTTGAGTCAGGTGGAACCTCATCGTCTGAATCCATAAACTTAGACAGTTTAGAAGAAGCAACATTGCTCTTCTGGTTTTTCACATTTTGCTCATCTTCAGAGCGATTCACTCGTGGTCTGGTACGGAAAAAGTATTTCCTACGACTAGCTTTTTGCGAAGGTGATCGTGCCTTAGATTCATAGGCTTTACCTCGATCACTTGATTCGGAAACTCTTGCCTCGGTATCCTTCTTAGGAACCTTAATCTTCACAGGGGAAATTGACCTATTGAAGTTCTTTCTCTTATAGTCTCCATAGACAACATTTGTTGTATGTCTTCTAGTACGAACTTCATCACGAACAGGTGAACCTGTTTTGTGAGCATGATGTGATCGGTGATCATCATATATGAGGTCAATCTTACGTCTTTGTGTTCTATACCTTGTAGGACAGTTAGCAGCAATGTGTCCAAACACACCACAACTAAAACATTGTCAAAATTCTCTATTTCCTCTAGATTGATATTGATTATTAGAGTTAGAGGAAGAGGGATCTTGTGTTTTTGCAAACACAGGAGAATCGTTTGATCTCTTTCTAGGAACAGGTTTAGATATAGGTTTAGGTGTAACCGGTGGAACCACTCTATTAGCAAACTTTGGATTTTTCATAATCCGAATTGGCTCATTAGGTGTTATCACCTTCCTTTTCTCCGACTTATCTCCTAGACCAGTTTTCTTATCTTCCTCACGATCTAAAGATCCTTCAGTGGTATCATCAAAAGGTGCATTCTCAGTTGAGCTACACTTTTTGTTCTTCTCAACATAGTCCTCATAACTAGGTGGAATACAGTCTTCTGGGCGTCCATCAACAACATTTGCATTAAAAAATTTATTCTGAAACGGTGGAGCTACGGCCTTTAATCCAATACCCTTTCCCTTGGTGTCATTTAATTCCATCATTAATGCATTCCATTGTGACGCACTTGCTCAACATTTCATCTTAATTGACATAGCTTCTAAATCAGCTTTAACACATTCATTTTCTTTCTTCAATTCATTTATTGTGTCAACATGTTTAACTAAAGCTTGATTTATATCAAAGTTATAACATTTAAGATCGTGAAGTTGTTTTTTATATACTTTGATTTGCTCTTTCAACTCATTTTCAACCTTAGTGGTCACATGGTCAGCATGCCTTTTTTCTTTCATCTCCGCATATGCCTTAGTTAAATTATCTATTGTTACCTTAGATTCAACACATTTAACACATTCAATAACAGTAGATGGATCAGAAGATACCTGTTGAGCATTATTTGATAAGGAAGTCTCAGCCATAAATGCAAAGAAATCTATCTACTTCCCATCATCGAGCTCATCTTCTGATTCTGACGAGTCTGTAAGAAACTCTGAAGTATTAGCATCTTTACCCAAATGAATCTGCTCAAGTCTATCCCATATATCCTTAGCTCTTGTCAAACTGGAAACCTTTTCAAGATCACTAGCTGATAAGCACATCTTCAATAAGTCTACTGCTTGCTTGTTCAATGCTTCAAAATCAGTTTGATCTACTCCAGTATGATCAGCTTCATCTTTAATCTCTGAGTCTGACTTCTTGTCTGAATCATCAACATCTGAACTTACACTTTCAAGATCTGAACCTTCCCCCAAAAGAACTAACATCTCCAATTCAACAGCAATCATTCTACCCCATTCGTCTAATTCCTTATTAGCATCAACCAATGTTCTTCACTATGATATACTTCTAGACTGTCTTCAAACACTGAGGTATCACCATACTTATCCTTCTAACTGTTGAAGTAGTAGTCCTCTGATGATGTCGGTGAAACACTTCCAGATTCAGGTGTACGAGGAACCGAATCATGTGGCTTTTTGAATTTGCTCTCAACTTGCTTCTGAACCTTCTCTCTTCGAATGGTTCTTGACAATTCTTCAGCTCTTTCAGCACGAGCAGTAAGCTTCTCAATTATCTTTTGACTAGTGACACAGTCTTCTTCTACTTCGGTGATCTTTGCCATGTTGGCTTTAGGTTGTTGGTCAGCCACATTTAACTTCATAGACCAATCATCATCGTCTCCATGAATAACAACCAAAGCTTTGTTCGGACTTTCAGCTGCATCAGCTTCATTTACTTTATCAGTAATGTAGATCTCACGTTTAGTTGAATGACTCTGAGAAGTATAATTCTGATTCTTGAACGGATTACGATTACCCTGCTTCTTTTGTTTTGTACACTGCCTTGAAAAATGACCTAATTCTCCACAGTTGAAGCAAGTAACAGTATTCATATCAAAACCCAGTTTTGTATCTTTGGTCAGACTAATCGGTTTCCCAGTTCGCTCTTCATAATCTCTAGCACATCTCACAAGATTTGCCATACCCCACATAATATCCATCTTCTCGGCTTCGTTCTTATCAAGTTGATGATAATCTTCAGTTGTTAGATGAATATTACCTACGCGACCATCAAGATAACTATCATAAGAATTAACAAGGCTTGACAGCAAAGCTATATCTTAACTAATCTTTTCTTTCCCAGCTTTCCTCATGTTTTTGATCTTAAGTGCAAAAAGGACATCTGATGTAGTCGGTGTAGATGACTCAGTAGTATTCGAAGTAGGCTGTGATTGATTGTTGAGTGAACATGGTGAAACTTGTGGTGGATACGAAGTTTGTTGAATAGGTGCACTGCTAACATTCAAACCATACATATTCTGATTGTTCGTAGTAAAAGCTGTTTGAAATGGTGCATGAGCCGACTTAGGCGGTGTGTAACCATTTGGACAGTACATTTTGGTGTCTTGAACTTGTTTAGACCTCTTGACTTTGTTTAACAACTCTAGTTCTTCTTCCTGAAGTCTTGCGATAAACGAGTTCACTGTAGTAGTAGCTAATTCTCCACTAGTTTTCATAGTTAATACAAAACCATTCTATTCTAACGGTAATGCTCCAGCTAGACATGTCACTTTGTCTTTCTCTTCAATAGTTACATCATGCTTATGTATTTCAGCTAGCAAATGATGAAATCTTTCAACCAAATCTGTAATAGACTCTCCAACTTGCCAGTGAAAACGATCAAACTCAGCTTTCAATTCTAAACCTTTTCTAGTTCTGTAAGATGAATTTCCTTCATTGAAAGTACGAAGTGCTTCCCATATCTTAAATGAATTATCATGACACAGAAATTGATGGAAAATCGGACCATCAAGAGCACTCGTCAAATTACAGTACATCTTTTTCTCCAAGTTATACTCCTTACATTCTTCAGAAGGCATGTTGTGTAATGTATACAACTCATTCGTAACTGGTGAACGTGGCCATTGAAATTCGGTTTCAATGTACTTCCCAAGCTTTGTGTCCTGACCATCAGACCAAATCTTAAACCTCGACTTCCAAGTAGAATGATTATCCATATTTAGTAACCTCGGACATTTCGTACCACTTCCTGATTCACTCTCAGCAAGAAGTAATCGTTGAGTCATATTCGTAATGCTCTGAACTAACAGTGCGGCCAACGCGTAATCATTTGAATTAAACATCTTGAAAACTTTACCAAAGGGTAAACCATGCAGTTCAGGTTATCAATCGTACGTGTGATAGTATCAACTGTACGTGTGAAAGTATCAACCGTACGTGTCACAGACTCAAGCGTACGTGTTACTACTTAACCAAAAAAACTGAACACTAAGTAACAACCGTGCGCGTGACAATCACTCGTGTGATTACTCATACGTGTCACAATCAACCGTTTGATCACTCGTGTGATCAGACTGTAGTCACTTAACCTTAAAAGGTTATGCTAACCCATGCGTGTGAGTTCACGAGTGATGATCAACCTTGTGGTCAACCGTGCGTGTGATCAAAAATTTTGACCCACTCGTGTGAGCTGCTGTTCAGCTCAAATCACCCAAAAACCCTAAAAATTGATGTTAAACCTCAATTTCTTAATCCAAAAGCTGGATTAGCACTAAACAAACATAAACACACTCTCTAATTACAATTACACACGTAAAAATGATTCCTTTTTTAATTAAAATCACTTTTATCTCAAAAACCCAAATAATAAACCCTATTAATAACCAAAAATCACTTGATGATGTTGAAATCACAACCAACGCTCTGATACCAATGATGAAACATGACTAGGAACTTCGAGATCAACAGGTTTAATTCACACAAAGGCGGAATTAGTTAATCAAACCAATCAAAGTGAATATAGGTAGCTTTTTGGGATTAAATTAGTCAAACCACAACAAGGATTGTGATTAGATTAATGCCTAGAACTATTATTCACTACCAGGAGTGATTTGGGTTGAGAGAGAATCAGATCAGGTGAACCAAATCTGAGTGATTGTGTGTGAGAGAGGCTTAACCTAAAATGAAGAACATAAGACTTTATATACCCCTGCTGTTGACTCACCTGTACGAGTCATCCATCACACGTACGAGTTGGCTTCATCAGCCGTACGGGTGATCACTCACTCGTGTCTTCTCATTCAGGTTATAATTATGACTTAGCTTAGCATCAACCGTGCGTATGAGCCTATCAGCCGTACGAGTGATGCTTCACTCGTACGTCTGACTAAGTCTAACATAGTCAAACATCCGTATCGCGTTCCTGCAGTACCTGTAACCACATACAAACACATATAGGATAATAACAAGCGATCATGGTATCCCATAAACTGAAGTACTAATCACAAACGTAGGCAAGATGTCTAGGGACTTACAGAACATGCATCAACAAATTTAGTTATTAATGAAACGTACAAATTACTAAAATAACAATTAATAATAATACCTAAAATTGTTCGATTACCACTATATGTGTTAATATACTATAAATGTTATAGGTTCGTGAATCCGAGGCCAACCTTGCATTGTCCAGTATCGTCGTATGCATATTTTTACTACAAAATATCGTATGGTGAGTTCATTTGATTCCCTTTTACTCTTTACATTTTTGGGACTGAGAATACATGCGCTGTTTTTATAACTGTTTCCTAAATGCTTTTGAGATATATTTTTGAACTGAGAATACATGAACTGCTTTTATAAATGATTGACGAAATAGACACAAATATTCAAAACTACATTCTATGAGAGAATTATTTGGATTCAGAGGTTCGATTTAGTAGTTAGTAACGGTGAGATGATTTTGTCATTGCACTACGCGTTAGCTACCGTTTTAACTACCATCGGTGATATGATTTTGTCATTGCACTACGTGTTAGCTACCGATGTATTATATTGTATTGTATTATAGTCGACTTTGTAGTTGGTAATGGAGGGATGATTTTGCATTGCGTACGCATTAGCCCCCATTTCAGCTACCCTCGGAGGGATGATTTTGCATTGCGTACGCATTAGCCCCCGTTGTAAGAATTATATTGTATTAACTACCACGGTGAGATGATTTTGTCATTGCACTATGCATTAGCTACCGTTGGTGAGTTGTCTAAAAGGTTCTGGTGTTCTTCATATGAATGATTTTACAGCAGGAATAGACCTGCACAGATTGTTTTCTAATTATGAGTATCTTGTGGTCTATTATATTATTGAAAATGATTGATTATAAAAAACTATTGAACTCACCAACCTTTTGGTTGACACTTGAAAGCATGTTTATTCTCAGGTATTAAAGAAATCTTCCGCTGTGCATTTGCTCATATTAGAGATATTACTTGGAGTCATTCAAGACATATTTCAAAAGATGTTGCATTCGAGTCGTTGAGTTCATCAAGATTATTACTAAGTCAATTATAATTGGATATATTATGAAATGGTATGCATGCCGTCAACTATCGATGTAATGAAAGCTTGTCTTTAAAAAAGGAATGCAATGTTTGTAAAATGTATCATATAGAGGTCAAGTACCTCGCGATGAAATCAACTATTGTGAATCGTCTACAATGTATATGAACGGGTACTTTCAGTTGGTATCAGAGCGGTGGTCTTAGCGAACCAGGTCTTGCATTAGTGTGTCTAACTGATAGTTGTTTAGATGCATTAGTGAGTCTGGACTTCGACCGTGTCTGCATGTCAAAAGTTTTGCTTATCATTTATTGTCGAAAATTATTTGCTTCTCATCTTTAAAGTCTAGACACGTCTTACTGCCTCTATTGCATAGACTGTGTATAGAAAAATTCATATCTTAGCGTATCTGTTATTGTTACCTTTGCCTGACGGCTTTACGTAGATTTCTCCGTAACTTATAGGATTTTAGTATTATATATGCATATGTAAATTATGTATCGCAGGGTACTAATCTACATCCTATAATCTATTTCTTATCGAAAAATCCTTTATCTGATCGTACGAGATGAATCCCTCAACCAGTTCGAATTCCTCGAATTCCGACAGCTATTCCGATATGGAGTTTCACCTAAGCTCCAAAAGCAGTGTCACCAGAATGAATCAACCAATTCATCTGATGGGTTCGTAGCCTACTTAATCATTGGAAAAAAAAGAAGGTGATCTTTTCCATCAACCAAATTCACTTCTTGGCGAAGGACCTGAAGCACTTACCGGTGAACCAGTCCGAAATATCATTTTCACCCTCATTTCTCGAATATCTCGTCATGATTACATAATATCTCAGATTCTAAACCTTATTCATCCGCTCGTTCCGACCGAAAATCATCCCGGAATAATAGAAGAAGTCAACGAACTTCGCGCCCGAGTAATCAATTTGGAGAATATGGTGCAAAATTTACCAGCTTCAGCAACATCACTGACACCAACAGTACCATCAGTAATAGCACCTGTAACATCAATAATCCATGCCTCAACATCTCATTCTGTACCACCAGCATAATCATCGTACTACATGACATCCTACATCGATTATCTTCATTCTACGTATCGTTATACCTCATTTATTTTCGTTCGTCATGACGGTTATGTAATCTCTAATGTTTTGAGATTATGTATTCTAGTTCTAACCAAAAATCAAATGAGCTTAATATCATATTAACTCATTAAATCCATGATTACACCTGAAGAAAATGTATATATATATATTTTCATAAAGATTGTAATTGAAAAATTCTTTTGTACAAACTGTTAATGGTGAAAATATTTTAACGGGTAGGTAATACCCGAGGAATATTTAGATTTCACATTAATAAGTTACATTGTACATTCTTCGAATCTGATTCAACGGTCATTTACTATCCTACTTACATCTACAGAGATACGTATCTGTTCACCGCAGAATAACCATTTTCATTCAATTTCATATTTAGATTTTGACTTATTAGAATCCAACAAGTGGCATAATGAAGAAAACATTTGACAAAATAAAATTTGTTAAAAACAAACAAATCAACTATGAGAAATTTTGTTAAGAATCCACGCTAACAAAATCCTAGCTAACTGTTCCTAGCTAACTGTTAATTTCGTATTACCTTTTATTTATCGCAATTTATTTATTGCAATTTATTTATCGCATTTTATTTATCGCAATTTTAATTCTCGCAATTTTATTTATCATCATTTAAATTCTGTTATTTATTTTACGCACTTTAAAAATCGGGACATGTATACAAGGTTTTGACATATCATATCGACGCATCTATATATATTATTTGAAATAACCATAGACACTCTATATGCAGTAATGACTGAGTTAGCTATACAGGGTTGAGGTTGATTCTACAATAATATATATACTTTGAGTTGTGATCGAGTCTGAGACATGTACACGGGTCACGATACATATTATTTAATTCGAATATTATATATTAAACTATATATGAATTATTGGACTATTACTGTGGACTATCGACTGTGGACTAATAACATTGGACAATTAAAATGAATTAAAATATTGATTATAACATATGAAACTAAACATTTCTTCAAGTTTTCCACTTGGTCTCATCTTAAACCTCATTTGTATCTTAACGATTATAATCTGCGTTCAAACCTTTCATGATTCTTGAAAACACCTCAATCGAGAGGATGAACCAACCACACTTCATCTATGGAAAGAAAGATTTATGCATATAGTTATGCACCTGAAAAAATCTCGGAACCTGAGTAAACGTTTAGCACGTAGCTGTGCTAATTCCTTAGTGTTATTATTATCCAAAATAACTTGATAATCCCTTTCGAGATAGCCAATTTTGCCACAGCTCCAGCAAGTCAACTTTGACTTTTCGTTCGAAACAACCTTATTAACACTTTGATATATATATATATATATATATATATATATATATATATATATATATATATATATATATATATATATATATATATATATATATATATATATATATATATGTGCTCTTTTATTGTTACCGGGGAACCTTTTATATTCCACCATATTACCATCAGTGTTTAATCATCTAAAAACACAATTCTCTTAAAACCACCTCGGATTGATAACTGATGATTCAGATATCGTAGCATTAAATGTAGAGGAAACAGAAAAATTATAGATGATCCAAACGGCCAAAAGTTTGATGATAAAGAAGGGAGTGTTAGGAACGCTCGATAGAAAATTTGGTACTGAAATACAGATTGATCAAACCATGAAGGAGACCAAGGCCAAATACAAGGACCATACCACATTTTCAAAGAAACCAGGTAATAATGGATCCGATGAAACCTTCAACGAATATTTTGCTCTGTACACATATTAAAATCTTGCGAAAAAATCTTTCTTCATCAACTTTCAATCTTAGCAATTCCAAAATATCATCATAAATATCTTTGATATTTCTGAGGATATTTTCATAAATATTCTTGTCCGAAATTATTTATCTCTTCGTGCTATCTATATTACATCATAAAGGAAACTATTTAGTTTCTATATTCTGTAAATCTTCGAGTTTAAAATATGAATGTTTTCGAAGTAGTGTTGGGAACTGATGCATGAGTTAGTATAATATAATGACACTTGATCAACGTGATTATATTATAGTAAGTCATGTTGAGTTTCTAATGGAACTTGATGATTCACAGACCATAACGTCATCAGGTGCCATGTTACACGACTCTTACATTTTACTTAATCTCTAAACAAATCAAGAACATATTTTCTTGATAGTTCTATATTTTCTCTTGAATTCTGGTAATTTAACCAATTAAGGTCGTGCTATTACAATTTCTCTCTTAGAACATTAATCATGTTTATTCGAAACTTCATACCTATGAATTCTGGACCATTATTCGCTAGACTTAAATTCGGAAAGAGAAAACAAAAGGATGGAACTCCAAAATAATAAGGAAACGAATGGGGTGGATTTATAGTAAAATATCCGACAAGGTAATTGAAACAGATTATCACATTTAATCAAAGAGGATCCTAATTTCCTTGATTATCGAAGAATCAAATCTTATATAGATTTCAAAGATTTTCTTTAAATCCATTGAATTCCGGAATCCAACCAAGACAACGTCAAAAGTTAAGACGCACCTTATTTCCTAAATTCAAACGTGCCTACGTCAAAAGTTAAGACGAATCGTTACTTTTTCCATTTCACTCTTTTGTGATAGCTTCATTCGTACTTTTCGAATAATCCAATTATTTCATCCTTATTACTCAATGGTAATAAAACTCTATTTATCAGCTTACATGAGTCATGAAAACATACTTATTGTCAGCCATGACCATTCCAATCAAATTTCAAGACGAAATTTCTTTAACGGGTAGGTACTATGACGACCCAGAAATTTCCGACCAAATTTAAACTTAATCTTAATATGATTTCGACACGATAAGCAAAGTCTGTAATCTTGAAATCCCAAAAACTTTGAACTTTGTTGATGTATACATTTGACCTTTGACTATTCTCGAAGATTCACGAACAATTGTGTGTAAATAAATATGTAAATATATTTATATATATACATATATATATATATATATATATATATATATATATATATATATATATAGGTAAATATAAAAAAATGAGTGAATAAATAAAATACAATTTAATCAATTGAAATTAAAAATGTAAACTAATGAACAGAATAATTAAGTTGCTATGAATATATATATATATATATATATATATATATATATATATAGTAACACATATATACAATTTATAAATATGCAATATTTGATAAAAGATATTATATAATAAATATATTACATACCTATTAAATGTTACATCAAATCAATTACAAGTTTAAAATGTAATTGTTATTCTAATGTTATTATTACTTCTATTATTATTATTAATATCACTACTTGTTTAAATTATTATTTTCAATATATATATATTATATAGATATGAAAGTTAATACATGTAAGGTATTATAATAATTAATAATATTGTTACCATTATTAATAACATTGTTATTATAATTAATAGTAAAATTTAATTAGTATTATGATTATTATCTTTATAATTATCATTATTATTCATAAAAATTATTATTATTATTATTATCTTTACCATTACTAGTATTATTCTTATCACTATTAACATGATTACTAAAAACTATTTGAAACTATTATTATCATTATTACTTCTTATTATTAGTATTATTTCTATTAACATTATTATTAGTAAATTTATAATTAGACACTATCAGTATTTTATTTTTAACATATTCATACTTATAAATTATTATTCAGATGAAAACAAATTAGTTGAACATCAAGGTCCTTAAATTAGTACGAATCAGATTACAGATCTTTATCTGTTTATTTTTTTTCCTTTCTTTTTCTTTTTGGTTGAACAACTCTGTCCTTCTTGTCTAATTCTGTTACCAGTCGAGATCATGGATCATTATATTATAATTCAATCAATTAATACTACTGTATCAATAACTTACCGTATCAATTGAATTATTATTTTGATTAATGTTTGTATTTTTTTACCATCTAACTAATCTTTATATATCTTTACATACATAAACATGATAGAGGAGAACACATCAAACTCATCAATTATTCTCTTCTTTCTCTTGCTATTTAACATCCACATCCCATATAACAAACCACCGGTTAACACTCCCGGTCACCATCCTAAACCGTCACCATTGAAAATAACCTCAACTAATTGCCGGTTTCTCTTCGGTTTGCAACCAAGACGTCATCATTTCTGGTAAGCTGCTGCGTTTCCTATCTTGATTATGTAGTCCATTCAATCAATGAACCATCACCAACTGCTCATTGATTCTGTCGTCAAAGAAGGCCAAAAATAAAAAACTAAACCATCATTATTACCCTTAAACTTTTCTTCTTTCGTTCCTCTTTCTTCCTGATCAAACGAAACCCACAGCCACCTTTATTAAACACCACCACCGAACACTCTGCAACTATTATTATATTTTTTTGCCGCTAGTGTTTTGAGATATGCTTTCCGTTTTCTAGTTTGTATAAACGTCCGAAACAAACAAACCATTTATAAACCTATAACATAATGCTCGTATATTTTAATGAAATGATAGATATTCATAATTGTTACCACTTGGCAAGCCTTTTTCTTTAATCCCTTCAATTGGTTGACAACATGGGGACATTCCAATTAACGTTTTTTTTATAAAAAAAAGCGTGTATGAGCTTTAAAGGTAGAAGAAGCATGATAGGGATGTTTACATTGGATTCTAAATCCAACGATACCAGTGCACTTAATTTTTATTTAAACTATGCAAATTTGAATCGGGTTCCATTAACACAGATGGGCCGTAAGTTCTGGACTAGAAATTTGAATGCAAACAAACTACTAGTTGTGCTCATGAGGTGGTAGTAGAAGGTTATTAATATGGGCTCGTGATTTTACTAACTTTTGGAGGACAGGAAGAAATACAGCGAGAAAATGTGATGATGATGATGATGATGATTATGATGATGATGATGATGATGAAGGTGTTATGCTTGTTTGGTGATGATGAAATGATACCACGAGGTGAACGGTAGCAGGTGATTTAGATAATGATAATGATGAGTTAAATTGATTAGGATGACATTAATAATAATAAGATAATGATTAGGATTATGATAAAGAGATGTTGATTATGAAAATAAAAGATACGTAATAATCAAAGATTATGATCGATGATGATGTGGTTAATATGATCATGATGATTAATATGTTAAGGGTTAAGATGATAATGAAGATAATAATATTGATAATGATGATTTAAGAAGAATAAGAAAATGAAATAGACTAGAACAGGTTATATAAATTCTAGGTTCCAAATATTTCAGAAAAACAAAGGCAGAGGAGTGGTGTTGAGTGTTGTTCGGTTAGCATGAGGTCACAGGTTCAATCCTTGCTGTGCCATTCTTTTTTAGAAAAAGAACCAGAAATATGTTGGGCCGAGTAATGGTTGATAGTTGGGCCGAAAACTAAGTTTAATTATTGGGCCGAAATTATAGGATAAGAAATAAAGGGTGTAAATTAAAACAGAAAGTAAGCAACAGAGGAACGGTTAAGGATGTGATCGGGTTAGTGGGACGTCGCGGGTTCAAACCTGAACTTGGGCAATTTTTTTAAGGGCTACTTCTTTGAGGTAGTTTACTTATTACTCATTATTATTATTATTATTATTATTATTATTATTATTATTATTATTATTATTATTATTATTATTATTATTATTATTATTATTATTATTATTATTATTATTATTATTATTATCATTTTTAATGTAAGTAGTATAATTGTTGAAACTAATTTTTATCAAAATTATTATTATTATTATTAGAATTATCATTATTTTTTATCATTATTATTTTATTATCATTTTTATTATTATTTCTAACACTAACATTATTATTTTTATTATTAGTATTATTAATATATCAAATAAAGATTTTCTATATAAAAATATATTATTTACATAAAACATAACTATATTAATATGTTTGTAATAAATATTAATTATCTATCTAATGTATGTAAAAATAAATATAGTTAATTTAGTTATTAATGAAACGTACAAATTACTAAAATAACAATTAATAATAATACCTAAAATTGTTTGATTACCATTATATGTGTTAATATACATATAAATGTTATAGGTTCATGAATCCGAGGCCAACCTTGCATTGTTCAGTATCGTCGTATGCATATTTTTACTACAAAATATCGTATGGTGAGTTCATTTGATTCCCTTTTACTCTTTACATTTTTGGGACTGAGAATACATGCGCTGTTTTTATAACTGTTTCCTAAATGCTTTTGAGATATATTTTTGAACTGAGAATACATGAACTGCTTTTATAAATGATTGACGAAATAGACACAAATATTCAAAACTACATTCTATGATAGAATTATTTGGATTCAGAGGTTCGATTTAGTAGTTAGTAACGGTGAGATGATTTCGTCATTGCACTACGCGTTAGCTACCGTTTTAACTACCATCGGTGAGATGATTTTGTCATTGCACTACGCGTTAGCTACAGATGTATTGTATTGTATTGTATTATAATCAACTTTGTAGTTGGTAACGGAGGGATGATTTTGCATTGCGTACGCTTTAGCCCCCATTTCAGCTACCCTCGGAGGGATGATTTTGCATTGCGTACGCATTAGCCTCCGTTGTAAGAATTATATTGTATTATCTACCACGGTGAGATGATTTTGTCATTGCACTACGCATTAGCTACCGTTGGTGAGTTGTTTGAAAGGTTCTGGTGTTCTTCATGTGAATGATTTTACAGCAGGAATAGACCTGCACAGATTGTTTTCTAATTATGAGTATCTTGTGGTCTATTATATTATTAAAAATGATTGATTATGAAAAACTAATGAACCCACCAACCTTTTGGTTGACACTTGAAAGCATGTTTATTCTCAGGTATTAAAGAAATCTTCCGCTGTGCATTTGCTCATATTAGAGATATTACTTGGAGTCATTCATGACATATTTCAAAAGACGTTGCATTCGAGTCGTTGAGTTCATCAAGATTATTATTAATTCAATTATAATTGGATATATTATGAAATGGTATGCATGCCGTCAACTGTCGATGTAATGAAAGCTTGTCTTTTAAAAACGAATGCAATGTTTGTAAAATGTATCATATAGAGGTCAAGTACCTCGCGATGAAATCAACTATTGTGAATCGTTTACAATGTATATGAACGGGTCCTTTCATGATAGTTCTATTTTTCTCTTGAATTCTGGTAATTTAACCAATCAAGATCGTGCTATTACAATCTATCTTTGAACATTAGCCATGTTCATTTGAAACTTCGTACATACGAATTATGGACCATTATTCGTTTGACTTAAAGTCGGGAAGAGGAAAACAAAAGGGATGGAACTTCAAAACATAAAGGAAACGAAGAGGGTGGATATATAGTGAAATATCCGACAGAGCAATCAAAACAGATTATCGTATTTAATCAAAGAGGATCTTAATTTCCTCAATTTCTGAAGGATCAAATCTTATATAGATTACAAAGATTTTCTTTAAATCCCTTGAATTCCGAAAATCCACCGTGACTACGTCAAAAGTTGAGACGAATCCTTAATTCCTAATTTCAATCTTTTGCGACAACTTCACTCGTACGCTTCACATAATCGAATCGTTTTATCTATATTAAGCAATAATGATAAAACTCTAGTCATCAACTCATATTCGTGATGAGCACATTTTTATTTTTAACCATGACGACCACACTCAATTTTCGGGATGAAATTTCTTTAACGGGTAGGTACTGTGACGACCCGGGAATTTCCGACCAAATTTAAACTTAATATTATAATAATTCCGAAACGATAAGCAAAGTCTATTAAACCGTGTCTCAAAATGTTGGAACTATTTTTTTTTATAAATGCATTTGACCTTGACCATTTTCAACGATTCACGAACCATTAAATCATAAATAGAAATCTATATATAAATAACTATACATGTAAATAATAATTATATACTATAATTTAAATATACTAATGAACTATCATATGATTTGGTGATTATGAAAGAAAACTTAAATTGGTTATTTAAAACTGTTTATTTAAAAATACAGAGTAGATTAAATATACATGAATTGTCAATGTTAACAAAGTATTTAATGTTATACTCGGAGATCAGTTATTTCAATGTATATAATTAATACATTTGTTTACTTGATATTTAAAACATAATTAAATATGTAGTAGTTGAAGTACTTAGATATATATACATATATACATGATTGAGATATGTAAATTTTGATTGTATGTATATCATAATATACAAAACGTATAAGTGTTATGAAAGGACCCGTTCATATACATTATAAACGATTCACAATAGTTGATTACATTGCGAGGTATTTGACCTCTATATGATACATTTTACAAACATTGCATTCATTTTTAAAAGACAAACTTTCTTTACATTGAAAATTGATAGGCATGCATACCATTTCATAATATCCACTATCCAACTATAAATTGATTTAATAATAATCTTTGATGAACTCAATGACTCGAATGCAACGTTCTTCGAAATATGCTATGAAAGACTCCAAGTAATATCTTTAAAATGAGCAAATGCACAGCGGAAGATTTCTTTAACACCTGAGAATAAACATGCTTTAAAGTGTCAACCAAACGGTTGGTGAGTTCATTAGTTTATCATAATAATTTATTTCCATCATTTTAATAGACCACAAGAATTTCATTTCTAGTTCTCATAAATATACGTCCCATGCATAGGGACAAAAATAATCATTCATATGGCGAACACCTGGTAACCGACATTAACTAGATACATATAAGAATATCCCCTATCATTCCGGGATCCTCCTTCGGACATGATATAAATTTTGAAGTACTAAAGCATCCGGTACTTTGGATGGGGTTTGTTAGGCCCAATAGATCTATCTTTAGGATTCTCGTCAATTAGGGTGTCTGTTCCCTAATTCTTAGATTACCAGACTTTAATAAAAAGGGGCATATTCGATTTCGATAATTCAACCATAGAATGTAGTTTCAATTACTTGTGTCTATTTCATCAAACATTTATAAAAGCGCATGTATTCTCAGTCCCAAAAATATAAAGGGTAAAAAGGCAAATGAAACTCACCATACTGTATTTCGTAGTAAAAATACATATAACGTCATTGAACAAGTGCAATGTTGGCCTCGAATTCACGAACCTAAATTAATTATATATATTTATGTGTTGGTCAATATTTGTCTAACAAATTAGGTCAAGTCATAGTGTACCACAATCCTAATGCTCGAGACTAATATGCAAAAGTCAAAAAAAGTAAATTTGACTCAAAATAATTTCCAAAAATCTATACATGATTAATATATAGTTTAAATATCGTCGTTTTATATTTTTAAATATTTTTAAAAGATTTATTAGAGTAAATAATATAATTTATTTATTAATAAATAAAATTTTATATTAAATTTATATAATAAAATATACTTTTATATATATTAAGTAATACAATTTATAGGGTTCATTTAATATTATAAAGATAATATGATAGGTATTATTAAAGTAAGTTATTACACGTAGTAAAATATGTTTGTATCACATATTTATTTGATAAAATAATATCTATAATGATAGTAAGTAAAAGTTATATTATTTTGTAATAATAATTATTATTATAAAAATATCAATATTTATAATTACTAAGATGACATTATGATAAAACGATAATTCTAATTATGATAACTTTAATATTTACGATAATTTTTAATATTATCTTTAAAATAATAATTCTATTTAAAATAATAATAATAATAATGATATTTTATAGTAACAATGACATTTCTATTAAAATGATAATTTTTGTTAAAATGATAGTTTTAATACTAACGATACTTTTAATAATAATAGTAATGATAAAAATAATAAGAACGATAATTTTATCTAAATCAATATCTTATAATATTTTAATTTCATCATGATACTCTTACTCATTATTTCCTAATCGTTTAGTTTAATAGCTTTTAATCGTCTTTTATATCGTGTTCATAATAATGATAATAATAGTAATCAAAATAATTAGGTGTTACAAATACTTGTTTTAATTACACTAATATTAATAATGATAGTTACTATAACATTATTAACGATAATACTAATAATTATCTTAATGATAATATAGTAATAATAATAATAACAATAACAATAACCATTTTTAAATAATGATATATATATTAATAATAATAATACTAATAATAATAATAATAATAATAATTGGATAATAATAATAATAATACTAATTATAACTTTAACGATAATAAAGATAGTAATAATAAAAAAAGAACAATCTTTAATGATTAATCCCTTTTATTGATAAAGATAATAATAATGATAATAATAAGATAAAACTAGAACGACGATAAAAACGACGATAATAATAATCATTTTTAATAAAAATATCGAAAATTCAATTGATTATAACTTCTAATCCGTTCATCGAAACCATTCGATATCTAAAGGAAAAGTTCTTAATTTTTCGCTAGCTTTCCAAGGACATGCATATCTTATACCTTATCTCAACCGCAAGTGTAACTAATTCAAGATTCAACCTAACCTGTCTAAGGGCAATATCAAAAGTACAAGCATGCATAATCCTAAATACTCGAGCACTAGTCAGGGATACACTGTTAGTATGTAAAAGTTAAATTATGAGTACTCACGTATCAATATTGAGATTCAATATTGCAGGAAAGGTACGTAGACGCAACGGAAATGATAAACACTATATTGACCTCACGAGCATACCCATGAACCATACTCAATCACCTCCATTGCTATAACCCATAATTTCCTTAATCCTATCCTACTCGAAAAACAATTTCGAAATCACTCGGACAGCACTCCGTCGTAATATTTTATGTATACTAATAATATCTTGAAATAATACGGAGTAAATATATATATGTAAATCGATTGAGAGAGTTTAGAGAAAAATATTTTCAAGTTTTTATGAAATAATGAAACCTATTGAATTCTATTTATAATAGATTTTTGAATTATTAAAGTGAATTATTAAAGTATGAATTATTAAAGTGAATTATTAAAGTATGAATTATTAAAGTGAACTATTAAAGTATGAATTATTAAAGTGAATTATTAAAGTTAAAGTAAAGTAAAAAAAAAGTAAAGGTAAAGTTTAAGTATAGTAAAAGTATAAAACTATGTACGTATAATACGCGTATAAATATATATAATATTAATTTAAATCGTTATATATATTTAATAAAATAAAATATAAATATCGTTATCTTTATCATACTAGTTAAGTAATGAGTTGTCAAAAGTGGTTCTAGATATTTATAAAAGTTATATAGGTTTTAATAATAAAGTTCTTTTTAAACTGAAAATGTTTTTGTACGTTTGAAACTAAATAGATCAATCGAGTCTTTATGAGATTCAATCTTCCACTATCCTTTGTCTAGTTCTCAATGATTGACAATTTGTTCTTATTTATAAATCACTTTACTATTTTCCGAATATTGTTAAAATGGAAAGATTTCTCAAATCAACGTAGGCCTTTCAACAGAGACTTGTAATCATAATTCAATATATCTGATAATTCAATCATTTGATCTTATCTTCTAATTCCATTGATAAACATTTTGAAACAGATACAATCATATAAAGTATTTAATCTAATATTTTGTTTACGTTTCAAGTTATAATATATATACACATATACATATATAATCATATTCGTTTAATGGTTCGTGAATCGTTGGAACTTGGTCGAGATTGAATGAATGTATGAACATATTTTAAAATTCTTGAAATTTAACTTAACAAATATTGCTTATCGTGTCGGAAACATATAAAGATTAAAGTTTAAATTTGGTTGGAAATTTCCGGTGTCGGAAACATATAAAGATTAAAGTTTAAGTTTGGTTGGAAATTTCCGGGTTGTCACAGTACCTACCCGTTAAAGAAATTTCGTCCCGAAATTTGAGTGGAATGGTCGTGAATGATAATAAGTATGTTTTCATGATGCATACGGGCTGAAAATTAGAGTTTTATCATCAGCGAATAATTTGGATAAACAATCCATTTATATGAAGAGTACGAATGAAGCTAACATAGAAGAGTGAAATGAGTAAGTGTAGATTCATCTTATCATTTGACGTAGATATGATTGATTCCCAGATTTCAAGGGATTTGAAGAAAATCTTCTTAATAAGATTTGACTCTCCGGTAATTAAGGGAATTAGGATCTGCTTTAAATGCGATCGTCCATTTTAATTGTTCTGTCGGAGATTTTCTTATAAATTCACCTCCTTCGTTTCCTTACAACTCACACCTTCTGTTGATGCATTTTATGCAAGTCCCTAGACATCTACCCACGTCCATTGCAGGTACAATAGTTTATAGGCCACCATAATTGCTCGTTATTATCCTATCCGTGTTTGTATGTGGTTACAGGAACTGCAGGAACGAGATTTAGATGTTTGACTATGTTAGACTTAGTCAGACATACGAGTGAAGCCTCACTAGTAAGGCTGACAGGCTCATACGCACGGTTGATGCTGAGCTAAGTCACAATTACAATCTAAATGAGAAGACACGAGTGAGTGATCACCCGTACGGCTGATGAATCCAAATCTCACGTGTGATGAATGAATCGTATGGGTGAGTCAACAGCAGGGGTATATAAAGTCTTATGTTCTTCATTTTAGGTTAAGCCTCTCATTTGTTACACACACTCAGATCTAGTGAGCTCCTCCGATTCTCTCTCAGTCCAAATCACCCAGGTGGTGAATAATAGCTCTAGGTGTTGATCTAATCACACTTGATTTAGTTGTGGTTTGACTAAATTAATCAAAAAAAACTTAACCTATTCACTAGAGGGTTTGATTCACTTATTCTGCCATTGTGTGAGTTAAATCTATTGATTTCTAAGTTCCTAGTCATGTTTCATCACCTTCTATTCTTTCCCCCTCAACTCATATTTTAAAGTATTCATCAATATGCTCCATCTAGTTCTGATTCTCGATATACTTCTAACTTTCATATCGGTCATTCTTCTTTTTCATCTACCGCCGGAAGAATCTATTTACTTCTACTATACTCTTGGGTTTATAGTGTTTCTAGTTCTCCCATGTCTTTATATTGCTATATGCATCGATATATATGGTTTATAATTTCTGGTTTATCGTTGGGCTTTATATGTTCCCTTATATTTCAAAGTCTCTGCTTCTGTCTTCTATAATCATTATCATTCACAGTTAATGCTCTCTTTTATTTGCTGCAATTTATACCCCAATTTCTATTTCGGAGTTTTGTCCTTTCGTTTCTTCTTCTTGCTATTAAGCACCGCTTGTAATGGTCCAGAATTCACAGATATGAATTTCGGAATGAACATTGTTAATGTTCTAGGAAGGAAATTGTGATGGCACGATCTTGACTTGTCAAATTACTAGAATACCTTGGAAAAGGCCGAATCATCAAGAAATATTTTCTTGATATTTTAGAGGTTAAATAGAATACAAGAGTCGTATAACATGACACATGTTGATGTTATGATCTGTGAATCATCACGTTTTATTTAGAAACTCAGCATGACTTACTGTAATATAATCACATTGATCAAGTGTCATTATATTATACTAATTCATGCTTCAGTTCCCAACACTACTTCAAAATCTTCCTATTTTAAACTTGAATGTTTCAGAATTTAGAAACTAAAATAGTTTCATTTATGATGTAATACAGATAGCGCGAAGAGGTAAATGATTTCAAATAAGAAAAATTAAGAAAATATCTTTAGAAATATGAAGGATATTTATAATGAAAGATATGATGATATTTTAGAATTTCTAATATCAGAGGATGATGAAGAATATTGTCCGCAGGGGTTTAGAGTTAGGAGCAAGGTATTCGTTAATGACTTCAGCAGGTACTGAATCATTTGGATCCTTTGAATTCAGGTTCAGTCTTTGTAATTTGTCCACAGCCTCCTTCCTACTTTGTTCAATCCGTTTTCCAGTTCCAAAACTTCTCTTTTTCTGCGTTTTGCCAGCACACTTCATCATTATCATCCAGCTTTTACAGTTTAAAGTCGTTTATAGTTTTTGCTGCTTCATCAGCATTTTTTCCATTTTCGGAGAACCAATTCGTAGTTCGGAGTGTTTTTCAGAAACTTCACATTCAAATTAAGTCCAGAAGATAGACGTTATATATACACATATAACTGTTGGCGTAGACATGCTGCGAGATTTCAAAATACTCATTGCTAATTCCCAATGATTCGTATGGCAATTCTCATTACAAGATGCGAATGAGTAAATGATGAAGTTTCAACGAATAATTATAATGACTTTTTGGAGAGGCTAAAGTCAAAGGGTAATGAAGTTGTTGGTACATCTGCTAATAATGTGGTGGAATGTAAAAGGTTCCCTGGTAACGATGGTGTATATCTCAAGGTTATAATAAGGTTAGTCTGACTGAAAAGTCGAAGTTGATTTGCTGGAGCTGTGACAAAACTGGCTACTTTGAATAGGAGTCGCAAAGTTATTTTTGCTAATAAATGCCAAAGAATCTGACGCGGATACATTGTTTAAACTTTTACTTTGGTTTCAAGAGTTTTTCGGGTACATAACTGTGGGTAACATGTGGTTGGGTCATCATCTCGATTGCTCATCATTCGAAGTGTCTTCAGAAATTTTCGAAGGGTTTGAACACAGATTGTAATCGTTAACATACATTTGATATTCTAACACAGTTTTGAAGTCAAAATATAGCTTGTGAAAGATGTAAGGATCTAAGAGTGATGATTCTGGTCATATCTCAAGTTGAATTTTGAGATTTCAAAATCAGAATATGTAATTAAATTTTGAATGAGTATGGTTGTTTTGATTTCTATAAAAGAATGTATATTGTTGTGAAAGTAGGGAGTATAATGGATGATTTGCTGAATCAGATTCGAAGAATGTAACATATTAATTGTGAATTTATATATTTCTCGGGTATTACCTACCCGTTAAAAAAAATTTCACAATTAATATTTTGTACAAAAGAATTTTATTATAGTCTTTATGAAAATATATATATGTATATTTTCTTCAGATGTAACATAGATTTAATGAGTTAATGTTAAATTAAACTCATTTGATTTACGGTTGAAACTAGAATTGAATATTCCCTAAAGGCTTTAAAAAGTACATAACTTTTACGCAGTATTTCTTTAATGACATTGAAATTATGAATCAATACTTCGTTATTTGTTGATGTATGATGTTCGGTTCGTGGAATTCTTGTGAATTTCGCAAAGTACGAATGATGTTATCTGACAAGTTTCGGGTATATCCATGATGAAAGTGTAAAATCAAATATATGCTTGATTTATTATGAATTGGAATTTGTTGAATTGTGACAGAGATTGTAGTTAACGCTGGTTAAGTTGCGGCCGAAGGACGTACATTATTGCATATTTGTAATATGAATTAACCGAGTAGTTAAGATTCACACACAATAGCTTAGCACGGAAAGATTTATTTCAATATATATAAATATATATATATATATATATATATATATATATATATATATATATATATAAATATATATATATATATATATATATATATATATATATATATATATATATATATATATATATATATATAATATACATATAATTTCTTCAGAGGGAATGTGTTAATTCTTCATAACTCGTTGATACAATATACACGTTATTGATTCGTAATGATGTCCACAGTGATTCTTGAACTGACGGAGTTTGTTATGTTATCGGTGTTGTTGATTCGGATGTTGACTGTACTGACGATGCTGGTAACGCTGACGGTACTGTTGATGCTGTTGGTAAAGCAAGTTTAGCTTGTTAATCACACACCATTTTTGTCAGGGTTTCTACTCTTCCTTCTATCATTTTAGTTCGCTTAACTGATTTATGGTTAGGGCTAGATTAGATAATCTCTAAGACTTTAGAGATTACATAATCGCCGCGGAATGTTTTTCCAATGAAGTTATGAATTAATACTTCGTCAGTTATTGTTGTTGGTACTCCTTGGTATCTATGGTACGTATGACGTTGATGCTCGTGGGACAGATTGTGAAGTTGAGGTTTACGATGCGGTTGTGGTTGGAGGTGGTAATGGTACTGTTGGCGTTGATGATGGTGGTACTGGTTATGCTGCTGATGCTGTTGCTGGTGTTTGTAATCTCTGCACCATATTCTCCAAAGCCACTACCCGAGCGCGAAGCTCGTTGACTTCTTCTATTACACCGGGGTGATTGTCGGTTCAGACGAGCGGATAAATAAAATCTAAAATTTGATGTAATATATAATCGTGACGAGATACTCTGGAAATGAGCGAAAAAATGGTGGTTCGGACAGGTTCGCCGGTAAGTGCTTCAGGTTCTTCGTCAAGAGGGCAATGTGGTGGATGGAAGGGATCACCTTCTTCTTGTCTCCAATGATTGAGGAGGCTACGAACCCATCCCCAATTCATCCAGAATAGGTGATGACTGATTAGTTGATCTATTCTGGTCACACTGCTTTCGAAGCTTGAATGGGATTCCATTTCGGAATCTGAGTGACTTGAACTGATGACGAATTCCATTTCGTACGATTGGATAAAGGATTTTTTTTTTCGATATGAAATGATTTTGGCTAACGGATGGTATTCTAATTACATAGAATATATATATATATATATATATATATATATATATATATATATATATATATATATATATATATATATATATATATATATATATATATATATATATATATATATATATATAACAAAAGATTTCGTAGATTACGGAGGACTTTGCGGGATATGTCAGGCAAAGTTTAAAGTAACAGGCACGATAAGATATGATTTAGCAGATATGCTAAGATATAATTTTTTGCCTATACACTATTCATACAATCAATGCAGCAAGACGTGTCTTAGACTAAACATGATAAGCAGGTAATTTCCTGAGGATGATAAGTAGTTAATTTTCGACACAAAATGATAAGCGAAACTTTTGACATGCAGACACGGTCGAAGTCCAGACTCACTAATGCATCCTATCGACTTATCAGTTAGACACACTAATGCAGACCTGGTTCGCTAAGACCACCATTCTGATACCAACTGAAAGGACCCGTTCATATACATTATAAACGATTCATAATAGTTGATTACATTGCGAGGTATTTGACCTCTATATGATACATTTTACAAACATTGCATTCGTTTTTAAAAGACAAACTTTCTTTACATCAAAAATTGATAGGCATGCATACCATTTCATAATATCCACTATCCAACTATAAATTGATTTAATAATAATCTTTGATGAACTCAATGACTTGAATGCAACGTTCTTCGAAATATGCTATGAAAGACTCCAAGTAATATCTTTAAAATGAGCAAATGCACAGCGGAAGATTTCTTTAACACCTGAGAATAAACATGCTTTAAAGTGTTAACCAAACGGTTGGTGAGTTCATTAGTTTATCATAATAATTTATTTCCATCATTTTAATAGACCACAAGAATTTCATTTCTAGTTCTCATAAATATACGTCCCATGCATAGGGACAAAAATAATCATTCATATGGCGAACACCTGGTAACCGACATTAACTAGATACATATAAGAATATCCCCTATCATTCCGGGATCCTCCTTCGGACATGATATAAATTTCGAAGTACTAAAGCATCCAATACTTTGGATGGGGTTTGTTAGGCCCAATATATCTATCTTTAGGATTCGCGTCAATTAGGGTGTCTGTTCCCTAATTCTTAGATTACCAGACTTTAATAAAAAGGGGCATATTCGATTTCGATAATTCAACCATAGAATGTAGTTTCAATTACTTGTGTCTATTTTGTCAAACATTTATAAAAGCGCATGTATTCTCAGTCCCAAAAATATAAAGGGTAAAAAGGCAAATGAAACTCACCATACTGTATTTCGTAGTAAAAATACATATAACGTCATTGAACAAGTGCAAGGTTGGCCTCGAATTCACGAACCTAAATTAATTATATATATTTATGTGTTGGTCAATATTTGTCTAACAAATTAGGTCAAGTTATAGTGTACCACAATCCTAATGCTCGAGACTAATATGCAAAAGTCAACAAAAGTAAATTTGACTCAAAATAATTTCCAAAAATCTATACATGATTAATATATAGTTTAAATATCGTCATTTTATATTTTTAAATACTTTTAAAAGATTTATTAGAGTAAATAATATAATTTATTTATTAATAAATAAAATTTTATATTAAATTTATATAATAAAATATACTTTTATATATATTAAGTAATACAATTTATAGGGTTCATTTAATATCATAAAGATAATATGATAGGTATTATTAAAGTAAGTTATTACACGTAGTAAAATATGTTTGTATCACATATTTATTTGATAAAATAATATCTATAATGATAGTAAGTAAAAGTTATATTATTTTGTAATAATAATTATTATTATAAAAATATCAATATTTATAATTACTAAGATGACATTATGATAAAACGATAATTCTAATTATGATAACTTTAATATTTACGATAATTTTTAATATTATCTTTAAAATAATAATTCTATTTAAAATAATAATAATAATAAAATAATGATATTTTATAGTAACAATGACATTTCTATTAAAATGATAATTTTTGTTAAAATGATAGTTTTAATACTAACGATACTTTTAATAATAATAGTAATGATAAAAATAATAAGAACGATAATTTTATCTAAATCAATATCTTATAATATTTTAATTTCATCATGATACTCTTACTCATTATTTCCTAATCGTTTCGTTTAATAGCTTTTAATCGTCTTTTATATCGTGTTCATAATAATGATAATAATAGTAATCAAAATAATTAGGTGTTACAAATACTTGTTTTAATTACACTAATATTAATAATGATAGTTACTATAACATTATTAACGATAATACTAATAATTAACTTAATGATAATATAGTAATAATAATAATAACAATAACAATAACCATTTTTAAATAATGATATATATATTAATAATAATAATAATAATAATAATAATAATAATAATAATAATAATAATAATAATAATAATAATAATAATAATTGGATAATAATAATAATACTAATTATAACTTTAACGATAATAACGATAGTAATAATAAAAAAAAATAACAATTTTTAATGATTAATCCCTTTTATTGATAAAGATAATAGTAATGATAATAATAAGATAAAACTAGAATGACGATAAAAATGACGATAATAATAATCATTTTTAATAAAAATATCGAAAATTCAATTGTTTATAACTTCTAATCCGTTCATCGAAACCATTCGATATCTAAAGGAAAAGTTCTTAATTTTTCGCTAGCTTTCCAAGGACATGCATATCTTATACCTTATCTCAACCGCAAGTGTAACTAATTCAAGATTCAACCTAACCTGTCTAAGGGCAATATCAAAAGTACAAGCATGCATAATCCTAAATACTCGAGCACTAGTCAGGGATATACTGTTAGTATGTAAAAGTTAAATTATGAGTACTCACGTATCAATATTGAGATTCAATATTGCAAGAAAGGTACGTAGAAGCAACGGAAATGATAAACACTATATTGACCTCACGAGCATACCCATGAACCATACTCAATCACCTCTTAGCTATAACCCATAATTTCCTTAATCCTATCCTACTCGAAAAACAATTTCGAAATCACTCGGACAGCACTCCGTCGTAATATTTTATGTATACTAATAATATCTTGAAATAATACGGAGTAAATATATATATGTAAATGGATTGAGAGAGTTTAGAGAAAAATATTTTCAAGTTTTTATGAAATAATGAAACCTATTGAATTCTATTTATAATAGATTTTTGAATTATTAAAGTGAATTATTAAAGTATGAATTATTAAAGTGAATTATTAAAGTATTAATTATTAAAGCGAATTATTAAAGTATGAATTATTAAAGTGAATTATTAAAGTATGAATTATTAAAGTAAATTATTAAAGTTAAATTAAAGTAAAAATAAAGTAAAGGTAAAGTTAAGTATAGTAAAAGTATAAAACTATGTACGTATAATACGCGTATAAATATATATAATATTAATTTAAATCGTTATATATATTTAATAAAATAAAATATAAATATCGTTATCTTTATCATACTAGTTAAGTAATGAGTTGTCAAAAGTGGTTCTAGATATTTATAAAAGTTATATAGATTTTAATAATAAAGTTCTTTTTAAACTGAAAACGTTTTTGTACGTTTGAAACTAAATAGATCAATCGAGTCTTTATGAGATTCAATCTTCCACTATCCTTTGTCTAGTTCTCAATGATTGACAATTTATTCTTATTTATAAATCACTTTACCATTTTCCGAATATTGTTAAAATGGAAAGATTTCTCAAATCAACGTAGGCCTTTCAACAGAGACTTGTAATCATAATTCAATATATCTGATAATTCAATCATTTGATCTTATCTTCTAATTCCATTGATAAACATTTTGAAACAGATACAATCATATAAAGTATTTAATCTAATATTTTGTTTACGTTTCAAGTTATAATATATATACACATATACATATATAATCATATTCGTTTAATGGTTCGTGAATCGTTGGAACTTGGTCGAGGTTGAATGAATGTATGAACATAGTTTAAAATTCTTGAAATTTAACTTAACAAATATTGCTTATCGTGTCGGAAACATATAAAGATTAAAGTTTAAATTTGGTTGGAAATTTCCGGTGTCGGAAACATATAAAGATTAAAGTTTAAATTTGGTTGGAAATTTCCGGGTTGTCACATGTTAAACATTCAATATGTGTATTTAATATATATCATATAAGTATTAAATATAAATAAATTAACGATATGTAATATTAATATATTAAATGAAAATACAAATATATATATATATATATATATATATATATATATATATATATATATATATATATATATATATATAGGGGCAGGATCAATGGGGAAGTAACCAATCGGGGGGAAGCGGGGGGAAGCAAAATTTTTTTATTTTTTTTCGCTTTTTTTCCGGCATCAAGATCACACTAAAATATGAATATTTAGAAGAGACACTTCGTGATGAATGTTATTATTTAGGCGGGAAAACGATCGAAAAAAATAACATTCAAGATAATATTGTTCGTGAAGAATATGAACGTTTTTTTTCTTTATGTTTTGTGAAGTAAAATTTAGCCTGATAAACCCTAAATTCTAAATCTAAACCCTAAATCTAAACCCTAAACCCTAAATTTCTAAACCCTAATATCTAAACCCTATAAACCCTAATATCTAAACCCTAATATCTAAACCCCAATAGCTAAAACCTCAAAATACGCTCGAAAAACACGATAATTGTTATATATTACTTCTTCGAGCGTTTTCCCGCCAAAATAAAAACATTTATCACAAAGTGTCTCTACTAAATGTTCATATTTTCATCTCATCTATAATGTTCGTGAACAAAGTTTTTTCAAAAAAAAAGAAAAAAAAAAGTTTTTGCTTTCCCCCGCTTCCCCCAATGGTTACTTCCCTCTTGACCCTACCACTATATATATATATATATATATATATATATATATATATATATATATATATATATATATATATATATATATATATATATATATATATATATATATATATATATATATATATAGTTATTATAATAATATTATTATTACTTCCATTATTACTATTAGTATTATTAATATTAGAATTATTATTATTGCTATTATTCTAATTGAAAAGTTATTATTAATAAAGTTAACATGTTAAATAGAAAAAATATAAGGATAATTAAAGATACAATTTTAATTATTGTTATGATTACTAATTATTATTATTACTAAAAATCATCACTTTTATTAGTATTAATATTATCATATTATTATCATATATTATTACTAATTCCTTTATCAATAATATTATTATTATTAGTAATACTATTATTTGTATTATTAATAGTATTAATATATTTATATTTGTTAATCTCAAAAATCAAAAATTATAATCAGATATACATAAACACAGTTATATATATATAATTATATATACACAAATATATATATAAATATGAATACAATTATATGAAAATAAATTATATAAATCTTTACGTACTATATAGGGACCCAATTCTGTTTCAAATCATTTTTGTTCTGTTTAATTTGTTGGAACTAATTAAAATATGTCGACTTCATCTCAAAACTCATTCCAAAATCTGTTGCCAGTCGATATCTACTTTATTGGTTTTGTTTTTTTTCAGTTGTTCCTTTCTTCTGATTTATTCTATGTGTCGATCACCTATCTGTATTTTAATCAGCAAATAATTCAAGGATGTGGATTAACTCATTCATTACTTTCATCATCACTATCAATTAACAAATTCAATGAGTTCAATTTGTCGAATTTTTACAGAAATAAATGAAGAACAATGAACCTGTACCCTGTTCTTGTATCATTTTCCAAAAATCTCGAATTCTTGATTTATTTAAAATTCTATTAATGCGTTTATGTTCTAAATCCTTCATTTAATCTATATGAAAGGTTTCAAGGTTCAATTGGTCCTATCGCCTTCAAATTCTGAAGTCAAAGGTATTTTTCAAAAAAAGTCAAAATATGTGTTCATCTTTAAATTCATAATCGTTTTAAGATTTTTGTTGGAATTAAAGACCTAGAAAGATTCTAGACAGCTTTTAAAACATATTTCATTTAGGAATTGTGAGTCAAAACGCTTTTAAATTCGAGTTATGATTTTTAGTTCATACGTATTTCTTTTATGGCTGTTACAGTTTTTGTTTTTGTTTTTTTATATATTAATAGAAGTAATTATTTACAGAAGGTAACGTTATTACAATTAAAATAAATAAAATATGTTAATTTTGTTATGGGATTTGGAATTGATCTCGGATCGATGTTAATTAGGTCAAGTGAAGAAGAAGATGATTATAGACAGAAATAGTATTGGTATATATATATTCATGTGTAGTATAAATCAGAGAGGTATCACAGCTTGGATGGTTGAGTGTCTGTTTGAGTTAGCTACAGGTCTCGGTTTCGAGTCCTGAATGGAGCATAATTTTTTTAAAGCCTTTTTTCCTTAAGGTAGTTTTTATTTCAATTATTATTATTATTATTATTATTATTATTATTATTATTATTATTATTATTATTATTATTATTATTATTATTATTATTATTATTATTATTATTATTATTATTATTATTATTATTATTATGATTATGATTATTATTATTAATGTTATTATCATAATTATTATTGTTCTGATTATTATCATTATTATTATTGTTATTATTATATTATTATTATTATTATTATTATTATTATTATTATTATTATTATTATTATTATTATTATTATTATTATTATTATTATTATTATTATTATTATTATTATTATTATTATTATTATTATTATTAACTAGTATTACTATTAAATGTAATTGTTACTATTATTATTCTGATTATCATCATTAACTTAGTTATATTTAATAGAACAAGTATTATTATTATTATTATTATTATTATTATTATTATTATTATTATTATTATTATTATTATTATTATTATTATTATTATTATTATTATTATTATTATTATTATTATTATTATTATTATTATTATTATTATTATTATTATTATTATTATTATTATTATTATTATGATTGTGATTAAGAGCATTGCTATTATATATTCATTGTTATCTAGATCAAAATCAATAAACGATGTTTTATTAAAATCCTATAATTATTAGTATTATCAATATAGATATTACTATTATCAATATAATTATAATTAATATTATCATTATGAGAACGATACAAATTATTATTATCTTCATTTGTATTAGTACTTGTAACATTTTATAATTATTAATATCATTAATGTTGACATAGGTATAATTATTAATATTACCATTTTCATGATTATCATTAACCAGTACTGTTAATATTAAAATTTAATATAAATACTACTAAAAGTATCATTACTTTAAATCTATATATATTTTTTAAAAACTAATATTAATACTATCATTAATATTATTAGGAGTATGAAAATTATTATTATTATCAATATAAATATTCTAGAGTTATTATAACTAGTATTTTGTAAAGAGGAAGAGTAATTATGTAAAAATATATTTAACACCCATAATTTAAATATATTAATACTTTCATTTATCTAAAATATACAAAATGAATATATAATAAAATATATAAGTTATTAATATAAAATTATCACTAATAAAAATATAAATATTTGTTCGATTACAAGAATACGTTTTAATACATATACGAATAATATAGGTTCGTGAATCCAAGGCCAACCCTACACTTGTTCAATGTCGTCATATGTATTTTTACTACAAAATACAACATGGTGAGTTCATTTGATTCCCTATTACTCTGTATATTTTTGGGACTGAGAATACATGCGCTACTTTTACAACTGCTTTATTAAATGCTTTTGAAATACATTTTGAACTGCGAATACATGAAATGCTCTTATAAATGTTTGACGAGATTGACACAAGCAAAACATTCCTCGAATGAATTATGTGGACGTGATAATTGCCACCATTGAATTATGTGGACGTGATAATTGCCACAATTGATATGAATATTTTTCCCCTGATTATTATTGCTTAGTAAACTAAGAATTACGGAACATCACTAATTTTGAGAATTAGTGCACGCCTAATTGACGCGAATCCTAAAGGTAGCTACCGGGTTTAACACCCCCACCCAGAATGTTCACTTGACGGAAGGGCTAGTGGGCGTGGTGTTTAGTACTTCGAAGTTTATATGATTATTATACAGACGAGATGTTCTGTTTTGGGGATATTATTATGCGCATTATATGTTAAGGTCGGTTACCAAGCCAAGCTATGAAAGCAATGAAAAGTGAATGTTATGTATCGAGAGAATGATTTTATACACATGTTATGTGTATGTTATTTTTGTGCACAAGATATGTGTACGGTTACTAAGATTTATGAAAGATGATTTCGTACACGAGAAAGGTGTACTGTATTTAAAAGATATCGCGTGTACATTACAGGTGGGTATAGGATTCAGGCCCATTTGTACCATACAGGATTTAAATCTTGTGGTCTATCAAAATGATGAATTTTATTGTTTTATGATAAACCTATGAACTCACCAACCTTTTAGTTGACACTTGAAAGCATGTTTATTCTCAGGTATGAAAGAAATCTTCCGCTGTGCATTTGCTCATATTAGAGATATTACTTGGAGTTATTCATGATATATTTCAAAAGACGTTGCATTCGAGTCGTCGAGTTCATCAAGATTATTATTAAGTCAATTATAGTTGGAGGTATTATGAAATAGTATGCTTGCCGTCAACTTTCGATGTAAAGAAAGTTTGTCTTTTAAAAACGAATGCAATGTTTGTAAAATGTATCATATAGAGGTCAATTACCTCGCGATGTAATCAACTATTGTGAATCGTTTATATTGTATATGAACGGGGCATTTCAAGTATGCTCATAATAATCATACTAGATACTAACAGTTAATGTTAGTTGAATATGAAGGTTATGAACAAGGGATAGGTTATGAATATGTTGAACTAGTAATGAAAATCATGTATTGATTATGATTAATATGATTAAGGTTAGGAGAATTGAATAATGATTATGGTTATACATGAAGTATTGAATAAGGTTAAAAGGTAATGAAGATTATAATTAATAAGATTGTGAAATTTAAGAAGTGTTAGGTTATAAACTAGTAATATAATTATGTATGAATAAAAAGTTTATGATTTTATGTGCTAAGGTATAATGAATTAGTGTTGAATATGATTAAGTAATTGGTTTGATCATGAAGCTAGTTAATAATAATGGTTAAAAGATTATGAATCTTGATTATGATTATGAATAAGTGATGAAACTATATTATGATTATGATAGTAAAGAATGTACGGTGAATTATAAGTATATAAGAACGTTAAAAGGGTATGATTTTATGTGATGTTGATTAATAATTAATGATATATAAACATGCATGCTTGCATGCATACGTATGTGTATACTTGTAGATATATGTGTGTGTATATGTAAATATATACATACATGTATATGTATGTGTATATATGTATGTATATGTACGTAAGTATGAGTGTGTATGTAAGTACATAAGGTTAATAAATGTAAAAAGATAAATAATTATATGTACCACCTTACATTAATGTACATATACAACACTTACATATAGCAGATTCGGTAAAGATTCAGTAAACCAGATTCTGTATCAGAAACTGATCAGTAACACAAGTAACACACCCAGATTCGGTAAAGATTCGATAACCACAAGATTTGAAGCCTTAGAACACTTAAAACCAATGAATTAAGTGGTATAGAGACTCTAGTTCGGTATCTGACTTGGTAGTCAAATTCTGTAAACTTTTGAATGCAAACACAATCTAATTCCTTTGAATTAGATTCGCTAACCTTGCTGCACAAAGAAACAAGTTAGTAACACATAGAATATTAAAGATACCGAATGTATAGGATATCGAGTGTCAACTGTAGCAGTTGACAATACTGATTCTAAGTATAGAATCTTAGAAAACAATCAAATCCTTTCTCAAACCACACCAATTAGCTGCGTATGATCAAACCGAATGTGATATAATCACAAACACACCACAATCTACAATACTTAACACAAATTGTTAACTTTGAAGCAGACTCGGTATGGAAGTTAAGATACCGAGAGTTGATCGAATCTTCAAAACTTGAAGAATTGAAGAAATTAAACTGTCAGAAATGTGATTAAACACCTCACGATCACAACTGAAACCTCAAACCTTTACTAAAATACAGAATCAAGCTTGAATTGATCAATACCGAGAGTTTTAGCCACAAACTCTAAAAATCAACTTGATTCTTCATAATTATTGTTCAAAAGCTGTAATGATGATCGAAACTCTTTCTAATCAACCTAATACACCTTCACTGAACTTATCACAAGAATCTGAATGTCAGATTATCAGATTCAAATATACCGAATCTGATTCAATATACCGAGAGTGTCTGTAATCTTCAATCTCTGGATCGATCTAGTGATGTAATATCACTCCCTGGAAGCTCTGATACCAAATGATATGTCAGATCATGTTGAGATTAGAAGACGAGACAAGCTAGAATGAGATTCGATATGTATGAAGGAGACTCGGTATGAGAGAGAATCAATAAGATTTACATTTCACATCTTCTAGAACTCGTTTACAATGCAATGGCTATCTAATTAGGACTACATAGGTTCCTTATATAGCCCTCTTCTAAGGAACCTTCATTTAAGCATGTTGCACATTAACACTATACAACTTCGGGGTCCTAACACCAGCTACAGCTGACACTCCTGCCATTCCTGGCAGAGAAGTTATCCTCACTCCAGCAAAATAAGATAGTGAGGATAAACGTCATGTTAGACTTGACCTTAAGATCAGAACCCTGTTAGCTATAACTTTACCTAACCATTTGTTTAAACTGATTAAGCGAAAGCTGAATGCTAAGCTTATGATAGACTATCTTGATGTAACTTATGAAGGCATGGATGAGTTTAGGCAAAATAAGATCATTGTCTTGAAAAGAGAGTATGAAATGTTCTTTGCTTATAAGAGTGAGACCCTTAAGCAAACCTTCATTAGGTTTAACTCCTTAGTGGCTGACCTACTTACTTCGAAAATCACATATACTGATTTTGAACAAGTAAACAAATTCATTGACTCACTGCCTACTAAATGAAAACCTGTCACTGACCCCTTAAGAACCACTCAGACCTTAAAGAACTTCAACTTGTCATCTCTATATGGTATACTTTGGAACCATGAGAAGGCAGAAGCCAAACTAGAACATAATTTGAAAGAAAACTTTAAGTCTACCCCCACCACTTCAAAATCTTCTAAGACAGATGATACTGCTTTTATTGTTACTGATAAAAAGAAAGCTCAAAAAGCTTTACTACTTCAAAAGTTGATGGCAGAAGAAGAGTCAGCTGAAGATGATGTGGATAGTGGTACTGGGTCTGAAGAAAGCAGTGATGATGAAGATGATGTAGAAGGGTTTGCTGAAAGTATGGTTTTGCTGGCTAGGCAGTTCAAAAGATTCAATCGTAATAGAACCAGCAAGCCATACAAAGGGAGTAAGAAACCAAGTGCTAGGTACATCAGCAAATCAGTCAAGGGCCCCAAATCCGAGTGTTACAGTTGTGGGAAGGTTAGACATTTTGCTGCTGAATGCATGTCCAGGAAACCTTCAACTTCACATGCTAACTCCTTCTCAAAAGCTGATAAGTACAAGAACAAGTACAAAGCTATGAAGGCTCAGATGAAGGAAAGCTCAAAGGCTGATAAGAAGGGAAAGAAACCAGAAAAGGTACTAGTTGCTGAGCATCATGACTGGGATCAAATCAGCTCATCGTCATCTTCTGACAGTGAAACTAATGATGATTGTGCTGGTTATGCTTTTGGTAAAAAGCTGTGTTTGATGGCCAAGGAGGTCGAGGAGTCTGATGAGGATGATAATGGTAGTACATTTATGGCTGACATGAGGGAAGCTGACTTGAAAAAGAATTCACCTCCATGGAAATCTAAAATGCTGTATAAGGTTGATAATTTACGAACTTATATTGATGATGAAAAAGCTGAAATGTTTGACTACCTAAGAGTTGATTTATGCAGAGGCAGTAAACGTGAAGAAGTTTTGAAAAATGATAACAAATCTTTGAATGAAAAACTTAAAGGCAAAAATGATGATATTAAAATCTTGAAAGAGGAAATTTCCAAACTTGAAAAACAAAATTTTGCGTTAAAGTCTCTTCACATTGAAGCAGCAGATGTCAAGAACCAGCTAAACGATCTTAAAAAGGTTGTTACTTCATTGTTTACATCTGCTCAACGCACATCTAAATGTGTAAATGTGCAGGTGCCTGCCCAAGTTGAGGCCTTCTTTGCTGGTGACTATGCTGCTGCTGCTGCTCTTGCAGAAGTTACTTTTATAGACCCTATTCTTGAAACTGATCCTGAAGCTGGCTTGCCAAATACTTTTGCTAAGATAGGTAAGGGTAAAAAGATCTTAACAAATAAGTTTGTCAGACCTATAGAGACCCCACCACCGTTCATGAAAGAGATCTTGGAGAGTGAAGTTAAAGCTAAGGAAATCAGTACTTCAATTGATGAAACTACTGATCCCTCAAGCATTTACTATATGACTCCCAAGGAGAGACAAATCAAGAAAGAGATAACTGAAAATAATTGAAGAAATTCAAAATCAGTTAAATCTGTGAGTTGTCTTACTGCTGAGCCTACTACTGAAAGTCATACTAGCCAACCAGTAACTGTAGACGAACCAGCAAATCCTGATGCTGGGAAGTCTAAAGTGACTCCTGCTGGTCAACCATCAGCAGTAGACAAACCAGTAACTTCCCACACTGGTAAGTTAAAATCCAAAGGCAAAGCAGCAAATCGTGTTGACGGTACTGGTTCCAAGCCAAAAGCTTGTAACGACCCAAACCTCGTTATACCAAAATATGACCCCAAAAAATTTTTCTATTTCAACACATCTGGACGGCGTCCAGTTATCTGGACGGCGTCCACCTCTGAAGGGTGGGACAGCGTCCAAGCATATTGGACGGCTTCCAAATGAACTGAAAGTTTCTGCTCCCCGGGTCCAACTTACATGAGCGGAAATCCCGTTTCCCGACACTTTTAAACGAAACCCTTTTCACAACATGTTAACATAATTAAAACTAAGAATTTTCCACAATAAAACCAAGTTTTACAACATCGGGCCCACATCGGCCGTTTTATGAGTTTCGTTCAAAAATACAAGTTCAACCATAAGAGTTTAAATTCCAAACGACACCTAGAGCATGGTGTTTGGGGTTAAACTACCCACATCTTGGCCAAACTTCAAAAGCTAAACATTCCAAATGCGTCCCCTATCAAAACAAAGCGGGAGACCACTAATCCAACCGAACACCCTTACCCTTGTCCATGCCGGAACCTAAAAAGAGTAAACAACGAGAGGGTAAGCAAAGCTTAGTGAGTGCAATAGTTATACACATACATATATAACCTACTTACTTGCAAACACTTATACCAAATCCGCATACATACTAGCAATATAATTAGCAAACCTTCATAACGTATAACGCTAAATCCTCGATAACATAAGCTAGTATAACAATAGCATATAACGCAAACAATACAATATGCTACAACACAAAACACAAACATCGATGTTCACAACATCCATTAGTATTCAAATCTCAAGGCTAGCCCAACGAATGGTATCGTCAACATCGAACTTATTCCCCATCCGTCCTAATTAATGTGGTATCATCAACATCGAACTTAAACCCACATATGAGGTATCGTCAACATCGAACTTAAACCCTCATCGAATGTCACTATAATAGTGGTATGGCTTCGTCAACATCGAACTTTAAATCCATACATGAGGTATCGTCAACATCAAACTTAAACCCTCATCAAAACGAACAAACAATATACTCTAGGATATGGTATCGTCAACATCAAACTTTAACCCATACCCCACAGGCAAATAAATCATATACATACATATATAATTATTCCACTCATCTTAACGCCTTTGGTGAGTTAATCAAGCTCGCAACCTTCAATGCGGCGTACCTATTACATCATTCATATGATCAATCATACAATCGAGTTGGTCAACCAACTTACTCCCCATTCAAGTGACACATTGACCCATAGTGCAAATTTCGACCCATTTGCACACTTAACCCTAATACTAGCCATTTCGGTCTTAATATACCTTGTAACACAAGGTCATCGCATTTTTACACCCATTAAATAACTTAGGTCATCAATGACTCCCTTGACCCATTTCAAAGTTAACACACCCATTTGGGTCACCACCATACCCAAATAGCACTTACTTACTCAATATCTAGGTGTGCTAGTACTCAACTAACCAATTAAGACTCTTAAACACATTTATCATTTTAGAACCCTAGGTTAGTCATCTTTGAGTCCCCATGACCCAAACTTACCCAAAACCCCCAAATTACAAGAAAATGGGTTTTAAGTTCATCACCTACCCAAACCCTAACCCTTAAACAATTAAAGTAAGGAATTCAAGGTTAAGACTTACCACTACAATCAAAACGTAGCTAGGGAGTAGATGAACAACTTTAAAACATGCACTTTGACCCGAAACTAGCTTCTTCCTCTTTGGATTGAGCTTTCTCACACAAAAACCCTTCTCTCTCTCTAGAATTTAAGTGGATAAGAAGTGGTGGTTGAAAATGGAGTGATGACACTCAATGAACTGATCTAGGGACCTTAAACTCGTTCCATAAGTGAAATTACCAAGAAGCCCCTTTAATATATCCAAAGTAAGACAGCTGGCCCGCCAGTACATCTGGACGGCGTCCAGAATACTGGACGGCGTCCAGTCCTTCAACACAGGACGGCGTCCCACACTTTGGATGGCATCCCAACCATATAGGAAAACATGATGTTACAACTCTCTCCCACTTGAACCGGATTGCGTCCTCGCGATCCAAGCTGCATGACAAGCAGGAAGATATACCAAAACAAACTCTTCGGGCTCCCAAGTAAACTCGGAACCTTTACTATGACGCCATTGAACTTTATAAGTTCTCATCTCTTTATTCCTCAACCTTTTTACCTTTTCGTCGAGTATCGCAATCGGCTCCTCAACATACTCTAACTTGTTATTTAGTTCAATTTTGTCTAATGGCATCCATGAAGAATCATCCGCAAGACACTTACGGAGATGGGAAACATGAAATGTATTATGGATCCCTGCAAGCTCTTCGGGTAATTCTAAATGATACACAACTTCACCAACATGAGCTAAAATCTTAAATGGCCCAATAAACCGAGGAGCTAACTTTCCCCATTTTCTAAACCGAATAATACCCTTCCATGGCGAAACTTTAAGCATCACCATGTCACCTTCTTGGAACTCAATCAGTCCCCTTCGTCTATCAGCATACGACTTTTGTCTATCTTGTGCCGCTTTTAAATGAGCCCGAATCGCCTCAATCTTGCTATTCGTCTCTAAAACCAAATCGGTACTCCCGATTTCCCTTTATCCCACTTCGCCCCAACAAATTGGAGTTTGACACCTCCGCCCATAGAGCATCTCATACGTTGGCATTCCAATACTAGAGTGGTAACTATTGTTGTACGAGAACTCCACCAAAGGTAAGTACTCATCCCAACTACCACCGAAATCAATAATACACGCCCGTAATATATCCTTCAAAGTTTGATTTGTACGCTCGGTTTGGCCGCCCGTTTGAGGATGGTATCCCGTGCTCATTCTCAATTATGTACCCATATCTTCATGAAACTTATTCTAAAACCGAGATGCGAAACGAGTATCCCAATCCGAAATAATAGATATAGGAACCCCATGTCTCGATATCACCTCCTTGATAAACAACTTCGACAAAGCCTCCGACGATATCGTTTCTCGAATGGGAAGAAACAAGGCACTTTTCGTCAACCGATCAACTATCACCCAAATCGAATCAAATTGGGTTCTCGCCGTCTTTGGTAACTTTGTAATGAAATCCATGGTAATGTGCTCCCATTTCAATTTCAGGACTTCCAATGGTTGTAACTTACCATACGGCTTTTGGTGCTCGGCCTTAACTTGCAAACACGTGACACATTATTCAACATACTTTACAACATCACATTTCATACCCGGCCACCAATACTCTTTCTTCAAATCAAGATACATTTTCGTCACTTCCGGGTGAATGGAATACTTTGACTTATGTGCTTCATCAAGTAGCACTCGTCGGTAATCACGCATTTTAGGCACCCACACTCTTCCTTGAAAAGACAACAAACCATGCGGGCCTAAGGTGATAAACTCCGTTTGGCCCACGATTCGTTCCTCATGTTTGTTGTTAACAAAAGCTTCAATTTGAATCTCACCAAGCTTTACAAGAAAATCGTTAGTAATAATCATGCGTAACGATCCTACTCGTATCGCCGGATGTTGACTCTTCCGACTCATAGCATCCGCGACCACATTCGCCTTACCCGGATGATAAAGTATTTCACAATCGTAATCTTTTACCACATCCATCCACCTACATTTACGATAATTCAAATCTCGTTGGTCAAAAAGATGTTTTAAGCTCTTGTGGTCCGAATATATCGTACATTTGACACCGTACAAATAATAGCGCCAAATTTTCAACCCATGAACAACCGCCGCCAACTCAAGATCATGAGTCGGATATCTCGTTTCGTGTTCCTTTAATTTTCGAGAGGCGTAAGCAATGACTTTACCTCTTTGCATTAGAACACACGCGATCCCATTTAAAGAAGAATCACAATAAACCGTCATGTCTTCTACACCTTCCGATAACACTAACACCGGAGATTGACACAACTTCTCTTTTAACAATTGAAAAGCAATTTCTTGCTTGTTTTCCCAATTAAATCTCGCGTTCTTTCTCGTCAACTTCTTCAATGAAGAGGCGATATTAGAAAAGCCTTGGATAAACAGACGATAATAACCGGCCAATCCGAGAAAACTTCGGATTTCCGTTGGCGTAGTCTGTCGTCCCCAACTTTTTACCGTCTCGATCTTCCCTGGATCTACTTGAATACCATCTTTGTTCACAATATGGCCGAGGAATTGGACTTCCCTTAGCCAAAATTCACATTTGGAGAATTTTGCATACAATTTCTCCTTCCGCAACGTCTTCAACACACCACGAAAATGATGTTCATGTTCTTTCATACTCTTCGAATAGACAAGTATGTTGTCAATGAATACAATCACCAACTTGTCCAACATAGGTTGGCACACTCGGTTCATAAGATCCATGAATGCCGCCGGTGCATTCGTAAGACTGAAAGGCATAACTACAAACTCAAAATGCCCATAATGCGTTCAAAAGGCCGTTTTCTCAATATCTTCCTCACGGACCCGCATTTGGTGATAGCCGGGCCGTAAGTCAATTTTAGAAAAATAAGTCGCACCTTGGAGTTGATCAAACAAATCGTCAATCCGAGGCAATGGATAATGATTCTTGATCGTCACTTTATTCAACTCTCGATAATCATTGCACATTCGCATACTACCATCCTTCTTCTTCACGAATAAAACCGGAGCGCCCCATGGTGAAGTACTCGGTCGAATAAAACCCTTTTCAAGAAACTCTTGGGTTTGATTTAACAACTCTTGTATTTCCGTTGGTGCTAAAAGATAACGAGTTTTAGCAATGGGAGTAGCTCCCGGAACTAACTCAATACGAAATCCAACTTGTCTTTCCGCCGGAACACCCGGTAATTCATCCGAAAAAACGTCTTCGAATTCACTAACCACCGGAATTTCACAAATGGATGGTGGCTCTTCACGAGTATCAACCACATGGGCAAGAAAATCCATGCCACCACTAACAAGAAAATGTCGTGCTCGTGCATAAGTGCATAATGGCACAAGCCTTCTCCGTCTCTCGCCATGAATAATTCACTCTCCCCCACTTGGGGTCTTCACATGAATAGATTTTTCATGGCATGCAATATCGGCTCTATAACGATCGAGCCAATCCATACCAACAACAATATCGAATTCACCCAAAGTCATCGGGATAAGATCAAGTTTAAATGTTTCGGAACCAAACACAATATCACAATCATTACAAACATCAACCCCTAGCACCGTCTTACCATCCACTATTTCAACTTCTACCGGATGACTTAACTTAGCTAGCGGTTTATCAAGCGTAGAAACAAATCTTGGAGAAACAAACGATAAATCAGCACCGCTATCAAATAGGATCCTTGCCGGATTAGAGTTAACCATGAAAGTACCTGAGACAACTTCGTTTGATTGCTTGGCCTCATCATGGGTCATTAAGTAATTTCGTCCTCTAGCCGTACCCGCCACCTTCTCTAACCGTTTAACATGGTCAGTATTTAAATCGGGACACTCCGACTTTCAGTGTCCTTCTTTGTTGCAATTAAAACAAGTGAGTTTGTTTGTCGAAGAAGGCTTCGTACAATCTAGAGCCAAATGTCCTCGTACCCCACAATTGTAGCAAGTAGGGATAAAGTTCCTGAAACCTCCCTTCTTCACACTATTCACACTTTCGGAACCCTTCTTGTTTTTCTTATTGGAAAAGTTCGAATGACTCGAACCTTAAAATTTTCTCTTAGAAAAAGAGAAATCGCTTCTTTTTGGAATCTTCGGTTCGAAACCCCGAGCCAATTCAAATAACTCGTCAAAAGACTTAGCCATTCCCTGACTAATCTTACCCTTCAACTCATCGCTTAGTGTACGATAAAAATCTAGCATCAACTTGTGATGATCACCAACATACTCCGGACAAAAACGAGTGTTTGCCAAGAAGGTAGACTTGAGAGTCACCAAGCCCATTGAACCTTGTCGCAAATTGTGCAACTCGTCTCAGATTCTATCAAGGTCGGAAGGAGTCCGGTATTCTTTAAAAAATTCCCTTGTAAACTCTTCCCACGTCAAGCTCATGCATTGATCTTCCCCATATAATCGGATTTTATCGTCCCACCACAACTTGGCCTCTTCACGCAACATACTAGAACCGTACCTCGTCTTCTTCTCGGGAGGACACTCTGCAATACGGAAAGCCCCATCGATGTCAGAGATCCAACATGTGCTTTTCAACGGATCCCTTACTCCATTAAGCATAGGAGGTTGAGCATCCTTGAAATTTTTGTAATGGAAGTCTCGCCTTCCATGTCCACCGTTACCATCACCCCCTTCACCACGAGGATAAATATTTCTAGCTTCTAATGCCTCTTCGATTGCAGCATTCATTCATTCATTTATTAACTCGGTTACTTGCCCATCAACTGATTCTTGGAAAACCTTTCGGACATCATCAAGAAATTCCGCTCTTTGCTTTTTAATGATGGCCTCAACTTTGGCCGTAAACTCGAGGTCCTCGCTCGTACCTCCTTCATGGTTCTCAGGTCCGTTTTTTGTCTTCATACTATAAAACGGAAATAGATTAAACAATGAAACGAAAGGATACAACATAATATTCATGTACACCTCACCGCCCCATCTTGCTCAACAATCGTCGTGCATTGCTTGTTTGACATGATTTGAACATGTAACAACGGTAGCTAATCATTGTTACGCGAACACGTCGCATTAACTCGCTAGTACAACGTCTATCTTGCTTGATGATTGCAAAACACAACACAAAACAATTAGCGCATAGTTAGTTTACCTAAACCTAGGCACTAACCAATCCCCGGTCTGACCCGTCTCCTACAAGTCCCGCATAAAATGCATACACAATAAAGTCTAAGTCTAGGCACCTATCTCAAGTCACCTAAATCCCTTAGACCATGCTCTGATACCACTTGTAATGACCCAAACCTCGTTATACCAAAATATAACCCAATTTTTTTTTCTGTTTCAACATATCTGGACGGCGTCCAGTTATCTGGACGGCGTCCAGCTCTGAAGGGTAGGACAACGTCCAATCATATTGGACGGCATCCAAATGAACTGAAAGTTTCTGCTCCCCAGGTCCAACTTACATGAGTGGAAATCCCTCTTCCCGACGAAACCCTTTTCACAACATGTTAACATAATTAAAACTAAGAAGTTTCCACAATAAAACCAAGTTTTACAACATCAGGCCCACATCGGTCGTTTTACGAGTTTTGTTCAAAAATACAAGTTTGACCATAAGAGTTTAAATTCCAAACAACACCTAGAGCATGGTGTTTGGGGTTAAACTACCCACATCTTGGCCAAACTTCAAAAGCTAAACATTCCAAATGCGTCCCCTATCAAAACAAAGCGGGAGACCACTATTCCAACCGAACACCCTTACCCTTGTCCACGCCGGAACCTAAAAAGAGTAAACAACGAGAGGGTAAGCAAAGCTTAGTGAGTGCAATAGTTATACACATACATATATAACCAACCTACTTGCAAACACTTGTACCAAATCCGCATACATACTAGCAATATAATTAGCATACCTTCATAATGTATAACGCTAAATCGTCGATAACATATGCTATTATAACAATAGCATATAACACAAACAATACAATATGCTACAACACAAAACATAAACATCGATGTTCACAACATCCATTAGTATTCAAATCTCAAGGCTAGCCCAACGAATAGTATCGTTAACATCGAACTTATTTCCCATCCTTCCTAATTAATGTGGTATCATCAACATCGAACTTAAACCCACATATGAGGTATCGTCAATATCGAACTTAAACCCTCATCGAATGTCACTACAATAGTGGTATGGCTTCGTCAACATCGAACTTTAAATCCATACATGAGGTATCGTCAACATCGAACTTAAACCCTCATCAAAACGAACAAACAATATACTCTAGGATATGGTATCGTCAACATTGAACTTTAACCCATACCCCACAAGCAAATAAATCATATACATACATATATAATTATTCCACTCACCTTAACGCCTTTGGTGAGTTAATCAAGCTCGCAACCTTCAACGCGGCGTACCTATTACATCATTCATATAATCAATCATACCATCGAGTTGGTCAACTAACTTACTCCCCATTCTAGTGACACATTGACCCATAGTGCAAATTTCGACCCATTTGCACACTTAACCCTAATATTAGCCATTTCGGTCTTAATATACCTTTTAACACAAGGTTATCGCATTTTCACACCCATTAAATAACTTAGGTCATCAATGACTCCCTTGACCCATTTTAAAGTTAACACACCCATTTGGGTCACCACCATACCCAAATAGCACTTACTTACTTAATATCTTGGTGTGCTAGTACTCAACTAACCAATTAAGACTCTTAAACACATTTATCATTTTAGAACCCTAGGTTAGTCATATTTGAGTCCTCATGACCCAAACTTACCCAAAACCCCCAAATTACAAGCAAATGGGTTTTAAGTTCATCACCTACCCAAACCCTAACCCTTAAACAATTAAAGTAAGGAATTCAAGGTTAAGACTTACCACTACAATCAAAACGTAGTTAGGGAGTAGATGAACAACTTTAAAACACGCACTTTGACCCGAAACTAGCTTCTTCCTCTTTGGATTGAGCTTTCTCACACTAAAACCATTCTCTCTCTAGAATTTAAGTGGATAAGAAGTGGTGGTTGAAAATGGAGTGATGACACTCAATGAACTGATCTAGGGGCCTTAAACTCGTTCCATAAGTGAAATTACCAAAAAGCCCCTTTAATATATCCAAAGTAAGACAGCTGGCCCGCCAGTACATCTGGACGGCGTCCAGAATACTGGACGGCGTCCAGAATACTGGACGGCGTCCAGAATATTGGACGGCGTCCAGTCCTTCAGCACAGGACGGTGTCCCACACTTTGGACGGCGTCCCAACCATCTGGGAAAACAAGATGTTACAAAGCTGCACATAAGGGAAAAGCTAAAACAGTAGAGTCAAGTACTGAGACATCTATCGCTGAGATACTGACTGTGAAGCTCGACCAGCTGCTACTGGCAGTCACCCAAAGCCAGCAGCAGAACCAGTTACCCAGTACATCTACTGCCAACCAGCTACCGAGACCAAAAGTGAGAAAATGCTACAAATGTGGCAGCAAAGCTCACTTGTCCCATCAATGTACCCAAGTTATAAACCCCAAATGCTGCTACCCCTCAAAGCAACCAAGCAGCAAGGAAGAAAGCATCAAAGATGACTCTTCCAGAACCCATCCTTGGATGGGTTCCCAAAAAGAACTAATCTCTTAGCTACTGTGCAGTGCATTCAAAACAAGCAAATCTGGTATCTCGATAGTGGTTGTTCGAGACATATAACCGGATGTAAGTCCTTGCTGATGGAATATCAAGAAAAGGATGTCCATTTGTTTCATATGGAGATAATTTGTTGGGTTACACTAAGGGTTTTGGTACTTTAACAAATAGGAATGTTACATTTTTAAATGTAGCATATGTCGTTGGGCTTAAACAAAATTTACTCAGGATAAGCCAACTGACAAGCAAAAGTAAGATAGTCCAATTCAGAAGGAAGATTGACACTATTATTGATAAGATAGGGAAGCCACTGCTGACAGCAAAAAGACATGAGAACATGTATCAAATTGACATGAACACATCAATCACAACAACTGATACTTGTTTTTATTCAAAGGCCTCAGACAACCTCAAGTGGTTATGGAACAAGAGACTCTTACATCTCAACTTAAAAGATATTCACAAATTATCTAGTAAAAGTTTGGTGTCTGGGCTACCCACAATGTCTTATGTGAAGGACATATGTGTCCTGGTTGTGAAAAAGAAAAGCATCACCATGCCTCATTCAAGTCAAAGCAGATTTCATCTATTGAGAAACCATTTCACCTACTTCATATGGATCTTTTTGGTCCTGTTAATATAGCCAGCTGTAGTGGAAAGAAGTATACACTGGTGATTGTTGATCAATATTCTAGATTCACTTGGGTATTCTTTTTGAAGCAAAAGAGTGAAGCTGCTGATGAAATTATCAATTTTATAAAAAGAATGAAACTACTGAATGGGCAACTAGTGAAGCAACTATGAAGTGATCACGTACAGAATTCAGAAATGCAACATTGGAAGAATTTTGTGTTGACAAAGGTATTTCACAGAACTTCTCTGCTGTGAGAACACCTCAACAGAATGGTGTTCCAGAAAGAAGAAATAGAACATTCATTGAAGCAGTAAGGTCTATGTTGGCTGAGTCTGGGCTGAAAAATTCATATTGGGCAGAAGCTGTGAATACTGTCTGTTTTACCCAGAATAGATCTTTAATTGTGAAAAGACATTAGAAAACTGCTTGTGAAGTTCTTAAAGGCAGAAGACCCTCAATTTCATTTCTTCATGTATTTGGCATTCCCTGTTTCATTCTAAACAATAGGGATCAGCTAGGAAAGTTTGATGCTAAAGCTGATGACGGTATATTTCTTGGATATTCCAACATGTCAAAGGCATATAGGGTTTTCAATAAAAGAAGGGGTTGTTTTGAAGAATCCATTAATTTTACATTTGATGAAACTGCCCCTACTTCATCTTCTGGTCAAGAAGATGAGGAGTTACTTTTTGAAGAGCCTACTCAGCAAGCTCTAGATGATGAAGAAGAACCAGCAGCAAATCCCTCACCAATCTATGTTGCTGGGTTCTCTGATGATGAGATGGAACACTCTATTCCATCTATATCTAAACCAAATGGACCTACTGGCTCTACTGAAGTTCTATAACTTGAGAATAGGTCTACTGGTTCTGAAAGATCACAAGTTGGTACTAATTCCACTGACAGTGAACATCTATCTCCTATTGCTGCTCATACTGCTGAACTAACTGATGATCAAGATGCTGTGTATTCTACAACAAGATCACATGTTCACAACACTAGATGGACCAAGGAGCATCCAATTGAGCAGGTTATTGGTAATCTGACTAGTGGTGTTAAAACAAGAAGACATGCAACCAGCAACTTTTGTATGCATGTGAATTTTATGTCTACCATTGAACCTACATCTCCTGAATAAGTACTAAAAGATCCTAGCTCGGTAGGAGCAATACAAGATGAACTTACTCAGTTTGATAGGAACAAAGTATAGAGATTGGTACCTGAACTAGAGGATAAGACAAAGAAAATCATTGGTACCAAGTGAGTGTTTAAGAGTAAGATGGATGAAGATGTGATTGTGATCAGAAACAAAGCTAAATTGGTAGCTCAAGGGGTTTAGACAGGAAGAAGCGTTAGACTATGGAGAAACTTATGCACCAGTGGCTAAGATGGAAGCTATCAGATTATTCTTGGCATATGCTGCTAAGATGAACTTTAGGGTATTCCAGATAGATGTTAAATCTGAATTTCTAAATGGGAAGCTACAAGAAAAAGTCTTTGTCAAGCAGCCACCTGATTTTGTAAGCAGTAAACATCCAGACCATGTCTACAAGTTAGACAAAGCTCTTTATGGCCTCAAACAGGCTCCAAGAGCATGGTATGAGACACTTCATGTGTATCTCACTAGTTTAGGTTTTAAAGTCGGAACAATTGATACTACTCTATTCTCAAAGGAGATAGATGGCGATCTCTTGCTGGTATAGATATATGTGGATGATATCATTTATGGGTCTAAAAATGAAAAACATTGTCAAGATTTTTCAAAACTTATGTCAAAGACATATGAAATGAGCTTACAAAGAGATTTGCAACACTTTTTAGGATTACAAATTAAACAACTTGATGATGGAATATTTATAAGTCAAGATAAATATATCAAAGATATGTTAAAGAAATTTGGTCTAACCTGTTTAAAAGATATTGGGACTCCAATGGCAGCATCTATCAAAATAGATGCTGATCTCAATGGTGAACCAGTCAATATCACTGAATATAGAGGTATGATTGGGTCCATACTTTATCTCACAGCCAGCAGACCAGATATTATTTTTGCTACATGTCTCTATGCCAGATACCAAGCTGATCAAGAGTCACATCTGCTAGCAGTAAAAAGGATATTTAGGTATCTGAAAGGTACTGCTAAACAAGGTCTTTGGTATCCCAAAGACCAGGATTTTGAGCTAATTGAGTATTCAGATGCTGACTTTGCAGGGTGTAAAATTTACAGGAAAAGTACTACTGGTGGTTGCCAGTTACTGGGTGGTAGGCTAGTCAGCTGGACAAGCAAAAAGAAAAATAATGTGTCCTCAACTACTGCTGAGGCAAAATATGTTTCTGCTGGGAGCTGTACTGCTCATGTACTGTGGATGCAAAGCCAGCTAAAGGACTATGGTGTTCATGTTACTAAAACTCCAATCTACTTTGATAACACCAGTGCAATTGCCATTATCAAAAATCATGTGATGCATTCAAGGACAAAGCACATTGACGTTCGATATCACTTCATAAGGGATCATGTTCAAAATGGAGACTTAGAGCTTCACTTCATTTCAACAGACCAGTAGTTAGCAGATCTTTTCACAAAGCCCTTAGATGCGAAATATTTTAACTACCTCATCTCTGAGATGGGTATGCTTGAACTCTAAAATAAAAGACAATTTTGTTGGTGTGCTGGCTCTACAGCAAGTAGGGCAAACCAGTAAGTCACAAGTTTTTATTTACTGCCTACATGTCAAACAATCAGCACAACAAGGTCTTTTATGTCATGGTTATACAATGCACATAATGAAGTAATAAATAGCTCACAACATTAAAAGGATACCTTAAAAACTGAAACTCATTTACTCTCAATGATTTAAATTAAATACACGTAATATTAAATGTAACAAAGAATTTTGTGGTCTTTAACTTCATTTTTGAATTAAAACCTACTCATTTAATGCTTAATGGGAGGTATGAGTATGAGTGTTCAAGCCGATTAAACGTCATGTCAACAGTCTGTGTCCCCTCAAAAACATGCTGGTCTGTCAAATCTGCCCACGCGCCTGCAGATGACAGTTGTCATTTTCTCTCTCCTACACTTTTTCCACCAATCCGAAAGGTTAAATAGGCTGATTCAATTTCCATAATAACCTTCGGTTATTAACTCTTCAAATTTACCTTTCTCTCTCAAAATCCCCAAATCTTCAAATCACTCAAACGTTCATTTTACACTTTCATCAATGGCAGACCAACAACAATAACCACAACCAATCGATAACCAACCTGAGGAACAACAACAACAACAATCGGAACAACATGAATAGCAAAAACAATAACAACCACCGGCACTGGAGGAGTAATAGGAACATGCACCTTTATTTGCCTTGCATCCAAGCCTTGTACAGGCTGCAAACGCACCAACACACAATCTTATTCGCCTATCTAGAGGCAATGTTGCACATGCTCTCTCCATCCCCAAGTCTAAAGCCAACATGGGCTATGAGACATTAATTGCATAAATCAGGCAATGTCCATTGGCTAGATCTATCACCGGAGTTCCTTCCGGACTCTATCCGGCCTACTTAAGCAAATTTTGGTACACGACTACCATCACCAACACTTCACAGGGTACACCATGTGTTCATGGCATGGTCACTGAAACCCTAACGTGCTCCGTCACCGTCGATGCTATTAGACGAGCCCTTCAATTGCCGGGTGGACCATTTGTTGCTTCATCGTCTAGTGATGATGTGAGAAGGGAGGTGCTGGAGATCATTAGATATACTGGTGTTGTGGCCCACAGCCCATTAAGGAAGCACATGCCACCATTGTGGTACTATTTCTTTGGTCTGCTGACCCAGTGCATCAGCCAGAAGTCTGACGGCTTCGATCAATGCTCCGATTTTGAGCTTAAAATAAGTCATGGGCTGCTATTCATCAAAAACATCGATTATGCTGCCGAAATATACTTTAGGTTAAGGGAAATGGTGCTTGCACCAAAGCGAACTCATTTGATCCCCTTTCCAAGGTTTTTGAGTCTTATTTTTGAAAACGAGCTGGGTGATGCCTATAGGCAGAGTGCTGATCTTTCATTTGACCTGCCTCTAAAGCAAGGGGGATGCCAAAAGCTAAACCTACTGCTCCATATGCTACCTTGATGCCAGTAATGCTTGAGTATCTTGCTGCTCGAGATGGAGCCAACTAATCGACTGCCTCTAGTAGTGCACCAGCTGAGGGGGAGGGACCTAAGTGAAAGCCAGCTGTTCGAAGGAAGAAGCCAGCTACCTCAACTAGAATATCCACCGTCTTATATACTGGTAACGTAGTAGTTATATTAGAACCTAGTGATCTCTGATGATAAAGAACAGCCCTAGTCTTATATATTGACTACCCACTTCTAGTATTGGAATCCGTTGCTCATTTATTTCTTGGTAACAGGCAAATCCAAATGTGCAAAAGCTGGCTCCAACCATGCCATAGGGGAGGTTGCACCAGTCTCAACTGCTGCTCCTGAAAAGGTTGCTGCTATTGAACCTGGTGCGTCTCTAGACCAAACAGCAGAAATAACTAACATAATCGAAAATCTTTTATCTACTGACTTAAATGTTGTTAAAATAATTGGTTTTAAAACTAGTGTTAAGCGGAGTAGCAACCCATACTCCTCTAACCAGGCACTTCCACACTTTTCAAAATTGTACTTCAAGAAATATCTTCTGCTGACAGTACAACCAGCGGAGAACATAACTGACCCTCAAAGCAGACTTGAGCTGGCTCCTCATCGTGTTGAACCAGCTCAGGCTACTGCACAACCTAATGTTACTTGGATCATGATAAGAGTCACACTCCTACATCATCACCAGCCAGAACTCTTACACAATCTGGGTCAACATGTGTTGCCAATGAGTTATCAGAGTCACAGCTGTACTTACATATACCACACTTTGTCTCAATCAAAGGGCTAACTAAAAAACACGTTTTTCCCCACAGACCAGCATCAGATGCAATTGTTGAGTCAAATTTATTTGATTCTGCTATTGTTAACAAAACTTGTTACTTTGTTTCAGATCTTAGCAGGGCAGCAGATGTTATTCCTACTGGTGCTGTAGCTGGTACTGGCGAGCCTGTTATTGATGCCACTACTGGTCCTGATGTAGCCATTATTGAGCCTTCTGCTGCTGGTACTGGAGATGAAGTGGTTGTTGGTTCCACTAATATTAATGTTAATGGGGAGGTAGCTACTGCTGATGTTTCTGCTACTCCTCTTGCTATCTCCAATGTTACTGCCTCAACTACTGAAACTAAAGTAGTTGATGAGATGATTATAGAACCTCCTCCTGCTCTTGAAGAGGTGATTGATAAAGTTCTTAAGGAGGTTCTAGTTTCTGAACTTATCGGGGGTATTCCTGCTCAACCCGTTGATACTACCACTGTTGGTAGTGACCAGGATGACATTCTACTTACTGATGAGCTTCTTGTGGCAAATGCTTCCTATTCTCCACATCTTACTAGCTCCACTGGTATTTCGGGTGTTGCTGCTACTGAACCCAGAGGATTCATCACCGTGGATTCTGCCGGTAATCTGAATGTTTCTGATTCAACACTGGATACTTTCTTTAAAGGTGCTGCAGATACTACTATTTCACCTTCTGCACAGTCACCTATTGATGTTACTGGTTCTTTGCAACCACCAATGGATGCTGGTACCTCTGCTACTGCTACTACTGAATCTACTCAAGCTTCTGTTTCTGGTGAAAAGCCTAAGTATGTATGCAATGTACCAGATCTAGATGAAGTGGTGCCTAACTTCATTTACAGGGGAGCTTATATCACCCCAAAATTGCTTTACTAGGTGGTTCAGCTGAGTATTGATCCACAAAGTGCATTAGTCTCAGCCAGCAAATTACCTGATGAGGAGCTGACTGAACTACTTTCTTAGCTTGATCAACCAGCTCGTGAAGAAGTTTATGAGAGGCTGGCCACAATGGAGCAAATTAATGAACAACCCTATTACCATGTGTTTAGCATGGCTACAGCTATCTCTCCATGGCCTGGTACTTGGAGGCCTCTCAAATTCATCATTGATCCCAATACTGGTAAATGTGTGATGCAGAATATTCCTGATTCGCTAGTACCTTCTGATTCATCAGCTTCTTCCCCATCATCTTCTTCATCTGATGGTGATGCTGATAAAGGTACTCGTAAGGAAGAGCCAGTCATTCATGATAGTGTGACTGGCTCCAAGGACAAACCAATGGATCTAAGTGATGATGACACTAATGATGCTGCAAAGGATACCAGTGGTTCTAAACCTTCGAGTGAAGGTAAAAATGATGGTGATCATGGTGATGAGTCAGATACTGACCTTCCACCTCCACCACCCCACGACGGTACTCTTGTTGTGGCTGCTAGTGATCGCCCCTCAACCAGTAGAACTGTTCCTTCTGAGGTGGCTGAAGTATTTACTCTGGCTGTTTACAGAACATTTTCCAGAATCACACCTGATATCACCAAAACAGTCAGGGAAACTCTAGTTGACTGCATGGCTGAATCTATTCATAGAGCTGGGTGTATTACAATGTCCACTATTGAAGCCCAGCTCAAGCAAGTATGTGCCTTTGCAGATCTAGCAGTTGATGCCATTTACCAATACCATGAAGATGAAGAAAATCTTAAGCAGCGAATCATCTTTCATAATGAATATACTGATCACAATACCCGACTTCAAGCTGAACTGGATGCTGCCAATCAAAGAAATAGGTTTCTGAATGAAGAAAACATGGTATTAGAAGAGAGATTGGAGTCACAGGAACAGCTGATGACTACCATGATTTCTACTTCTGCTTATGTTACTTTGGTGGAGACAATACAACGCATGGCTGCTCTTCAAGCTGATGTTAGAGCAAGTGTAAATCAAATAGCCATGGGTGTTACTAGGAATGAAGTCAGATCTTCAAACCTGTGTCTTAGGCAATATGGTGTCAACCCTATTGCACATCTATCTCCAGCTGATGCTGACTGAAACAACTTTGCCTTTTCTGTTCCTGAGTCAGATAGTGATCTTGATGAGCGTGTTTCCCCAGACTCTATTTCTGCCCATGCTGATGACAAAAAGGGGGGGGGGAGAAGAAATCTAAGAAGCATAGAAAGGGAAAACAATCTGAGGGGGAGCATGAGCATGAGAAGTGTGACAACCCGTAAATTTTCGGCAAAATTTAAACAAAAATCTTTATATGATTTCATTTAACCTCGACTAATTCCGATGATTCACGAACAATTATTTGTAAATAATTACGCATTAATTTGATATATTAATATTATTATTATTAATATCCTTTTTAAACAAGATATCAATAATTCATATCTTTATTATCAGTATTGTTATTATGAATAAAAAAAATATTGACAAATATTCTTGGAAAAGTAGTAAATCAATTTGTTTATTTTAAAAAAATATATATATAAAAAAAATCCTTAAAATAAATGATTTTTTTAATAAAATAAATAAATAAATTACTTTTTAATTAAAAATTATAATGGAAAACTACTTTTATTATTTTATTTTGTGCATTATCCCATGACCTAACATTTAATACTTTTGAATTTTAAAATTCCATTAAAAATTAAAATATTTCTTTTTCTTTTAATTATTTTATTCTTTTTACCTAATTTTTTTAAGTATAAATACCCCTCATTTCTCATTCAAACTCACACCAAAATTTCTCTTATTATCTCTTTGAAGAATTACTACTAGTAAGTATTTTTTTCTTACTTTTTACTTTTTACTTTTTACTGTTTACTTTTTACTATTTACTTCAGTTTATTTTTTTTAACCGAAACATGTAAATAATGTTATAAATTATATGCAATTAAAATTAAAATAAATAACATGTTATAATTAGTAATATATGTTACTAAAAATTATAAAAGTATTTTTATGAATTAATATATAGGAGTTATAATTAAAATCGAATTAATGAATATATATGTATATACGCACCTAACGTGAAGGTTATAATTAAAGATAGCGTACAAAGACTACAAACATCACCGCTACTTGTGGCCTAGGGTGATCCTTGTTACCATTATGGGACGCTTGTGGATCTCGAATGCCAAGACTTAGATTCTGGTCAAGAGATCCTGGGCCGCTCGGTAACAATAGATCATTCGAGTGACTTTCATATTAGTGACGAAGTTTGGGCGAGATTGTACAACATCTTTGTTAAGAATTATAACCCGAACATTCTAAAACTAGAAGCTTACTATAAGTGGAAGTTTTTCATAAATAGTAGGTTTCCAAAAATAGAAACTTTTGAGAAATAGGAACTTTTCTCGAAAACCGTCACTGTCAATATAGTTGCTATATTAATAAACATACTTTATGTCAAGTTAGACATTAACTAATCAAACATTATACCTCAAGGTTGATATCCAGATCACTTACTTGCTTTACTTTCCTTCTTGCGTGGAATACTTCAACTGCTATTTAATGTGAGTTCATATGCTCCCTTTTTATATATTTTTGGGCTGAGAATACATGTGCAACTTTTACAACTGTTTTACACGTATCAACTATTAAACTGTGATATGTTGGGCTATGACCAGCAAGTCCCCAATCGAAAAGTATAAATGATAACTTGTACGGGGCAAACTTGAAAGTCTAGTCTAAATATCAGTACCAACTGTTAAAACTATGCTATACCCGGCTATGTCCGGCTAAGTCCCTACAGTGATATTTTTAATTGCTGCGGCATTCTTAATTATTAAGGATAGGCCTATCGGGAGTAACGTCCCCGATACATTTAACTAAGTCTTTGTATTACTTGATAATGAAATTAAACGACAAGGACAGAACAACTTGTCACGGGGCAAACAACGTTTAGTCTAAATATCACGCACTGGCATAACTTTTTGATCCTGCGAGAGATCAACTTGACTGGATCTGAGTGATCTACTTATGAAAACAAATCTTGTGGTCTAACACTATTACTAAAATCATTATTTATGACAAACCTATGAACTCACTCAACCTCGTGTTGACTTTTTGAGCATGTTTATTCTCAGGTACTTAAATATTGCTTCCGCTGTATATCTACTGCTTTGATGATGATTGCTTGCTATGCTTGGAGTCTTCATTACATATCATATCAATTAAAGACATATTTATCTTTCGCTGCAAAACTCAACAAAACGTCTCATGTAGAGTCGTTCTCGTTTATACAACTTTGATTTGATATAATTAGTCACAAATACCCCAGGCCCTATTTGGGGGTGTGATAGATTGGTATCAGATCAGGTTGTTGTAGAGAACCAAGATTGCATTTTATGTGTACCTTATACAATTAGGTACCTTAGCAATGTAGGACTACAACTATCCTTGACCATATTGCCTTTAATTGTTGCCTTTAACTGTTAAATGCTACCCTATACTTTAGAAACTTTACTTATCTTAGAATGCCAAGCCAATCTAAGAACTCTGCTCATTCTCCTAAGTACTATCCAATTCCGCCACCATATTTAAATGCGACACCATGATTTCTGAAATTCTCGACATTCCTTTGTCATCTATCATGGTTTTGTGTATTACATATGTATTACATGAAAAGTTATCAATGATTCTTGAAATCTCTACTATTCATATTCATTACTTTCAAAATCTTTGATTTATCGTTATTTTTGATCATTGAATTTTCTTGACGAATGGCGTCTACGAATCTCTAGAATGGAAGGGTTTGGATTACCGATTTAAAGGATCCTATAGCTCAAGCCCCTAGACCTGAATAGGCCATTATGAATTGAAAGTCTTTAGTCGAAAGATTATCAGATTACATACTTATCATTTTATGATCTCGACACGTCATACTGCCATTATTGGAATATAGACACATCATATCTTATTATATCTTATCATATCTATCCCAGTAAACTTTGTCTACCACTTTTCCTAAATTTCCTCCGTAAATCACAAAAATCTTTTTGCTATAAATACGTATTCAAGGAGACGAATATATCATTCAGTATTCAATACCCATTTCATATCAAACCCTATTCCAAACACATAATATGAATTTCTCGAACTCCTCGAGCTCCAACGGCAGCGTAACTGGAACAAACGAACCAATCAGCCATCATCTATTCTGGATGAATTGGGGATGGGTTAGTAGCCGACTCAATCAATGGAGGTAAAAAGAAGGTGATCCATTCCACCAACCGAATTCACCTCTTGGCGAAGAACCTGAAGCGCTTACCGGTGAACAAGTCCGAAACACCATTTTCTCTCTTCTTTCCAGGGTATCCCGTCACGAATATATAATATCGAAGATTCTAGATCTTATTCACCCCCTTGTTCCAATCGCCAATCATCCCGGAATAGTAGAAGAAGTCAATGAGCTTCGCGCTCGAGTGGTGGCTCTGGAGAATATGGTGCGAATTCTATAAGCATCAGTAGCACCAGCAGCATAACCAGCATCACCACCAGTACCAACAGTACCATCAACATCACCACCAACATCATCAGCTTCATCAACAACAACATCCGCATCCCACGCCTCAACATCACACTCAGTACCTCAAACATCAACATCATACACCCATAGATACCAAGGAATATTAGTAATAATGAGTTAAGATGTATTGACTCATTCTTCGTGAAGAATTATATATGTATACCTTATATATTTATGATTTGAAACAATAATAAATCTTGTCGTACTAAGCAATTACGTGAGAATCTCAACTAGTATGTACTACTTGGTTAATTCATATCACTAATATGCTATGATGTACACCCTTCGTTAATGACTTAACAATTGTTAATCACTGCTTCAACACAATAAACTCCATTTCATAAATCAAGTGTAACGATGAATGTATTGATTCATAACTTCATTAGCGAAATATTTCGCGACAATTATGAAATCTCTAAGGTTTTGGAGATTATTTACTCTCGTTCCAAACCGTAAATCAGATGAGTTTAATATATATTAACTCATTAAATCCATGATTATATCTGAAGAATACATATATGAACGTATATCTTCATAAAGATTGTAAATTCTGTTGTACAAACTGTTAATTGTGAAAATATTTTAACGGGTAGGTAATACCCGAGAAATATTTACATCTCACATTAATACACTGTACATTCTTCAATTTCGATTCATAAATCATTAATTATACGCACTACCTTCATAAATGATACACAATCATCTTCATACAAAATCAATTACACATTCTGAAATTAACATATTGGAATTCAAGTAAAGCTTTAGCAGGTGTTATCTTCCTAAAGATTACTACATTCATGAATTATATTCATTTGTATTCTGCAATGAATTATCACATCAAACCACCGAAATTATCATTCATCACTTTTAAAATCAATAACGCCTATTCGTTAACCATTAGATCCGTTGACGATTACAATCAGCGTTTAAGCATCTAAAAATAAAATTTCTTGAAACCATCTCGGATTGATAACCAATGATTCAGATATGGTAGCATTAAATGCAGAGGAAACAGAAGAATTTTCCTCGTCATTGGATCTTAGAAATTCTAAGATATCACCGTATCTTTCGTTATAAATATCCTCTATATTTCTGAAGATATCTTTATAACGATTCTTGTCAGCAATTAATTATCTCTTTGCGATAACTTTATCACATCATAAAGGAAACTGTTTTAGTTTCTATATTCAAGTTTAAATTATAAATGTTTTGAAGAAGTGTTGGGAATTGAAGCATGAGTTAGTATAATATAATGACGTCAGGCCAACGTGATTATATTACAGTAAGTCATTCTAAAATTTTAATGGAAGATGATGATTCATAGACTTTATAATCATCATTTGCCATATTACACGACTCTTACATTCTATTTAAACTCTAAACGTATCAAGAAAATATTTTTCTTGATGATTCGGTCTTTTTCGGATATTCTGGTAATTTGACAAATCAAATCATACTATTACCTTTCCTTTCTACTTTATATATTATGATCATTCGAAACTTCATACCTACAAATTCTGAACCGTTACTCGCTTTACTTAGAGTCGAGAGGAGAATAAAAAGGCAAAGAGCTTCGACATATAAGGAAAAATATAAAGCCCGATAACGATACCGAAATTACAAACCGTGTATATCAATGCGTATAGCAATATAAAGACACGGGAGAATTAAAAACACAGTAAATCCTAGAGCATAATAGAAGTAAACAGACTCCTCTGGTGGGAGTTGGAAAAGAAGGAAGATTGTGGCGATAACCAATATAAGGTCAAGAACAAGAACTGGATTTAGCATATTAACAAATATTTTGGAAGTATGAATTGAGGAAAGAAAGTATATAAGTGGAGAAGATAATGAAACGGAAGAAGCTAATTTATAGCGAAATTCCAGACACAGCAATCGAGGCAATTCACCGCATTTAATTGAAGAAAATCCTAATTTCCTTAATTACCGGAGAATCAAATCTTTCTAAAGATTATGAAGATTTCTTTAAATCCCTTAAATTCCGAAAATCAACTTTAACTATATCAAAAGTAAAGGTGAACATTTAATTTCCTCATTTCAATCTTTTACGATAGCTTCGTTTATACTCTTCCTATAATCAAATCATTTCATCCATATTACCCAATGTTGATAAAACTCTATTTTCAACTCATATACCTCATTAAGATATCCTTGTTGTAAACAACGACGATCTCTATCAAATATCATGACCATGATTTTCATTAACTCCTCTCTATTTTATCTACCCTAATATTGTGACATAAACGCTCAAGGTTTAAATAAACTCACTACTATTCATAACACATTTCATGCTTATATAGCACCATCATCTCTTTCTGAGAAAACATGATCAATGACACTCTTGATTAAATCCTTTAGATAACCCCCGCATTAATAATAAAATGCACTTCGTAGAATTTATGAATCGTAAGACTTAAACTCTTCAAACAAAACAATATTCTATCCGTTGAAATTCACGCAAGGCCCCGAGTATACCTGGGAACGTGAAAATCTAATAAAATGAAAATATCATCACCTGTTTACAAACAACGCCGACTGATGGCAACAACTAAATTTCGGGACGAAATTTCTATTAACAGGGGGATACTGTGACAACCCGTAAATTTTCGACAAAATTTAAACAAAAATCTTTATATGATTTCATTTAACCTCGACTAATTCCGACGATTCACGAACAATTATTTGTAAATAATTACGCATTAATTTGATATATTAATATTATTATTATTAATATCCTTTTTAAACAAGATATCAATAATTAATATCTTTATTATCAGTATTGTTATTATGAATAAAAAAAATATTGACAAATATTCTTGGAAAAGTAGTAAATCAATTTGTTTATTTTAAAAAAATATATATATAAAAAAAATCTTTAAAATAAATGATTTTTTAATAAAATAAATAAATAAATAAATAAATAAATTACTTTTTAATTAAAAATTATAATGGAAAACTACTTTTATTATTTTATTTTGTGCATTATCCCATGACCTAACATTTAATACTTTTGAATTTTAAAATTCCATTAAAAATTAAAATATTTCTTTTTCTTTTAATTATTTTATTCTTTTTACCTAATTTTTTAAGTATAAATACCCCTCATTTCTCATTCAAACTCACACTAAATTTTCTCTCATTCTCTCTTTGAAGAATTACTACTAGTAAGTATTTTTTTCTTACTTTTTACTTTTTACTTTTTACTTTTTACTTCGGTTTATTTTTTTTACCGAAACATGTAAATAATGTTATAAATTATATGCAATTAAAATTAAAATAAATAACATGTTATAATTAGTAATATATGTTACTAAAAATTATAAAAGTATTTTTATGAATTAATATATAGGAGTTATAATTAAAATCGAATTAATGAATATATATGTATATACGCACCTAACGTGAAGGTTATAATTAAAGATAGCGTACAAAGACTACAAACATCACCGCTACTTGTGGCCTAGGGTGATCCTTGTTACCATTATGGGACGCTTGTGGATCTCGAATGCCAAGACTTAGATTCTGGTCAAGAGATCCTGGGCCGCTCGGTAACAATTGATCATTCGAGTGACTTGCATATTAGCGACGAAGTTTGTGCGAGATTGTACAACATCTTTGTTAAGAATTATAACCCGAACATTCTTAAACTAGAAGCTTACTATAAGTGGAAGTTTTTCATAAATAGTAGGTTTCCAAAAATAGAAACTTTTGAGAAATAGGAACTTTTCTCGAAAATCGTCACTGTCAATATAGTTGCTATATTAATAAACATACTTTATGTCAAGTTAGACATTAACTAATCAAACGTTATACCTCAAGGTTGATATCCAGATCACTTACTTCCTTTACTTTCCTTCTTGCGCGGAATACTTCAACTGCTATTTAATGTGAGTTCATCTGCTCCCTTTTTATATATTTTTGGGCTGAGAATACATGCGCAACTTTTACAACTGTTTTACACGTATCAACTATTAAACTGTGATATGTTGGGCTATGACCAGCAAGTCCCCAACTGAAAAGTATAAACGATAACTTGTAGGGGGCAAACTTGAAAGTCTAGTCTAAATATCAGTACCAACTGTTAAAACTATGCTATACCCGGCTATGTCCGACTAAGTCCCTACAGTGATATTTTTAATTGCTGCGGCATTCTTAATTATTGGGGATAGGCCTATCGGGAGTAACGTCCCCGATACATTTAACTAAGTCTTTGTATTACTTGATAATGAAATTAAACGACAAGGACAGAACAACTTGTCACGGGGCAAACAACGTTTAGTCTAAATATCACGCACTGGCATAACTCTTTGATCCTGCGAGAGATCAACTTGACTGGATCTGAGTGATCTACTTATGAAAACAAATCTTGTGGTCTAACACTATTACTAAAATCATTATTTATGACAAACCTATGAACTCACTCAACCTCGTGTTGACTTTTTGAGCATGTTTATTCTCAGGTACTTAAATATTGCTTCCGCTGTATATCTACTACTTTGATGATGATTGCTTGCTATGCTTGGAGTCTTCATTACATATCATATCAATTAAAGACATATTTATCTTCCGCTGCAAAACTCAACAAAACGTCTCATGTAGAGTCGTTCTCGTTTTTACAACTGTGATTTGATATAATTAGTCACAAATACCCCAGGCCCTATTTGGGGGTGTGATAAGAAGGCTCCCAAACAGCAAAGGAGAGATGATGGTGGTGGTGATGGTGTTGATCAAGGTACTGGCCCTAAGCCCATCAACGCTCATACTAAAGCAGGTGTTAAGGCTGCTGGTGGATCTCAACCAAGTATGCATGCCACATCTGTGGATGATATTGGTTCTGGAAGTAAGCCCAATGATGTGTCTGAACTGGCTGTAGCTGTATCTTTTGTTGTCTCTCAAACCATTGAAAGAAAGATGAAAAGAAAAATGGAGAGGCATCATAAAGAAGGCAAAGCTGTATGCTGAGCCAGTAGAAAGAATCAAAAAGATGACACCTGAAGAGATGCAAAGATATTTGGATTCTAACAGGTCAGGAGGAGAAAGAACTGATGTGTTTATGAAATGGCTGGATGCTATGTTGGAAACCAGCCAATCTTCTTGACCTGCATCTACTGCTCAGCCAGCTGTACAATCACAGCCAGCAAAGATCATCAACCTTGATGATGATGAAGACAAACCAGTAGAGACAGATCTATCTACTGCTGAGGGGGAGTATTTAGCAATCACTCCCTTTCTGCCTCCACAAGAACCAGTATCAACACAAGAACCACCAGCTGAACCCAAGCCAATTGATAAACAAAGGGTGAAATCTGCCCCTAGGGACATCCAGCCCCTAAGGAAAGAGCCCCTATTCGAGGCAGCTGGTGAAGGTACTGTGACAGTTGTACCAGCTGATACTAATCAGTCAGCTGGTATCGAAGACACAACAAGGAGTGCTGTGATTGAAGACCCAGCTAGAAGTGTGCTTCTGGGTGTAACAAGGGCTGAAAACCCATCAAAGGAGGATGAGCTGGGAGCTAAACATGACAACAATTCTGCTGATGCTGCTCATTTTACAGTCTGGGGTAGGGGCAGCTCAACTTTTATACTATCACCAATTCCTGCACAGACTCTTGCTTATTTTGATAGGACACTGGATGAACCTAACTTTGAACCAGTGGTTCCTTCTAGCACAGCAGAATCACCTTTCACATATCCTCCATCTTCCCCAAAACCTAATGATAAACATACCACTTGGGAAGATGACTCAGCTGCACGAAGAACCTGACTTAAGAAAGATGAATCCAGATGAGAGAGAGGCTTACGGGCTTGAGATCACTGTTCCTGAACTGCTGGAACAAAGAGCAGCAGCTATATCAGAAAGAATACGCCAAATTAGATTGTTGTATCATCCACTTGACCAACAATTCTACATTAATGCTTTGCAATTCAGCATTGAGGTTGGTGTGTACTTATACAACAGTGGTCAAAGGCTACACAATGATGAAGAGACAGCCCTCTTTTATGAGGCTCTGCAGGTGGACATGGACTTAAAGCAATATTATAATGCCATGACTACTGAAGAAGGCAGGCAATTGATTGCTACAGTAAAATCCCTGAACATCACGATCAATGAATATCTCACAAGTGTTCAGCTTGAACAGCAAAGAAGGGATGATGCTGAATATTTTTAAAGGCTGAGGCTTAGGGAAGAAGAAGCTAAATTGGCTGCTGACAGAAAACAAGAGGCTAGATCTCTCAATTTAGCAAAAGCCATAGTCAAAGCTCAGGACAAGGCATTGGATGAAATGGAATCTGCTGAGAAGGTACCTACTGAAGCTCCTATAGAGACTGAAAGAACAATAGAGCTATCTGATCATTTCTTTAGGAGCAAGTATGTTGATGTGATGACCAGAAGATCCAATCCTGATAAGATCATCAAAGTATATAAAGGTACAAAAAGGTCCTTCAATTTCAGCAGGGATAATAATGTCTATGAGAGGGTAGATTACACGAATCTAAGAACTTTTGGATTCAGTGAATGGATGGAGATACTGCAGTGCTTCATTGATAAAGGTAAAAGTGCTATTAAAGATACACTAAAACCTGAACTTCAAGAACTTTTCAACAAAGCAGTCAAGTATGGGAATGCACCAGAAGTGAATGTAGAAGAAGTTCTTTCACAGAAGCCTAAAAGGAAGAAATCTATTGGTGCAGGCCCACATAGAAGAGATCCTATCATTCTACCTCCTCAGATACTAGTGTATGATCCTGCTGTGCTACCTATCCTGTTCCTTGAAGCCTGGGCAGCCATAAAAGTGAAAGAAGAAGAGCTATCTGATGATGAACCAGATAAATACAAGGATAAAGACAGATAGCCTTCTAGTACTTAAAACTGTATCTTTTGTTATTTCATGTTTCATTATACTGCTTTGTAATTATTGTATATATACTATTGTAATGAAAATGAAATGAGTTTATCTTCAAAACCATATAAATTTATAAGATATAGATAACTCAGCAAAAGATCCCAAAACAAACCAAAAAGGGACAAATTTACTGCCTATTTTTCATTAGGTCCCTTAGTGCTGGCTTTAGTGTTTTCTCTATATGTTATAGGTTTTGTCATCATCAAATAGGGGGAGATTGTTGAGTCCCCAATATAATTATGGATTTAATTATGACAAAACGGAAATTTATTTGCACTAAACTGTAATGTGCAGCCAGCACAAGTTTGTTTATGTATAGACAGCAAATATTGTTGTGTCGAGTGTCTAGTATGCTGCCTAGTCTACCAGCACAAGGTAGACAGTATTCTTCGATCAGCACAGGATGTGTACCCAGCAATTCAAGAATATCAAGCGACTCAGCATAGAAGAATCAGCATGGATGGAAAGCAGCATACAACACAAGACAACTATGCTTCATTACAAGCATAGTGGTTTCCTGAAGAAACAATCCAACCCGTATTTAAACCGGCCCGTAAAATTTTTCTTTAATACATTAATATTTAGGTCCCAATTATGCTTCCGAAAACATCTTTAACACAAATAATAAGTTCAATAAACTTTAAAACATTTAATACATAGTATAAATATCCGAAAGGGCGAACACGACCCGACTATTTTAATTTCCAACAAAACCGAGCATGGTGATTGGGACTATGCTACCCAATCCTAATCGAGTCCAAGAACAAGATCTTCTAGAGCAACCTAGCCAAGATCTCTAATCCCCATGCTTACCCGAGCCGCCAATCATGCGAACCTATAAAAATAGCAACAACGAGAGGGTAAGCTAATGCTTAGTGAATGTAAAGACACTATACACATACATATGCATAAAATGGCTACGCATCACCAAGCATCAAGATAAACACATACCGGCTCCGCATGGTAAACAAACTACAAAAGAGCACAATACACGAAGTAGCTATACGCTACGTAATCACCAGGCTAACGCCACAAGATTAGCTACAACACAACTATAAGTATATACATATACAATAACTAATAATCAACAACAACAATAAGGTTAACCCCTTAACCCAAACCACATGAAGGTCGGCCGAACTACCCGGACCTTAGTGAATTTGCACTACCCGAGATTCACTTCCTTCACCACTTCTACAACCGAGGTTGGCCGAACTACCCGAGACTTAGTGAATTCGCGCAACCCGAAATTCACCACCTCATCACCAAGATGACCGAACTACCCGAGTCATCATGAATCCGCACTAACTCATCACCAAGATGACCGAACTACCCGAGTCATCATGAATTTGCACTAACCGATATTCATTTCCTCAACAACAAATGCTAGCAACCCATCGCCAAAAGGATTATCCAATACGCTAGCCAAATCACCACACCAAGGGTAAAAACCCAAAACGCATAAGCGTATCACATGGACCCGAAGCACAAAAGGAGTCCATTCACCTACACCAACATAGAGTAAACCCAAGCAAGGGTCACTCTACACACACGCACCCATTTTACACATACACATGTGCATAGTAAATTTACACTCACCTTAAACGCCTCGATGAAGTGCAATCCAATCCCATAACTCGCTAATGGAACGTACCTATTCCATTTATCACATAAACAAACAACACAATTAGGTTGGATTACAAACCAACCCAACTTGACACTTAGTGCAATTTCGACCCAATTGCACTTTCAAACACAATCCACGCCCAAACTCGCCAATAATCATACCCTAGAGTGATTAGGGTTCCAATAACGCCAACCAAAACCAAACATAAGTGTTAAACACCAATCTTGCCCAATTTGACACCCAAACCCTAATTTTGACCCGTTTCAAAATTAGTCAACCACAAGAACACAAATGGCTTCCAATACCTCAATAATCACTAAATACAAGTGATTTCACTCTTTTGTAAGCATTAAACTTGGTTAATTAGTTTACCAAACCAAAACCCGCCTTCAACACCTTTAAACCCGAATCCTAGTTATTATCTTCCATTAACAACTAGTGGGGTTCCAATTATGAACATACAATCAAAAGCCCTAAATTTAGATGATAAACACGAAAATGAAATTCAGAGTTAGAGCTTACCGCTAGTATCACCTTGTAGCTAAGAACGAGGAGAACAAAGTTGCCTCTTACGCTTTCGATCGAATCCCGCTTCTTCCTTTCCAAATCTCACTTTGAATCAAATGGGGTTTTGAAGTTTTGAGAGAAAATGAAGAAGAAAAGGAAAAAGAAATAACAGAAATGAGATGAGTAGATGAGATTTAAGATCTCAAATCTGGCACACACGCGAAATGACCAAAATGCCCCTAAAAACCCTTAAAATCACGAAATCTGGTACCAGTTGTGCAGTAACGCCGCGCCGCGGCCCTCCATCCTCGCACCGCGACATACAACGCAGTCTGGTGTCTTGTTTGCGTGCCATCTGATCTTGAAACTAGTTAATTGCCGCGCCGCGGCTCCCACTGTCGCGCCGCAACCTAAGGTGTGTTTTTGTCCATTTTTCGTGTACTTGAATTCCAACACACGAACTCCCCTCGAACCCTTCATATACTAGTCGTACATACAGGATACACCTATATATATGTATATATATATATACGGGGAAAATGGGGTGTTACAACTCTCCCCCACTTAGATTCGATCACGTCCTCGTGATCCTAATCACTTAACCAATCCGAACCTACACGCTATGGTTCTCAACTAAACGTTTCAATCCGACTTCCAACACATTTCCCATTAACCCGAAGATTAATCCATTAACTAAATACACACTTGTACGCATTCCGAGCCGCGCAACACACGCAACATCCGAAGTCTATAACAATCACCTAGAATACGCGAAGTCGCTACGTATTCTTCCAACTCCTCTAGGCAATTCTTCTCAAAGAGTCAACTTTAACCACTAAATCGTCACCCGCGATTTATTAAAATCCACAAATCCGAGCACAAGACCTTACTCAATCCCTCACATCGGAAAAACTCAACCAATCTCGTACCGAGATATCAACTCTTAGCGTACCATACCAAGTACATCGCTAGTAACAGCCACAATAAAGTCAACACCCAAACCGATGAAGACCGAAATGAAAGCGAATCCTAACGGATACACTTACCACTTAACACCCCTTGTAGTGCGCAACATGACTAATACGCAACAACCGCAAACACGTGAGCAAAATATGACTATTGCATCACAATTCACACCAACATAGCCGAAACAACCCGAGCCTAAACACATATGGAGGATGGTCGAAACAACCTGAACCTTAGTGACTTCGCAACAACTCGAAATCCACCAACCCAATCCATATTTCCCACAACGAAATGACCGCACAACCTGAGTCATTGTGAAGATGTGCAAACCAACATTCACTACCTTCACCACATAGTATAACCGAGGATGGCCGTACAACCCGATCCTTAGTGAATCCGAACTACCCGACATTCACTACCTCAAACTATGAGTCCAACCAACAGGGACCATCGTACTACCCGAAATATTTTGAATACGAACAACCCGATATTCACGTCCCAAACCACATGCAAAGAATGGTACTCCCATTCCCCATCGGTACTCGAATTTCCCGATAACGTTATACCATACCGATATAACACTACACCCATGATGAAGTTAGCGGACTGAGTCAGCGGCCATAACCCACCAATCACATACACTCTTTTGGCCTCAAACAACGAGTAGTGCAACATCGCACACTGCTACACTATAGTGAATCCTAACGGATTACACTAACCATTCACCACAAACGAAGTATATACGCATACTTAAAATCATTCCACACCGCCTGGAATTTCCGCACACGAATCATACGCACACGCGAACATCACTATCACAATCGAGCAAGAACCACCTATATCGCACATAGGCACAAAACAATAATTTTCTAGAAGAGAATCCGACACACAAATCCCTTATCCGAGGGATTTCACCTTGTTCGTCAAATACGCCCATTATCTCTCAACGAGATTCACCACATTACCACCTCGGTGATAATACAAATCCGAAACCATAAGTACAATTTAACCAAAATTGTACTCTACTGCAAATCGACCAAATCTTGGTCCCGACACTAATTCTGGATCTACTATGAGCATTATCCGAAATCTCACACTAAAACCTCCTCGTACAGGAGTGTTACTCCCCACTTGGAACTACGTTCCATAACCGCATCGCCGTGGTAACATCATCCGCGATAATTACCACTCTCCGACATACGTGACCAATTTCTCCATCGGTCATAACACTTGAATTCTCACGAATTCATTTCGTACACTAGAAATTGACGCACATCGTCACCCGTTGGCTTCATTTAAACAACGATACAAAACCAACGCCATACGCACCTTGTACAATCATACAATGCTACTGAAATGTAGACTTTTTTACAATTGGGTTCACACGACCCATCACCACATCTTTCTCCAATCTTGAGCACACGAAGGATTTTAACCAATCCTTAAGCACTTTGAACGAAAAGTGTACTACAAATTACACAAACTCTACTTTTACAATCATCCAATTGCTATAGTTTGTCAAATTTCCCACCTAGTCACTCGTGTACCTAAGGGATTCTCCCCTGTACCCTAAGTACAATGTAACCACAACACCAATCGGAGTCGAACACCACACTAGTAGGTATGAAAGGAACCTATCATCGCGTCGTGTAGACTCCGTCACCAACATACATCGAGATCAAACACTCGATCTCTCGGGTTCCATCCGCCTGATGAACCTCAGGGTTCACCGTCCTTATCACAAAAGCGAACATGCACTTAACAACCGAACACCAAAGCCCGTTCCCAAGGCTTGGTAGAAACATTTTCCAACACTAAGGAATGCTTGGTAGCACCAAGTCTTATGCCCTTCATCCATCAATAAAAATGTCACCATAGGGTAATTCCATTAGGAATATCACCCCTAACAATAATACGCACAACACAATCGAAACCTTAAGGGTCTCACCCGAACGAGCTTGACGACCTGATACCAACCAAATGCCTAAGCACCCAAAGATTCGCACAATAGAGTCAAGGCACAACACACCATCCGTAAACTCTACCGAGTGCCACTCGAAACCATAAACATAAACCGCCCACTCGCGACGGATCATCTCCAGCGGAGAATAAAGTTTAGCTAAGATTTACATACACACCGCATGTTATTACTATCGAATAGCATAAAATATCACATTAAAAGTACCTGACGCAACATCGTTGGACTTTCGTGCTCCACTCCCATCCCGTAGTCGCGCTCTAACCTCTTAACCCGATCGTCAAATGATTCGGAACACTCCGACTTTCGGTATCCCTCCTTCCGACAAACAAAGCACCTGATCGTGCTTGAAGGTGCACCCATACAATCTCGTGCCAAGTGACCTTGTTCTGCACACTTAAAACACGTAGGCCTGTGACTTCCCGACTTTTTGGTCTGCTCAGCAATCAACTCGGGACACTCTGACTTTCGGTGTCCTTCCTTTCGGCACTTAAAACATGCGTCATTGTTAGAAGGCGCATCCTTGCAATCACGCAACAAATGACCCCGCCGTGAACAGTTATAACATGTAGGCACGTAACCTCCCTTACTCTTCTTCTTCACATTCCCGTTGCCTTCAGGCGTACTTCTCACCCTCTTATCAGGAGCACCATGCGACTCTAACATTGCAAGTACTTTTCCATCATCACTACCTCGAGGTTCGGAAAACCTCTTCTCAAACTCTTCCCTTACGACTGAAATGTCCCGTTCTTATTGATTAAAAACGTTCCATATTAATTGATTTCGTTGCGAGGTTCTGACCTCTATATGAGACGTTTTTCAAAGACTGCATTCATTTTTAAAACAAACCATAACCTTTATTTCATAAATAAAGGTTTAAAAAGCTTTACGTAGATTATCAAATAATGATAATCTAAAATATCCTGTTTACACATGACCATTACATAATGGTTTACAATACAAATATGTTACATCAAAATCAGTTTCTTGAATGCAGTTTTTACACAATATCATACAAACATGGACTCCAAATCTTGTCCTTATTTTAGTATGCAACAGCGGAAGCTCTTAGTATTCACCTGAGAATAAACATGCTTTAAACGTCAACAAAAATGTTGGTGAGTTATATGTTTAACCTATATATATCAAATCGTAATAATAGACCACAAGATTTCATATTTCAATACACATCCCATACATAGAGATAAAAATCATTCATATGGTGAACACCTGGTAACCGACATTAACAAGATGCATATATAAGAATATCCCCATCATTCCGGGACACCCTTCGGATATGATATAAATTTCGAAGTACTAAAGCATCCGGTACTTTGGATGGGGTTTGTTAGGCCCAATAGATCTATCTTTAGGATTCGCATCAATTAGGGTGTCTGTTCCCTAATTCTTAGATTACCAGACTTAATAAAAAGGGGCATATTCGATTTCGATAATTCAACCATAGAATGTAGTTTCACGTACTTGTGTCTATATTGTAAATCATTTATAAAACCTGCATGTATTCTCATCCCAAAAATATTAGACTTTTAAAGTGGGACTATAACTCACTTTCACAGATTTTTACTTCGTCGGGAAGTAAGACTTGGCCACTGGTTGATTCACGAACCTATAACAATATATACATATATATCAAAGTATGTTCAAAATATATTTACAACACTTTTAATATATTTTGATGTTTTAAGTTTATTAAGTCAGCTGTCCTCGTTAGTAACGTACTACTAGTTGTCCACAGTTAGATGTATAGAAATAAATCGATAAATATTATCTTGAATCAATCCACAACCCAGTGTATACGTATCTCAGTATTGATCACAACTCAAATTATATATATTTTGGAATCAACCTCAACCCTGTATAGCTAACTCCAACATTCACATATAGAGTGTCTATGGTTGTTCCGAAATATATATAGATGTGTCGACATGATAGGTCGAAACATTGTATACGTGTCTATGGTATCTCAAGATTACATAATATACAATACAAGTTGATTAAGTTATGGTTGGAATAGATTTGTTACCAATTTTCACGTAGCTAAAATGAGAAAAATTATCCAATCTTGTTTTACCCATAACTTCTTCATTTTAAATCCGTTTTGAGTGAATCAAATTGCTATGGTTTCATATTGAACTCTATTTTATGAATCTAAACAGAAAAAGTATAGTTTTATAATCGGAAAAATAAGTTACAAGTCGTTTTTGTAAAGGTAGTCATTTCAGTCGAAAGAACGACGTCTAGATGACCATTTTAGAAAACATACTTCCACTTTGAGTTTAACCATAATTTTTAGATATAGTTTCATGTTCATAATAAAAATAATTTTCCCATAATAACAACTTTTAAATCAAAGTTTATCATATTTTTTAATTAACTAACCCAAAACAGCCCGCGGTGTTACTACGACGGCGTAAATCCGGTTTTACGGTGTTTTTCGTGTTTCCAGTTTTAAATCATTAAGTTAGCATATCATATAGATATAGAATATGTGTTTAGTTGATTTTAAAAGTCAAGTTAGAAGGATTAACTTTTATTTGCGAACAAGTTTAGAATTAACTAAACTATGTTCTAGTGATTACAAGTTTAAACCTTCGAATAAGATAGCTTTATATGTATGAATCGAATGATGTTATGAACATCATTACTAACTCAAGTTCCTTGGATAAACCTACTGGAAATGAGAAAAATAGATCTAGCTTCAAAGGATCCTTGGATGGCTTGAAAGTTCTTGAAGCAGAATCATGACACGAAAACAATTTCAAGTAAGATTTCCACTCGAAATAAGATTGTTATAGTTATAGAAATTGAATTCAAGTTTGAATATGATTATTACCTTGTATTAGAAAAATAACCTACTGTAAGTAACAAAGGTTTCTTAATCTTGGATGATTACTTGGAATGGATTTAGAAAACTTGGAAGTAAACTTGCAATCTTGGAAGTATTCTTGATTTTATGAAACTAGAACTTTTGGAATTTATGAAGAACACTTAGAACTTGAATATAGAACTTGAGAGAGATCAATTAGATGAAGAAAATTGAAGAATGAAAGTGTTTGTAGGTGTTTTTGGTCGTTGGTGTATGGATTAGATATAAAGGATATGTAATTTTGTTTTCATGTAAATAAGTCATGAATGATTACTCATATTTTTGTAATTTTATGAGATATTTCATGCTAGTTGCCAAATGATGGTTCCCACATGTGTTAGGTGACTCACATGGGCTGCTAAGAGCTGATCATTAGAGTGTATATACCAATAGTACATACATCTAAAAGCTGTGTATTGTACGAGTACGAATACGGGTGCATACGAGTAGAATTGTTGATGAAACTGAACGAGGATGTAATTGTAAGCATTTTTGTTAAGTAGAAGTATTTTGATAAGTGTCTTGAAGTCTTTCAAAAGTGTATGAATACATATTAAAAAACTACATGTATATACATTTTAACTGAGTCGTTAAGTCATCGTTAGTCGTTACATGTAAATGTTGTTTTGAAACCTTTAGGTTAACGATCTTGTTGAATGTTGTTAACCCATTGTTTATTATAACAAATGAGTTGTTAAATTGTTATATTATCATGATATTATGATATATAATATATCTTAGTATGATATATATACAGTTAAATGTCGTTACAACGATAATCGTTACATATATGTCACGTTTCGAAATCATTAAGTTAGTAGTCTTATTTTTACATATGTATTTCATTGTTAATACACTTAATAATATATTTACTTATCATTTAACATAATTAACCAAGTGTATCAATATCTTAATATGATTCATATGTACCTAGTAAGACGTTGTTATAACGATAATCGTTATATATATCGTTTTCGAGTTTCTTAAATTAATAGTCTCATTTTTATGTATATAACTCATTGTTAAAATACCTAATGAGATACATACTTATAATAAAATCATGTTAACTATATATATAACCATATATATGTCATCGTATAGTTTTTACAATTTTTAACGTTCGTGAATCACCGGTCAACTTGGGTGGTCAATTGTCTATATGAAACCTATTTCAATTAATCAAGTCTTAACAAGTTTGATTGCATAACATGTTGG